>NW_024470545.1:100111-700111 GCF_017639515.1 Carcharodon carcharias
CCCCTCACCCTCTTAACGCTCTCACCCTCTCACCCCTCACCGCCTCACCCCCTCAACCCCTCACCGACTACCCCCTCACCCCCTCACCACCTCAACCCCTCAACCCCCTCACCCCCCTCACCTCTCACCCTCTCACCCCCTCACCGCCACAACCCCTCACCCCCTCAAAGCCTCACCCCCTCACCCTCTCATCCCCTCACCCACTCACACCCTCACACTCACTCACACTCACCCTCTCACCCCCTCACCCCCTCACCCTCACACTCTCACCCTCCCACCCCCTCACACCCTCACCCTCCAAACCCCGCACACCCTCACCCTCCCACCCCCCTCACACCCACACCCCCTCACCCTCCCCCACCCTCACACCGTCACACCCCTCACATCCTCCCCTCACCCTCCCACCCCCTCACACCCTCACCCTCCCACCCCCTCACACCCTCACAACCCCACACCCCTCACCCCCCCCTCACCCTCCCACCCCCTCACACCCTCACCCCTCACATCCTCCCCCTCTCACCCCATCACACCTCACCCCCCTCACACTTTCACCCCCTCACCCTCCCACCCCCTCACACCTTCACCCCCCTCACCCTCCCACCCCCCTCACACCCATACCCCATCATTCCCTCACCCACTCACCCCCCTCACAACCTCACACTCACACCCTCACCCCTCACTCTCTCACACCTCACACCCTCACACTCCCCACCCCCTCACACCCTCACCCCCTCAACAACCTTCACCCCTCAACCCCTCACCCTCTCACCCCCTTATACCCTCACCCCTCACCCCTTCAGCCCCTCACACCCTTCACTCCCCTCACACCCTCACCCTCTCAACCCCTCATAACCCTCATACCCTCACCCCTCACCCCCTCACCACCTCACGTCCTCACCCCTTCACCCTCAGCCCCTCAACCCCTCACCTCTTCACACTCACCACCTACACACTCACCCCTCACAACCCTCAACCTTCATCTGTCACCCCCTCACCCCCTCACTCCCTCACCCCTCACACTCACACTCACCCCTTCACCCTCCCACCCCCTCACACACATCATCCCCTCACATCCTCCCCCTCTCATCCCCTCACAACACCTCACCCCCTCACACCTTCACCTTCACCCAGCTCCCCACCCCCTCACCCCTCTCACCCCCCCTCACCCCTTCACCCCCTCACTCCCTCACTCCCTCACACACACACCCTCACCCCCCCACATCCTCCCCCTCTCACACCCCCTCACACCCTCACCCCCTCACACACCTTCACCCCTTCACCCCCTCACACACCCACCCCCTCAACCTCTCACCCCTCATACCCTCACCCTCTCACCCCCTCAGCCTCTCACCCCCTCACCCCCTCAGACCCTCACCCCTCCACCCTCTCACCCCCTCACCCTCTCACCCCCTCACCCCCTCACCCTCTCACCCCCTCACCCCCTCACCCTCTCACCCTCTCACCCCCTCACCCTCTCACCCCCTCACCCTCACCCTCTCACCCCCTTACCCCCCTCACCCTCTCACCCTCTCACCCACTCACCCCCTCACCCTCTCACCGCCTCACCCTCTCACCCCCTCACCCCTCACTCTCTCACCCTCTCACCCCCTCACCCCCTCACCCCCTCACCCTCTCACCCCTCAACCAACCCCTCACCCTCTCACCCCCTCACCCACTCACCCCTCTCACCCTCTCACCTCTCACCCCCTCACCCTCTTAACCCCTCACCCTCTTAACCCTCACCCCTTCACCCTCTCACCCACCTCACCCCCTCACCCTCTCACACTCTCGCCTCCTCAACCCCTCACCCTCTCACCCCCTCACCCACTCACCCTCTCAACCCTCTCACCCTCTCACCCCCTCACCCTCTCAACCTCTCACCCCCTCACCCCTTCACCCTCTCACCCTCTCAACCCCCTCACCCTCTCACACTCTCACCCCCCTCAACCCCTACGACTCCTCACACCCCTCACCCTCTCACACCCCTCACCCTCTCACACTCTCACCCTCTCACCCCTCACAGCCTCACCCCCTCACCCCCTCACCGACTCACCCCCTCACCCCCTCACCACCTCAACCCCTCAACCCCCTCAACCCCTCACCTCTCACCCACTCCACCCCCCTCACCCCCCCAAACCCTCACCAGCCCCTCACCCTCTCATCCCCTCACCCACTCACACCCTCACCCCCTCACCCGCTCACACTCTCACCCTCCCACCCCCTCACACCCTCACCCTCCAACCCCCTCACACCCTCACCCTTCCACCCCCTCACCCCTCACCCTCCCACCCCCTCACACCCTCACCCCCTCACCCTCCCACCCCCTCACACCCTCACCCCCTCACATCCTCCCCTCTCACCCTCCCACCCCCTCACACCCTCACTCTCCCACCCCCTCACACCCTCACATACCCTCACCCTCCCACACCCTCACAACCCTCACCCCCTCACCCCCTCACCCCCTCACCCTCCCACCCCCTCACACCCTCACCTCCTCACATCCTCCCCTCTCACCCCCTCACACCCTCACCCCCTCACACTTTCACCCCCTCACCCTCCCACCCCCTCACACCTTCACCCCCTCACCCTCCCACCCCCTCACACCCATACCCTATCATTCCCTCACCCACTCACCCCCTCACAACCTCACACTCACCCCCTCACCCCCCTCACCCTCTCACACCCTCACACCCTCACCCTCCCACCCCCTCACAACCCTCACCCCCTCACACCTTCACCCCCTCAACCCCTCACCCTATCACCCCCTTATACCCTCACTCCCCTCACCCCTTCAGCCCCTCACCCCTTCACCACTTCACCCCCTCACACCCTCACCCTCTCAACCCCTCATACACTCATACCCTCACCCCTCACCCCCTCACCACCTCACGTCCCTCACCCCTTCATCCTCAGCCCCTCAACCCCTCACCTCTTCACACTCACCCCCTCACACTCACCCCCTCACACCCTCAACCTTCATCCTGTCACCCCATCTCCCCCTCACTCCCTCACCCCTCACACTCACACCCTCACCCCCTCAAACTCCCACCCCTCACACACTCACCCCCTCACACCCTCATCCTCCCACCCCCTCACACCCTCACCCCCTCACATCCTCCCCTCTCACCCCCTCACACCCTCACCCCCTCACACCTTCACCCCCTCACCCCCTCACCCTCTCACCCCCTCACCCCCTCACACTCTCACCCCCTCACACTCACAACCCTCAGCCCCCTCACCCTCCCACCCCCTCACACACTCACCCCCCTCAAACCCTCACCCTCCCACCCCCTCACACACCCTCACTCCCCTCACATCCTCCCCCTCTCACCCCCTTACACCCTCACCCCCTCACACCTTCACCCCCTCACCCCTCACCCTCCCACCCCCCCTCACCCTCACCCCCTAACCCCTCTCACCCCTCAGCCTCTCAGCTCCTCACCCCCCTCAGCCCCTCACCCTCTCACCCCCTCACCCCTCACCCCCTCAGTCCCTCACCCTCTCACCCCCGCACCCTCACCCTCTCACCCCCTCAGCCCCTCACCCTCTCACCCCCTCACCCCCTCACCCCCTCATCCTCTCACCCTCTCACCCTCTCACCCCCCTCACCCTCTCAGCCCCTCACCCCCCTCACCCTCTCACCCACTCACCCCCTCACACCCTCAGCCCCTCACCCTCTCACCCCCTCACCCCCTCACCCCTCTCACCCCCTCCGGCCCTCACCCTCTCACACCCTCAACCCCTCACCCTCTAACCCTCCCACCCTCCCACCCCTCACCATCTCACCCCCTCATCACCTCACCCCCTCACCCCCTCATCGCCTCAACCCTTCACCCACTCACCCCCTCAACCCCTCACCCCCCTCACCCTCTCACGCTCTCACCCCCTCACCCTCTCACGCTCTCACCTCCTCACCCCTCACGGCCTCACCCCCTCACCCCCTCACCCCCCTCACCTCTCACCCTCTCACCCCCTCACCCCCTCAACCCCTCGCACCCTCAAACCCTCACCCCCTCACCCCCTCACCCTCTCACCCCCTCACCCACTCACACCCTCACACTCACACCCTCTCACCCCCTCACCCCCTCACACGCTCACCCTCCCACCCCCTCACACCCTCACCCTCCAACCCCCTCACCCTCCCACCCCATCACACCCTCACCCCCTCATACGCTCACCCTCCCACCCCCTCACACCCTCACACCCTCACATCCTCCCCCCTCACCCTCACACCCCCTCACACCTTCACCCTCCCACCCCCTCACACCCTCACACCCTCACCCCCTCACCCTCCCACACCCTCACACCCTCACCCCCTCACATCATTCCCCTCACACCCTCACCCCCTCACACTTTCACCCCCTCACCCTCCCACCCCCTCACACCTTCACCCCCTCACCCTCCCACCCCCTCACACCCTCACCGCCTCACCCTCCCACCCCCTCACACCCATACCCCCTCATTCCCTCACCCACTCACCCCCTCACAACCTCACACTCACACCCTCACCCCCTCACCCTCTCACACCCTCACACCCTCACCCTCCCACCCCCTCACACCCTCACCCCCTCACACCTTCACCCCCTCACCCCTCTCACCCCCTCATAACCCTCCCCTCACCCCTTCAGCCCCTTTCCCCTTCACCCCTTCACCCCCTCACACCCTCACCCTCTCAACCCCTCATACCCTCATACCTTACCCCTCACCCCCTCACCACCTCACGGTCTCACCCCTTCACCCTCAGCCCCTCAACCCCTCACCTCTTCACACTCACCCCCTCACACTCACCCCCTCACACCCTCACCCTTCATCCTGTCACCCCCACCCCCTCACTCCCTCACCCCCTCACACTCACACGCTCACCCCCTCACCCTCCCACCCCCTCACATCCTCCCCCTCTCACCCCCTCACATCCTCACCCCCTCACACCTTCACCCCCTCACCCCCTCACCCTCCCACGCCCTCACACCCTCACCCTCCCACCCCCTCACACACTCACCCCCTCACACCCTCACCCCCTCACATCCTCCCCTCTCACCCCCCTCACATCCTCACCCCCTCACACCTTCACCCCCTCACCCCCTCACCCTCCCACCCCCTCACACCCTCACCCATCACCCTCCCACCCCCTCACACCCACACCCCCTCATTCCCTCACCCACTCACACCCCTCACCCCCTCACAACCTCACACTCACACTCTCACCCCCTCACCCCCTCACACCCTCACACCCTCACCCTTCCACCCCCTCACACCCTCACACCCCCTCACACCTTCACCCCCTCACCCCCCTCATACCCTCACCCCCTCACACCTTCACTACCCCACTCCCTCACCCTCCCACACACTCACCCCCTCACCCCTTCACCCCCTCAGAACCTCACCCTCCCAGCCCCTCACACCCTCACTCCCTCACCCCTTCACCCTCTCACATCTTCATACCCTCATACCCTCACCCCTCACCACCTCATGCTCTCACCCCTTCACCCTCACCCCCTCAACCCCTCACCTCTTCATACTCACCCCCCTCACACACTCACCCCCTTACACACTCACCCTTCATCCTGTCACCCACTCACCCCTTCACTCCCTCACCCCCTCACACTCACCCTCTCACACCCTCACCCTCTCAACCCCTCACCCCCTCACCCTCTCAACCCCTCACACCCTCACCCTCGCACACCCTCACACCCTCACCCTCCCACCCCCTCACACCCTCATGCCCTCATACCCTTACCCCCTCACCCCCTCACCCTCTCACCCCTCAACCTCACCCTCACACCCACACCCCCTCACCTCCTCACTCCCTCACCCCATCACACCCTCACACCCCTCACACCCTCACCCTCCCACCCCCTCACAACCCTCACCCCCTCACATCCTCCCCTCTCACCCCCTCACAGCCTCACCCCCTCACACCTTAACCATCTCACCCCCCTCACCCTCCAACGCCTCACACCCTCAGCCCCATCACCCTCCCACCCCCTCACAGCCACAACCCCTCATTCCCTCACCCACTGACACCCTCGCCCCCTCACAACCTCACACTCACACCGTCACCCCCCTCACCCGCTCACACCCTCACACCCTCACCCTCCCACCCCCTCACACCCTCACCCCCTCACACCACCCCCTCACCCCCTCATTCCCTCACCCCCTCACACATTCACCCCTCACACCCTCACCCTCCCACCCCCTCACCCCCTCACCCCTTCACCCCCTCACACCCTCACCCTCTCACCCCCTCATACCCTCACCCCTCACCCCACCACCTCACCCTCTCACCCCCTCACCCTCTCACCTCCTCACACACTCACATGCTCACCCTCTCACCCACTCACCCCCTCACCCCCTCACCCTCTCACCCACTCACTCCCTCACCCTCTCACACCCTCACCCTCTCACCCCTCCACCCCCTCACCCTCTTACCCCTCAATCCCTCACCCTGTCACCCTCTCACCCTCTCACCCCCCTCACTCCCTCACTTCCTCAACCTCTCACCCCCTCATGCCCTCAACCTTCCACCCCCTCACCCTCTCACCCTCCACCCCCTCACCCCTTCACCTTCTCGCCCCATCACCCCCTCAACCCTCCACCCTCACACCCCCTCACCATCTCACCCTCCACCCCCTCACCATCTCACCCCCTCACCCTCTCACCCCTCACCCCATCAACCCTCCACCCCCTCACTCCCTCATCCTCTCTCCCTCTTGCCCCCTCACACTCTCAACCCCTCACCCCCTCAACATCTCACTCCCTTACCCTCTCATCCTCTCATCCACTCAACCCCTCACCAATCACTCTCTCACCCTCTCACCCCCTCACCCTCTCAGCCCCCACCCTCTCACCCCCTCACCCTCTCACCCTCTCACCCTCTCACCCCCTCACCCTCACCCTCTCAACCCCTCACCCTCTCACTGCCTCACCCTCTGACCCCTCACCCACTCACCCTCTCACCCCTCAGCCACTCACCCTCTCAACCCCTCACTCTCACTCCCTCATCCTCTCATCCGCTCACCCCCTAACCCCCTCACCCCCTCATCCCTTCACCCTCTCACCACCTCACCCCCCACCCCTCACCCCCCAACCCTCCACCCTCTCACCACCTCACCCACTCACCCCTTCACCCCCTCACCCTCTCACCTCCTCAACCCCTCACCTCCTCACTTACTCACCCTCTCACCCCCTCATCCCTCAAGCCCCACCCCCTCACCCCCCACCTCCTCACCCTCTCAGCCCCTCACCACCTCAACCCTCCACCCCCTCACCCTCTCACCCCCTCACCTCTCACCCCCTCACCCCTCAACCCTCCACTCTCTCAACCCTCATGCCCCACCCACTCAAACTCTCACCCTCTCACCATCTCACCCTCTTGCCCCCTCACCCTCTCACCATCTCAACCCCTCACCCTTCATCCTCTCACCCCCTCACCCTCTCACCCCCAACCCCTTCACCTTCTAACCCCCAACCCTCTCACCCACTCACCCCCTCATCCCCTCATCCCCGCATTCCCTCACCACATCACATCCTCACCCCCACACCCCCTCACCCTCTCACCCCCCTCACCCTCTCACCCCCTGACCCTCTCTCCCCATCACCCCATCACCACCTCACGTCCTCAACCTTCCACCTTCACACCCTCACCCTCTCGCCCCCTCACTCTCTCACCCCCTCACCCTCTCACCCTCCACCCCCTCACCCCCTCACCTCCTCACGCCCTCACCCCCTCACCCACTCACCCACTCACATCCTCACCCTCTCACCCCTCACCCCATCAACCCTCCACCCCCTCACTCCCTCACCCTCTCTCCCTCTCGCCCCCACCCTCACACCCCCTCAACCCCTCACGCTCACACCCTCTCACACCCTCACCCCCTACGGCTCTCACTCTCTCAACTCCTCACCCTCTGACCCCCTCACCCTCTGAGCCCCTCAGCCCTCTGCCCCCTCAGCCTTTCAACCCTCCACCCACACACCCCCTCAACCCCTCACCCACTCACCCCCTCATCCTCTCACCCAACCCCTCACCCACTCAACCCCTCAGCCACTCACCCCCTCTCACTCTCACCCCCTCTCATTCTCACACCCTCACCATCACACTCCCTCACACTCTCACCCACTCACCCAACCCCTTCATCCCTTCACCCTCTCACCCCCTCACCCCATCACCTTTTCACCCCCTCAACCCTCCACCCTCTCACCCCCTCACCCTCTCACCCCCTCACCCTTTCACCCTCTCACCCCCTCAACCCCTCAACCCCTCACCTCACTTCCTCACCCTCTCACCCCCTCACCCCCTCAACCCTCCACACCCTCACACCCTCACACCCTCACCCTCTCAGCCCCTCACCCTCTCACCCCCTCACCCCCTCACCCCCTCACCCTCTCACGCCATCACCCCCTCACCGCCTCACCCTCTCACCCCCTCAACCCCCACCCTCGCACCCCCTCACTGCCTCACCCTCTCAGCCCCTCACTCTCTCACCCCCTCACCCCTCAATCCTCCACTCCCTCAACCCCACACCCTCCCACACCCTCACCCCCTCACCCTCTCACCCCCTCATCCCCTCACCCTCTCACCCCCCACCTCCTCACCCCCTCACCCTCTCACCCTCTCGCCCCCTCAAACCTCCACCCCTCAGCCCCTCACCCTCCCACACCCTCACCCTCACCCCCTCACCCTCTCACTCCATCAACCCCTCAACCCCTCACCCTCTCACCCCCTCACCCCTCAAACTCTCGCTCTCTCACCCTCTCACCCCTCACCCCATCAACCCTCCACTCCCTCACTCCCTCTCCCTCTCACCCTCTCACCCCTCACCCTCTCACCCCCTTACCCCCTCACCCCCTCAACCCCTCACCTCCTCACTTCCTCACCCTCTCACCCCCTCACCCCTCAAGCCCCACCCCCTCACCCCCTCACCCCCACCTCCTCACCCTCTCACCCACTCACACCTCACCCCTCAACCCTCCACACCCTCACCCCCTCACCCTCTCATCTCCTCCTCTCACCCTCTCACCCCTCAACCCTCCATTCCCTCAACCCTCATGCCCCATCCCCTCACCCTCTCACCCCTTCACCCCTCAACCCTCCACTCCCTCAACCCTCATGCCCCACCCACTCACCCCCTCACCCCCTCACCCTCTCACCCTCTCACACCCTCACCTCCTCACCTCAACCCCTCACCTTCTCACCCCCTCACCCCCTCAACCCTCCACCCTCTCACCCCCTCACCCTCTCACCTCCTCACCTCTCACCCTCTCACCCCCTCAACCCTCCACTCCCTCAACCCTCACGCCCCATCCCCTCACCCTCTCACCCCTTCACCCCTCAACCCTCCAATCCCTCAACCCCACACACTCACCCCCTCACCCTCTCACCTACTCACCCCCTCACCCTCTCATCCCGTCACCCCCTCACCCCCTCACACCCTCACCTCACCCTCTCAACTACTCACCCCCTCAACCCACCACCCCATCACCCCCTCACCCCCTCACCCTCTCACCATCTCACCCCCTCAACCCCTCACCCACTCACTACCTCAATCTCTCACCCCTCAACCCCTCACCCACTCACCCTCACCCCTCAGCCACTCACCCCCTCAACGCCTCAACCTCTCACCCCCTCTCCCTCTCACCCCCTCACCATCACAGTCCCTCACCCCCTCACCCCCTCACCTTCTCACCCCCTCACCCCCTCAACCCTCCACCCTCTCACCCCCTCACCCTTCACCCTCTCAGCCCCTCACCCTCTCACCCCCTCACCCTCTCACCCCCTCAACCCCTCAACCCCTCACCTCACCTCCTCACTTCCTCACCCCCTCACCCCCACCTGCTCACCCCCTCACCTCCTCACCTCTCACCCTCTCACCCCCTCAACCCTCCACCCCCTCACCCTCTCACCCCTTCACCTCCTCACCTCTCACCCTCTCACCCCCTCAACCCTCCACTCCCTCAACCTTCACGCCCCATCCCTCACCCTCTCACCCCTTTACCCCTCAACCCTCCACTCCCTCAACCCTCATGCCCCACCCCCTCACCCTCTCACCCTCTCACCTTCTCATACCCTCACACCCTCACCACCTCACCCCCCCACCACCTCACCCCCTCACCCCCTCACCCTCTCACCCCTCACCCCATCAACCCTCCACTCCCTCACTCCCTCACCCTCTCACCATCTCACCCTCTCGCCCCCTCGCACTCTCACCCCCTCAACCCCTCACCCCCTCATCCTCTCACCCCCCTCACCCCTCAAGCCCCACTCCCTCACCCCCACCTCCTCACCCTCTCACCTGCTCACCCCTCAACCCTCCACCCACTCACCCCCTCACCCTCTCACCTCCTCACCTCTCACCCTCTCACCCCTCAACCCTCCACTCCCTCAACCCTCACACCCCATCCCCTTACCCTCTCACCCCTTCACCCCTCAACTCTCCACTCCCTCAACCCTCATGCCCCACCCCCTCACCCCCTCACCCTCTCACCCTCACCCTCTCACCCTCTCACCATCTCACACCCTCATCTCCACACCACCTCACCCCCTCACCTCTCACCCTCTCACCCCCTCAACCCTCCACTCCCTCAACCCTCACGCCCCATCCCCTCACCCTCTCACCCCTTCACCCCTCAACCCTCCAATCCCTCAACCCCACACACTCACCCCCTCACCCTCTCACCTACTCACCCCCTCACCCTCTCATCCCGTCACCCCCTCACCCCCTCACACCCTCACCTCACCCTCTCAACTACTCACCCCCTCAACCCACCACCCCATCACCCCCTCACCCCCTCACCCTCTCACCATCTCACCCCCTCAACCCCTCACCCACTCACTACCTCAATCTCTCACCCCTCAACCCCTCACCCACTCACCCTCACCCCTCAGCCACTCACCCCCTCAACGCCTCAACCTCTCACCCCCTCTCCCTCTCACCCCCTCACCATCACAGTCCCTCACCCCCTCACCCCCTCACCCCCTCAACCCTCCACCCTCTCACCCCCTCACCCTTCACCCTCTCAGCCCCTCACCCTCTCACCCCCTCACCCTCTCACCCCCTCAACCCCTCAACCCCTCACCTCACCTCCTCACTTCCTCACCCCCTCACCCCCACCTGCTCACCCCCTCACCTCCTCACCTCTCACCCTCTCACCCCCTCAACCCTCCACCCCCTCACCCTCTCACCCCTTCACCTCCTCACCTCTCACCCTCTCACCCCCTCAACCCTCCACTCCCTCAACCTTCACGCCCCATCCCTCACCCTCTCACCCCTTTACCCCTCAACCCTCCACTCCCTCAACCCTCATGCCCCACCCCCTCACCCTCTCACCCTCTCACCTTCTCATACCCTCACACCCTCACCACCTCACCCCCCCACCACCTCACCCCCTCACCCCCTCACCCTCTCACCCCTCACCCCATCAACCCTCCACTCCCTCACTCCCTCACCCTCTCACCATCTCACCCTCTCGCCCCCTCGCACTCTCACCCCCCTCAACCCCTCACCCCCTCATCCTCTCACCCCCTCACCCCTCAAGCCCCACTCCCTCACCCCCACCTCCTCACCCTCTCACCTGCTCACCCCTCAACCCTCCACCCACTCACCCCCTCACCCTCTCACCTCCTCACCTCTCACCCTCTCACCCCTCAACCCTCCACTCCCTCAACCCTCACACCCCATCCCCTTACCCTCTCACCCCTTCACCCCTCAACTCTCCACTCCCTCAACCCTCATGCCCCACCCCCTCACCCCCTCACCCTCTCACCCTCACCCTCTCACCCTCTCACCATCTCACACCCTCATCTCCACACCACCTCACCCCCTCACCCCTCACCCTCTCACCCCTCTCCCCAACAACCCTCCACTCCCTCTCCCTCACTCCCTCACTCCCTCACCCTCTCACCCCCTCACCCTCTCACCCCCTCAACCCCTTACCCACTCACTCTCAGCCCCTCTCCCTCTGACCCCCAACCATCTCACCCACTCACCCCCCAATCCTCTCACCCCCTCACTCCTCACCCCCTCACCCTCTCACCCTCTCACCCCCTCACCCTCTCACGCCCTCACTCCCTCACCCTCTCACACTCTCACCCTCTCAACCCCTCACCCCCTCACCACCCCACCCCCTCACCCTCTCACCCCTCACCCCATCAACCCTCCACTCCCTCACTCCCTCACCCTGTCACCATCCCACCCTCTCGCCCCCTCGCACTCTAACGCCCTCAAGCCCTCACCCCCTCATCCTCTCACCCCCTCACCCCTCAAGCCCCACTCCCTCACCCCTCACCCCCACCTCCTCACCCTCTCACCTGCTCACCCCTCAACCCTCCACCCACTCACCCCCTCACCCTCTCACCTCCTCACCTCTCACCCTCTCACCCCTCAACCCTCCACTCCCTCAACCCTCACACCCCATCCCCTCACCCTCTCACCCCTTCACACCTCAACTCTCCACTCCCTCAACCCTCATGCCCCATCCCCTCACCCCCTCACCCTCTCACCCTCACCCTCTCACCATCTCACACCCTCACCTCCTCACCACCTCACCCCCTCACCCCTCACGCTCTCACCCCTCTCCCCATCAACCCTCCACTCCCTCTCCCTCACTCCCTCACCCCCTCACCCTCTCACCCTCTCACCCCCTCACCCTCTCACCCATTCACCCCCTCACACTCTCACCCCTCACACTCTCACCCCCTCACACCCTCACCCCCTCAACCCCTCACACCCTCAACCCCTCACCCTCACACTCTCACCACCTCACCCTCTCACCCCCTCACCTTATCATCCCCTCAACCCCCACCCCCTCAGCCCCCACCTTCTCAACCCCTCACCCCCTCAACCCTCCACCCTCTCACCCCCTCACCCTCTCACCCCCTAACACTCTCAACCCCTCATCCCCTCACCTTCTTGCCCCATCAAGCCTCTCATCCCCTCACTCTCTTGCCCCCTCACCCTCTCATCCCTTCACCCTCTCACCCACTCAACCTTCCACCCCCTCACCTTCTCGCCCCATCAACCCTCTCAACCCCTCACCCTCTCACCCCCTCACCCCCCTCAAACCTCCATCCCCTCACCAGCTCAGCCCCTCTCCAGCTCAGCCCCCTCACCCCCTCACACCGCACTCTCTCACCCCCTCTCCCTCTCAACCCCTCACCCCTCACCCACTCACTCTCTCACTCCCCCACCCCCTCACCCCTCACCCCTTCACCCTCTCACCCTCTCACCCCCTCACAACCTCACACCTCACCCCCCACTCCATCACTCCCTCACCCCCACCTCCTCAGCACTCCACCCCCTCACCCCCCCACCCTCTCACCCTCTCACCCACTCACCCTCTCACTCCCTCACCTCCTCACCTCCTCACCTCACCCTCTCACCCCTCACCCCCCAAACCTCCACTCCCTCACCCCCTCACCCTCTCATCCCCTCACCCCCTCAAACCTCCATCCCCTCATCACCTCACCCCCTCACCAGCTCAGACCCCTCACCCGCTTACCCCCTCACACCTTACACTCTCACCCCCTCAACCCCTCACCCTCTCACCCTCTCACCCTCTCACCCACTCATACCCTCACACTCTCACCCCCTCACACCCTCACACTCTCACCACCTCACACTCTCACCCCCTCACCCATCACACCCTCAACCCCTCACCCCCTCAAACCTTCACCCCCTCACTCTCACCACCTCACCCTCTCACCCCCTCACCCCACTCACCCTCTCACCCCCTCACCCCCTCAACTCTCCACCCTCTCATCCCCTCACTCTCTCACCCTCTCCCCCTCACCCTCTCACCCCCTCACCCCTCAACCCTCCACTTCCTCAACCCCACACCCTCTCACACCCTCACACCTCCTCACCCTCTGAACTACTCACCCCCCAACCCTCCATCCCCTCACCCCCTCACCCTCTCACCCCCTCACACTCTCACCCCCTCACACCCTCACCCCCTCAACCCCTCACCAGCTCAGCCCCCTCAACCCCTCACCCTCACACTCACCACCTCACCCTCTCACCCCCTCACCCTATCACCCCCTCAACCCCCACCCCCTCAGCCCCTCACCTTCTCACCCTCTCAACCCCTCACACCCTCACACCTCACCCCCCACCCCATCACTCCCTCACCCCCCACCTCCTCAGCCCTCCACCCCCTCACCCCCCACTCTCTCACCCCCTCACCCTCTCACCCCCTAACACTCTCAACCCCTCATCCCCTCACCTTCTTGCCCCATCAACCCTCTCATCCCCTCACCCTCTCACCCACTCAACCCTCCACCCCCTCACCCCCTCACCTCGCCCCATCAACCCTCTCAACCCCTCACCCTCTCAACCCCTCACCCTCTCAGCCCCTCACCCTCTCAACCCCTCACCCTCTCAGCCCCTCACCCCACTCACCCTCTCACCCCCTCAACCCTCCACCCCCTCACCCCTCATCTCCCAACCCCTCAGCCCCTCACCTTCTCAAACCCTCACCATCTCACCCTCTCACCCACTCAACCCTCCACCCCCTCACCCCCTCACCTTCTCGCCCCATCAACCCTCTCAACCCCTCACCCTCTCAACCCCTCACCCTCTCAGCCCCTCACCCTCTCAACCCCTCACCCTCTCACCCCCTCACCCCACTCACCCTCTCACCCCCTCAACCCTCCACCCACTCACCCCTCATCTCCCAACCCCTCAGCCCCTCACCTTCTCAAACCCTCACCATCTCACCCCCTCACCCCCTCAACTCTCCACCCTCTCATCCCCTCACTCTCTCACCCTCTCACTCTCTCACCCTCTCCCCCTCACCCTCTCACCCCCTCACCCCTCAACCCTCCACTTCCTCAACCCCACACCCTCCCACACCCTCACCCCCTCACACCCTCACACCTCCTCACCCTCTGAACTACTCACCCCCCAACCCTCCATCCCCTCAGCCCCTCACCCTCTCACCCCCTCACACTCTCACCCCCTCACACCCTCACCCCCTCAACCCCTCACCAGCTCAGCCCCCTCAACCCCTCACCCTCACACTCACCACCTCACCCTCTCACCCCCTCACCCTATCACCCCCTCAACCCCCACCCCCTCAGCCCCTCACCTTCTCACCACCTCACCCCTCAAACCCTCACACCCTCTCACCCTCTCACCCCCTCTCCCTCTCAACACCTCACCCACTCATTCCCCCACCCCCTCACCCCTCACCCCCTCACCCCTCACCCCTTCACCCTCTCACCCTCTCAACCCCTCACACCCTCACACCTCACCCCCACCCCATCACTTCCTCACCCCCCCACCTCCTCAGCCCTCCACCCCCTCACCCCCACTCTCTCACCCCCTCACCCACCCTCTCACCCCCCTCACCCTCTCACCCCCTAACACTCTCAACCCCTCATCCCCTCACCTTCTTGCCCCATCAACCCTCTCATCCCCTCACCCTCTCACCCACTCAACCCTCCACCCCCTCACCCCCTCACCTTCTCGCCCCATCAACCCTCTCAACCCCTCTCCCTCTCAACCCCTCACCCTCTCAACCCCTCACCCTCTCAACCCCTCACCCTCTCACACCCTCACCCCCTCACCCTCTCACCCCTCACCCACTCAAACCTCCACTCCCTCAACCCCTCACCCTCTCACACCCTCACACCCGCACCCTCTCGCCCCCTCACCCCCTCACCAGCTCAGACCCCTCAACTGCTTACCCCCTCACACCTCACACTCTCACCGCCTCACCCCCTTAGCCCCTCACCCTCTCACCCTCACCCTCTCACTCACACACCCTCACACTCTCACCCCCTCACACCCTCACAATCTCCCCACCTCACCCTCTCACCCCACTCACCCTCTCACCCCCTCAACCCTCCACCCCTCACCCCTCATCCCCCACCCCCTCAGCCCCTCACCTTCTCAACCCCTCACCATCTCACCCCCCTCACCCCCTCAACTCTCCACCCTCTCATCCCCTCACTCTCTCACCCTCTCACCCCCTCACCCCTCAACCCTCCACTTCCTCAACCCCACACCCTCCCACACCCTCACCCCCTCACCCTCTCACCCCCTCACCCACTCACACCCTCACACCTCCTCACCCTCTGAACTCCTCACCCCCAACCCTCCACCCCCTCACCCTCTCACCCCCTCACCCTCTCACCCCCTCACCCTCTCACCCACTCTCCCTCTCAACCCCTTACCCATGTCCGTCTCACCCCCTCACCCCTCATCATCTCACTCCCTCACCCGCTCACCCTCTCACTCCCTCACCCCATCAAACATCCACCCCCTCAACCCCTCACCCTCTCACCCCCTCACCCCTCACCTCCTCACCCTGCCACCCCCTCACCCTCTCACCCTCTCACCCCCTCATCCCCTCACCACCTCATGACATCACCCCTCAAACTCACCCCCTCACCCTCTCAACCCCTCACCCTCTCACCCCCTCACCCCCTCACCCCTCAACCCTCCACACACTCACCCCTCACCCCCTCACACTCTCACCCCCTCACCCTCACCCTCTCACCCTCTCACCCCTCACCCTCTCACCCACTCACCATCTCACTCCCTCACCCTCTCCCTCACACCCCCTCACCCCTCACCCTCTCACCCTCTCACCCCCTCACCCCCTCAACCCATCACCACCTCATGCCCTTTACCCTCCACCCACACACCCCCTCACCCACTCACCCTCTCACCCACGCAACCCATCACCCCCTCACCCCATCAACCCTCACCCTCTCACTCTCACCCTCTCACTCCCTCAATCCCTCACCCACTCACACTCTCACACCCTCACCCACTCACCCCCTCACTCCCTCCCCCTCTCACCCCCTCACCCGCTCACCATCTAACCCCCTCAACACTCAAACTCTCACCCCCTCACCCTCTCACCACCTCACCCCTTCACCCTCTCACCCACTCAACCCCCCAACCTCTCACCCCCTCAACACCTCACCCCCTCACCCTCTCACCCCTCAACCCCTCACCACTTCATCCTCTCAAACCTTCACCCCCTCACCCCCTCAGCCCTTCACCCTCTCACTCCCTCACCCTCTCACCCCCTCACACCTTCACCTCCTCACCCTCTCACCCTCTCACTCCCTCAACCCTCCACCCCCTCACCCCTGATCCCCCACCCCTTCAGCCCCTCACCATCTCACCCCCTCAACTCACTGCCTCACCCCCTCAACCCTCCACCCTCTCATCCCCTCATCCTCTCATCCCCTCACTCTCTCAACCCCTCACACTCTCACCCCTCCACCCCCTCACCCTCTCACCCCCTCACCCTCTCACCCCTTCACCCCCTCACCCTGTCACCCTCGCACCCCTCACACACTCACCACCTCACCCCCTCACCCTCTCACACCCTCACGCCCTCAACCCTGTACCCCCTCACCCCTCACCCTCTCACCCTCTCACCCTCTCACACCCTCACCCTGTAACCCTCTCACCCCCTCACCCCCTCACCCTCTCACCCCTCCACCTTATCACCCCCTCCCCCCTCAACCCTCCACCCTCTCACCCCCTCACCCCCTCATCCCCTCTCCTTCAACCCCTTATCCCTCACCCTCTCACTCCCTCACCCACTCACCCCTCAACCCCTCACCCCTTCATCTCCTCAGCCTCTCACCCCATCACCCCCTCAACTCTCCACTCCCTCAACCCCTCACCCTCTCACCACTTCACCCTCTCACTCCCTCACCCTCTCACTCCCTCACCCTCTCACTCCCTCACCCTGTCACACTCTCACCCCCTCACCTCCTCACCCTCACACACCCTCACGCCCTCAACCCTGTACCCCCTCACCCCTCACCCTCTCACCCTCTCACCCTCTCACACCCTCACCCTGTAACCCTCTCAACCCCTCACCCTCTCACCCCTCCACCTTATCGCCCCCTCTCACCCCCTCACTCTCTCACCCTCTCACCCCCTCACTCTCTCACCCTCTCACCCCCTCACCCCTCAACCCTCCACTTCCTCAACCCCACACCCTCCCACACCCTCACCCCCTCACCCTCTCACCTCCTCACCCCCTCACCCTCTCACCCCCTCACCCACTCACACCCTCACACCTCCTCACCCTCTGAACTCCTCACCCCCAACCCTCCACCCCCTCACCCTCTCACCCCCTCACCTTCTCACCCACTCTCCCTCTCAACCCCTTACCCATGTCCGTCTCACCCCCTCACCCCCTCATCATCTCACTCCCTCACCCGCTCACTCTCTCACTCCCTCACCCCATCAAACCTCCACCCCCTCAACCCCTCACCCTCTCACCCCCTCACCCCTCACCTCCTCACCCTGCCACCCCCTCACCCTCTCACCCTCTCACCCCCCATCCCCTCACCACCTCATGACATCACCCCTCAAACTCACCCCCTCACCCTCTCAACCCCTCACCCTCTCACCCCCTCACCCCCTCAACCCTCCACACACTCACCCCTCACCCCCTCACACTCTTACCCCCTCACCCTCTCACCCTCTCACCCACTCACCATCTCACTCCCTCACCCTCTCCCTCACACCCCCTCACCCACTCACCCCTCGCCCTCTCACCCTCTCACCCCCTCACCCCCTCAACCATCACCTCATGCCCTTTACCCTCCACCCACGCACCCTCTCACCCACGCAACCCATCACCCCCTCACACCATCAACCCTCACCCTCTCACTCTCACCCTCTCACTCCCTCAATCCCTCACCCACTCACACTCTCATACCCTCACCCACTCACCCCCTCACTCCCTCCGCCTCTCACCCCTTCACCCTCTCACCCACTCAACCCCCCAACCTCTCACCCCCTCAACACCTCACCCCCTCACCCTCTCACCCCTCAACCCCTCACCACTTCATCCTCTCAAACCTTCACCCCCATCACCCCCTCAGCCCTTCACCCTCTCACTCCCTCACCCTCTCACCCCCTCACACCTTCACCTCCTCACCCTCTCACCCTCTCACTCCCTCAACCCTCCACCCCCTCACCCCTGATCCCCCACCCCTTCAGCCCCTCACCATCTCAACCCCTCAACTCACTGCCTCACCCCCTCAACCTTCCACCCTCTCATCCCCTCATCCTCTCATCCCCTCACTCTCTCAACCCCTCACACTCTCACCCCTCCACCCCCTCACCCTCTCACCCCCTCACCCTCTCAACCCTCCACTCCCTCAACCCCTCACCCTCTCAACCCTTCACCCCCTCACCGTCTCACCCCTTCACCCTCTCACTCCCCCACCCTCTCACTCTCTCACCCCCTCACCCTTCACCTTCTCACCCTCTCACCCCCTCACCTCCTCAACCCTCCACTCCCTCAACCCCTCACCCTCTCACCACTTCACCCTCTCACTCCCTCACCCTCTCACTCCCTCACCCTCTCACCCCCTCACCCCTTCACCTCCTCACCCTCTTACTCCCTCACCCCCTCCACCCCCTCACCCCCTCACCCCTCACCCTCTCACCCCTTCACCCTCTCACTCCCTCACCCTCTCACTCCGTCACCCTCTCACTCTCTCACCCCCTCACCCCTTCACCTTCTCACCCTCTCACCCCCTCACCCCCTCAACCCTCCACTCCCTCAACCTCTCACCCCCTCTCACTCTCAACCCCTTACCACTCACCCTCTCACCCCTCACCCCTCACCCCCTCATCACTTCACCCTCTCACCCCTTCACCATCTCACTCACACCGTCTCACTCCGTCACCTTCTCACTCTCTCACCCTCTCACCCCTCACCTCACCCTTTCACCCCCTCAACCCTCCACTCCTCACCCTCTCACCACTTCACCCTCTCACTCCCTCACCCTCTCACTCCCTCACCCTCTCACTCCCTCACCCTCTCACACTCTCACCCCCTCACCCCTTCACCTCCTCTCTCTCACTCCCTCACCCCCTCACCCCCTCAACCCTCCACTCCCTCAACCCCCAACCCCTCACCCCTTCACCCCCTCACCCTCTCAGCCCCTCACCCTCACCCTCTCACCCTCACCCCCCACCCCCTCACACTCCACCCCCTCACACCCCACCCCCTCACATCCTCACCCTCTCACACCCTCAACCCCTCACCCTCTCACCCCCTCACATCCTCACATCCTCTCCCCCTCACCCTCTCACCCCTCACACCCTCACCCTCTCACCCACTCAACCCCTCACCCTCTCACCCCCTCACACTCACCCACTCAACCCCTCACACTCTCATCACCTCACCCTCTCACCCCTCAAACTCTCACCCCCTCACCGTCTCACTCCCTCAACCCTGACCCTCTCACCCTCTCACCCACACACCCTCACACTCTCATCCTCACACACTCTCATTCCCTCACCCCTTACCCCCTCAACCCCTCACCCCCTCAACCCCTCAGCCCCTCATACTCTCACCACCTCACCCTCTCACCCCCTCACCCCACTCACCCTCTAACCCCCTCAACCCTCCACCCCCTCACCCCTCATCCCCCACCCCTCAGGCCCTCACATTCTCAACCCCTCACCTTCTCATCCCCTCACACCCGCAACCCTCCACCCTCTCACCCCCTCAGCCTCTCACCCCCTCAGCCTCTCAGCCCCTCAGCCTCTCACCCTCTCACCACCTAAACCACTCACCCCTCACCTTCTCACCCCTCAATGCTCTCATCCCCTCATTCTCTCACCCCCTCAGCCTCCCACACCCTCATCCCCTCACCCTCAACTCCCTCAACCCCTCACACTCTCACCCACTCACACCTTCACACTCTCAACCCCTCACACTCTCACCCCCTCTCCCGCTCACCCCTGAACCCCTAATCCCCTCAACCCCTCACCCCCTCACACTCTCACCCCTTCATCCTCTCACCCCCTCAACCACTCACCCCCTCAGCCCTCCACCCCCTCACCCCTCATTCCCCACCCCCTCAGCCCCTCACCTTCTCAACCCCTCACCATCTCACCCCTTCACACGCTCAACCCTCCACCCTCTAACTCCCTCACCCTCTTACCCCCTCACCCCTTCACCTCCTCACCCTCTCACTCCCTCACCCCCTCCACCCCTCACCCTCTCACACCCTCACCCCCTCAACCCTCCACTCCCTCAACCGCTCACCCTCTCACCCCTTCAACCCCTCACCCCTTCCCCCTCTCACTCCCTAACCCTCTCACTCCATCACCCTCTCACTCCCTCACCTTCACCCTCTCACCCCCTCACCCCCTCACACCCCACCCCCTCCTATCCTCATCCTCTCACCTCTCACACCCTCACCCTCTCACCCTCTCACCCACTCAACCCTCACCCTCTCACCCCCTCACCCCCTCACACTCTCACCCCCTCACACCCTCACACTCTCATCACCTCACACTCTCACTCCTCAAACTCTCACCCCCTTACCCTCTCACTCCCTCAACCCCTGACCCTCTCACCCTCTCACACTCTCACCCCCTCACCCCTCACCCCTTCACCCCCTCTCACCCTCTCACCCCCTCAACCCTTCACCCCCTCAACCCTCATCCCCACCCCCTCAGGCCCTCACATTCTCAACCCCTCACCTTCTCATCCCCTCACACTCTCAAACCTCCACCCTCTCACCCCCTCAGCCTTTCACCCCCTCACCCCCTCACCCTCTCACCCCCTCAGCCTCTCACCCCCTCACCCTCTCACACCGTCACCCCTCAACCCTCCACTCCATCAACCCCTCACCCTCTCACCCCCTCAGCGTCTCAACCCCTCACCCTCTCATCCCCCACCCCTCAAACTCTCACCATCTCACACTCTCACTGCCCACCCCCTCACCCTCTCACCCCCTCAACCACTCACCCCCTCACCCCATTCACCCTCTCACCCCCTCAACCCTCCACCCCTTCACCCCTCATCCCCCACTCCCTCAGGCCCTCACATTCTCAACCCCTCACTTTCTCATCCCCTCACAGCCTCAACCCTCCAGCCTCTCACCCCTCACCCCTCACCTCTCACCCCCTCAGCCTCTCACCCCCTCACCCTCTCACCCCCTCACCCCTCAACCCTCCACTCCCTCAATCCCTCACCCTCTCACCCCCTCACCCCTCAAACTCTCACCATCTCACACTCTCACCCCCCACCCCCTCACCCTCTCACCCCCTCAACCACTCACCCCCTCACCTTCTCACCCCTCAATGCTCTCATCCTCTCACTCTCTCACACCCTCCCGCTCACCCCCTCACCCCTAATCCCCTCAACACCTCACCCCCTCACTCCCTCACCCCCTCAACCCCTCACCCGCTCACACTCTCACCCCTTCACCCTCTCACCCCCTCACCCTCTCACCACCACACCCCCTCAACCACTCACCCCCTCAGCCCCTCACCTTCTCAACCCCTCATCATCTCACCCTTTCGCACGCTCAACCCTCCACCCTCCACTCCCTCAACCCCACACCCTCCCACACTCTCACCCCCTCATCCTCTCACCCCCTCACCCTCTCACCTCCTCAACCCCTCACCTTCTCATCCCCTCACACCCTCAACCCTCCAGCCTCTCACCCCTCACCCCCTCACCTCTCACCCCCTCAGCCTCTCACCCCCTCAGCCTCTCACCCCCTCACCCTCTCACCCCCTCACCCCTCAACCCTCCACTCCCTCAACCCCTCACCCTTTCACCCCCTCACCCCTCAAACTCTCACCATCTCACACTCTCACCCCCCCACCCCCTCACCTTCTCACCCCCTCACCTTCTCACCCCTCAACGCTCTCATCCTCTCACTCTCTCACCCTCTCACCCTCTCACACTCTCACCCACTCACACCCTCACACTCTCAACCCCTCACACTCTCACCCCCCTCCCGCTCACCCCCTCACCCCTAATCCCCTCAACCCCTCACCCCCTCACTCCCTCACCATCTCACTCCCTCACCCTCACACCCCCTCACCTCCTCAGCCCTCCAGTCCTTCAAGCCCTCACCCTCCCCCTCACCCCCACACCCTCACTCTCAACCCCTCACCCTCTCACCCCCTCACACTCTCACCACCTCAACCCCTCAACCCCTCACCCCCACACCCCCTCACCCTCTCACACTAACACACTCTAACACCCTCAACTCCTCACCACCTCCCCATCAACCCTCCACCCACTCATGCCATCACCCTCTCACCCCCTCAACCCCTCAACCCTCCACTCCATCAACCACTCACCCTCCCACCCCCTCAGCCCCTCACCCTCTCACTCTCAACCGCTCAACCTCTCACCCTCTCACCCCTTAACACTCACCCCCTCACCCTCTCACCCACTCTCCCTCTCAACCCCTTACCCCCTCCCTCTCACCCCCTCTCCCTCTCACCCCCTCACCTCCTCACCCCCTCACCCTCTCACCCTCTCACCCCCTCAACCACACCCCCTCAACCCTCCACCCCCTCACCCCTCAGCCCCCATCTCCTCAGCCCCTCACCTTCTCAACCCCTCACCATCTCACCCCTTCACACGCTCAAACCTCCACCTTCTAACTCCCTCACCCTCTTACCCACTCACCCTCTCACCCCCTCACCCCTCAACCCTCCACACCCTCAACCCCACACCCTCCCACACCCTCACCCCCTCACCCCCTCACCTCCTCAACCACTCACCCCTCACACCCTCACCCTCTCACCCTCTCACCCACTCAACCCTCACCCTCTCACCCCCTCACCCACTCATCCCCTCACTCCCTCACTCCTTCACCCTCTCACACCCTCACCCTCTCACGCCCTCACCCTCTCACTCCCTTACCCTCTCATCCTCTCATCCCTTTACCCCTACACCTTCTCACCCCCTCAACCCCTCACCTCACCACCTCACCCTATCACCCCCTCAGACCCCTCAGCCCTTCACCCCTCTCACCCTCTCACCCCCTCACACTCTCACCCCCTCACCTCACCCTCCCACCCCCTCAACCCTCCAGTCCCTCAAGCCCTCACCCTCCCCCTCACCCCCTCACCCCCTCACCCTCTCACTCTCAACCTCTCACCCTCTCACCCCCTCACACTCTCACCACCTCAACCCCTCACCCCCTCACCCCAAAAACCGTCCACCCACTCACGCCCTCACCCTCTCGCCCCCTCAACCCTCCACTCCCTCACCCCCTCACCCTCTCACTCTCAACCTCTCACCCTCTCACCCCCTCACCCCCTAATTCCCTCACCCCCTCACACTCTCACCCTCTCACCCCCTCACCTCCTCACCCTCCACCCCCTCACCCACTCTCCCTCTCAACCCCTTACCCCTCTCCCTCTCACCCCCTCACTCCCTCACCCTCTCACCCCCTCACCTCCTCACCCACTCACCCTCTCACCCCCTCACCCTCTCACCCTCTCACCCCCTCAAACCTCCACCCACTCACCCCCTCACCTCTCACCCCTTCAAACCTCCACCCCTCACCCCCTCACCCCGTCACACCCTCACCCTCTCACCCCCTCAACACCTCAACTCCTCACCCCGCCACCCCTCAACCCCTCAACCCCTCACCACCTCACGCCCTCACCCCTCAAACTCACCCCCTCAACCCCTCACCCCCTCACACTCTCACACTCTCACACTCACACTCTCACCCCCCACCCTCTCACCCCCTCACATCCTCACCCCCTCACCCCCTCACCTCCTCACCGTTTCACGCCTCACCCCATCAACCCTCCACCCCCTCACCCTCTCGCCCCCTCACCACCTCAACTCTCCACACACTCACCCCTTCAGCCTCTCACCCTCTCACCCCCTCACCACCTCACCCCCTCTCCCTCTCACCCCTTCACCTCCTCAGCTCCTCAACCTCTCACCCCCTCATCTTCTCACCCCCTCACACCCCACACGCTCCCCCTCTCAGCCCCTCAACCCTCACCCCCCACACGCTCCCCCTCTCAGCCCCTCAACCCTCACCCTCTCACCCCCTCACCTCCTCAACCCCTAACCCATTCATCCCCTTGCTCGCTCACCCCCTCACCCCTTCACCTTCTCACCCCACAACCCCCACCCACTCACCCCCTCACTCTCTCACCCTCTCACCCTCACCCCCTCACCCTCCTCACCCCCTTCACCCTCTCACCCCCTTCACCCCCTCACCCCCCCACATTCTCACCCCTCACCCCCCTCAGCCTCTCACCCCCTCACCCTCTCACCCCCTCACCCCCTCACCCTCTCACCCCCTCACCCCCTCACCCTCTCACCCCCTCACCCCCTCACCCTCTCACCCCCTCACCCCCTCACCCTCTCACCCCCTCACCCCCTCACCCTCTCACCCCCTCACCCCCTCACCCTCTCACCCCCTCAGCCCCTCACCCTCTCACCCCCTCACCCCCTCACCCTCTCACCCCCTCACCCCCTCACCCCCTCACCCTCTCACCCCCTCACCCCCTCACCCTCTCACCCCCTCAGCCCCTCACCCTCTCACCCTCTCACCCTCTCACCCCCTCACCCCCTCACCCTCTCACCCCCTCACTCCCCACCCTCTCACCACCTCTCAGCCCCTCACCCCCTCACACTATCACCCTCTCACCCCCTCACACTCACACCCCCTCACTCCCCACCCTCTCACCCCCTCTCACCCCCTCACTCCTTCAGCCTCTCACCCCCTTACCTTCTCACCCTCTCAGCCTTTGTTTCTTGCTGTGGAATGGATTTTGCTGGAGGGAATGTTCTTTCATTCAAGGCACCTTTATTTCCAACACTAACTGTTTACACGGACACCAGACACAGCTCCGGTACCTCTCTAACTTTGCTCTTACTCATCTCCCCTCAGTGAGTGATATCACTATGACATGTACACACAGGCTCAGTACCTATCATCAGAGTTAACCCTTTAGACCTGGCACCCTCACACAGTTAAACACACACACTCTCTCTCATACACTCACACACACATACTCTCTCACACACACACACACACACACACACACATACTCTCACACACACACACACACACACATACTCTCTCACACACACACTCACACACACACATACTCTCTCACACACACACTCACACTCACACACACACACACACACACACACACACATACTCTCACACACACACACACACACACACACACACATACTCTCACACACACACACACACACACACACACACATACTCTCTCACACACACACACACACATACTCTCACACACACACACACACACACACACACATACTCTCTCACACACACACACACACATACTCTCTCACACACACACTCACACACACAGACACACACACACACACACACACACATACTCTCACACACACACACACACACACACATACTCTCTCACACACACACTCACACACACACATACTCTCTCACACACACACACACACATACACTCTCTCACACACTCACACACACACACATACTCTCTCTCACACACACACACATACTCTCTCACACACACACACACACACTCTCTCACACACACACACACACACATACTTTCTCACACACACACTCTCTCTCACACACACATACTTTCTCACACACACACACACTCTCTCACACAGACACTCACTCACACACATACTCTCTCTCACACACACACATTCACACACACACTCACATACTCTCTCACACACTCACACTCACACACACACACACACACACACATACATACTCTCTCACACTCTCACACACACACATATCTCTCACACACACACACACATACTCTCTCTCACACACACACATACTCTCTCACACACTCACTCAAACACACACACACACATACTCTCCCACACATTCACACACCCACACACACATACTCTCTCTCACTCACACGCACAGACACATACACACACTCTCACTCACACACAGACTAAAGGTTACTTATAACTTTTAGTGTCTGGTGAAAACCAGCTTTGGTGAATCTGCTTGTTCATCAATTGACTTCAAAGCAATGAGAAATCAAACAACCAGTTTCCTCAGCGATAGAAACTAACATGACCCCACGCCCTTTGTACACATGCGATTTACACAGACCCATCATCACACAAGCGCTCACTCTAATGCCTGCTCTAAATACAACAGCCTATATATTTTTTTAAATGGTTATCCCAGCAGTATTTATTTTTACAATGAGCATAATCTGTAAGACTGTTGTGATGTGGAATGTGCTGTCTGAACAGGTGGTGGAAGCAGATTCAACAATAACTTCCAAAAGGAAATTTGATAAAGACATGAATTGGAGAAAAAGGGGAAAGAGCAGGGGGTGGGGTTAATTGAATAGGTCAGTTAAAGAGCTGGTACAGAACTGGAGGGCTGAATAGCCTCACGTGCTGTACCATTCAATGATTCTATGAGTAAAAGGACCATGGCTGGTGTGTGTTTACCACAATTTCCTTTGTATTGGTCGCACAGACACAGTCTGAGCAACACGGTATATATTAGTGGGTCAGAGGAATCCCTTTACCAGGACTCTGACATCTTAGTAAGTGGAACCCAGGCAAGTCCCAAATCAAGTCATTTTAGAATGTTTTCCTCCAGTTTGGATAGTGACCCGTGAGATGGTTTAATTGCAGTTTTTTTTGGTTTGTTGATGTTTGATATTTTTGACCAGCGATTTGGCATTCCCATTTGTCAGGATCCTGTGAACAAACTGACTCTGGTATTTATTAGACACCTTCATGTTAAACAGGCTGGTTTATACCTTCACGCCTTGTGTCAATGTTCATCCCTCTGCTCAGAAATGTGCTAACTGGTGCCGTCTCATTAAAAACGCGGGTCTTTGTCGAGTCCAGCGCTTCCCAAGTCCGAGCGCTGCTCCAGGGTGCACAGTCCAATCCCAGGCTGATCAACCCTGTGATCATTGGAAACCACTGTGCAGGGAAAGGCCATTCGACCCTTCATGCCGATGCATGCTCATTAACTGGAGCCGTTGCCCTAATCCTAGTTTCCTGGTGCCTTTATTTTCTTTTAACTTCACAGTTTCAGTAAATGATAAAAAAAAACATTCCATGTTGTAATGACTCTCTGTGTGAAAGAATTCTTTCTCCACATCACCCAAACCCTTCTACCTTTCAGCTTCCTGATATTCCCCTCCTCTACCTCACTTTCACCCCCCCCCCCTCACACAGAAACACTAATTCCCACAACCTAGGGACATCAGAAGGGTAAAGGGTCTTCATCAGAATCCCTCCAACGCCCCCTGCCCCACCCAATCTCTAAGACCTCATCCAGTCACCAGGTCTCCGCTCTCTGGCCTTTGCTGCTTGTTTCCCTTCCCACCATTGACAGCCACTCCTTCACTTGCTCATGTCCCCTGCTCTCCCATGCTCCCAGCACCTTTAGAACTCCATTCTGTCACATCAGTGAAGTACTGAGGGAGTGGATGCAAACAATCCCATTGCCTGTGTTTGAAGTAGAGGAGGGGAGTTACAGATGATCTGGCCATGATCAGGTTGCTCTTTGTGTGGGGCTTGCTGTGTGTGAATTAGTTGCTGTGTTTCTTACATTACAGCAGTGAGGACACTTCAAAAGCACTTCACTGAGTGTGACCTCCTTGTGGTGGTGAAAGGTGCTCTTTAATTCCGCTCTGTCTTGTCTTTCATTAACCCTTTACTTGCCTCGTGGAGCAGTACCCCAACATGAGTCAGCACCTTCAGGCCATGAGGGAGGGTGAAAATTGAATGATAAGAGGAGTAGGAAAGAAAATAATTTGAGGAAAGTCAGGGGCAGGTGAAAAAAGACAGCCTGTCACATTCTGTGGATGTCTTCCTGTATTATCTCTTGTTCTCACCAATCCCTTCACACACCTTCTTGCAATGTTCTGATAATATAATGTTCACTCAGTATCTGTATGTGAACATGAAAACACGTTTAAACCATCAGGTTTAAATCATCATGACTGCTTCAGCCGCACTATTGCGATTACCGTGGAGTCTTTGTTACATATAAAGCAGCCTTGAATTCTGATCATCGCTGCACTGCAGCTATTGTAGAATTGATGAGACACAGGTGAGGAACTGAGAATGCTATTTGTTATGTCATTAATGTCACCATGTCCTCTTAACAATAATCCAATCCACAGTCAATGTTTAAATAGAATATCCACCCAAAAATAACAATACAGGCAGTCCTCGAGCTTATGGACTTTTGAATTATGACAAACGTCACTTACAAAGTTTATAAATTGACACCCTGTTTTGACTTTCCCATGCCAGTTTTGACTTTATTCCCCACGCCAGTGATCAGGATCAAACATTCAAAGGTACACATCAATGTTCAGCACCACCCACCTCCCTGACTCAAGATGCTCAGTTGCTATTCCGATGCCATTAGTGCAATACAATTTTAGATGTATTTTTAGCTTATTATGTGCTTTTTTTATGTCAATATGATTCCAATTTACAACATAAATACTTTAATGTTGCTATGTTACTTGTCTATAATTGATTAAGTACAAAATCCTGGGGTTTTCTTTGGTGAAAATGGGCCAGGAAACCATCCCTCATTTATAATGTTCCTTTGTCCTTTTGTCTATGACATCTTTGGCAATCTCTTCTTTGCCTATCACTGGCCCTCGATCCAGCTCCACCTGTCCCACCCCCCCCTTAAACCAGCTTATATTTCACCTCTTTTCTACATTTCCTCATTTCTGATGAAGAGTCATTCGGACTTGAAACGTTAACTGTGTTCCTCTCTGCAGATGCTGTCAGACCTGCTGAGTTTTTCCAGCTATTTTTATTTTTATTTCCTCATTTATAACACTGTTCTTACAGAAAAATTGGTTCCAATTTATAACGTTTTGACTTGAGACGCGATTTTCAGGAGCTAATTGTGTCGTAAGTCCCGAGGCGCTAACCATTTACTTTTTTAAGGAAGAGATTAAGTTGGAGAAATGTGCCTTGAACTATCAGACTATCTGATCACCTACCTGCTGTTGTGGCAGCTTGCTGTGCACAAAATGGCACTAATTTGTCATAACCTTTCACCAATCAGAAGCAGCAGTTGTCTGATGATCGTTAGTCCCCTCTTGATTCAGACACGATTTCAGGCTGCAGTTATTGGCACTTAGTGAGTGTCTTCCTTTTAATCCAATTGAATAATTTTCTTGACAAAAAGGGATTGAATATTCACAAACCTATTTTCTTGAATCACCCTCTCTCTTCTGAGTCAAAAGATCATGCTTGCAAGTCCCAATCCAAGCACATGTAGATAAAGTACAGGCTGACACTCTAGTGCAGTACTGAGGGAGTGCTGCACTGTTGGTGGTGCTATTTTGCAGATGAGATGTTAAACCATGGCCCTGCCTTGTGGATGGATGTCAAAGATCTATTTTGAAGAAAAGCAAGCAAATTCTCCCTGGCCTATATTTATCTCTCAAGCAACACCCAGAAAAAACAAACATCTGGTCATTATCACATTGCTCTTTGTGGGAGCTTGCTGTGCCCAAATTACCTACAGCATTTCCATCATTACAACAGTGACTACACTTCATTAGGTGTAAGGTGCTTTGGGCTTGGAATGTGAAGAAAGGTACGATATGAAAGTCTTTGTCTGCCTCGTGTGTCTCTAGATATGGAGTATCTAAGTCTTTCTAGTTGTGCTGAAGGGGCACATCTGCAACGTGAGCCTATAAACTCGAAACCACTGCACTTCCAGCTGTTTCTACTTTTGAATGATAGCATCCTACTTTTATTACAGGACTAGAATCCCAAGGCCTGGACTAATGATCCAGAGACCCCACCATGGCAATTGGTGAGAATTTAAATTCAATTAATTAAATAAATCTGGATCACAAAGCTACTCTCAGTAAAGGTGACCACGTAACTATCGGATTGTTGTAAGAACCCGACTGGTTCACTAATGTCCTTTAGGGAAGGAAATCTGCCGACCTTACCTGGTCTGGGCCTACATGTGACTCCAGACCCACAGCAGCGTGGGTGATGTGTAACTGCCCCTCTGAGCAAACCACTCACAAAGGCAGCTCACCGCCACCCTCTCAAGGGTAATTAGGGATGGGCAATGAATGCTGATCTTCTCAGTGATGCCCTCATCCTGTAAATGAATGAGAGAAGTATATGTGGAGTTGTGATTTGTATATAGCTTCCTCACCCCCTTCCCCCCACCCACCCAAGTCCAGGAACCTGAGCCTCTGCAGACAGGTTGACCTGAGCAAGTCACTGATTATTTCTCCCTTTGCAGATTTGGATGATTTTCGAGAATCATTTATTCTCGGTTCAGAACTTCCTCCTGTTCTAACTTATTCTGGGTCACCCATAAAATCTTGACATTATGGGGTCTGTCTCATCAGAAATGTCCGGTTCACACCCTGTGCCTCACGCCCAGGCTCCATGTGCAGGCCCCCATATTCACCCAGTCCCCAGGCTTTAGGCAGCCGAGTGTGTTGCGGCTTCCCCTCCACTGCACAGTCCTGCCTGTGGTACCAGGGCCCTTGGAGATTTGGAGACCCCACGGGGCACCTCAGTTATGTGGAGAGATGGAGAAGCTCTGATTGTTCTCTTTAGAACAGAGAAGGTCAAGCAGAGATTTAATAGAAAACAGAAACAGAAATACCTGGAAAAACTCAGCAGGTCTGGCAGCATCGGCGGAGAAGAAAAGAGTTGACGTTTCGAGTCCTCATGACCCTTCGACAGAACTTCCTCCTGTTCTAACTTATTCTGGGTCTCTAACTTATTCTGAGGACTCGAAACGTCAACTCTTTTCTTCTCCGCCGAGAAGGGTCATGAGGACTCGAAACGTCAACTCTTTTCTTCTCCGCCGATGCTGCCAGACCTGCTGAGTTTTTCCAGGTAATTCTGTTCTTGTTTTGGATTTCCAGCATCCGCAGTTTTTTGTTTTAATCTCAGAGATTTAACAGAGGTGTTCAAAACCACGAATGGCTTTTGATAGAGCAGATAAGGAGAAATTGTTTCCTCTGGTGGGTGGATTGAGGACTTTTTCTGTGTAAATCTGTTGCACGTTTGCCTCCACATCTACAGCTGCATCCGAAACGATTTTGATTTCCAGTTGGGAAATCTCTAATCTGGATTGTTTGGCTATTTACCCGATCAGGTGATTTGTTCTTCAAGGGCCCAGAAATCTCACTATCCTGTGCTCAGTGAACAGCGCTCACAGAATGGGAAGACAATCAGTTCTGGTTCTTTTCTTTGTGTCTGCTTCCTGGGATTATTCCCTGGGATTGTTTATGTTTGAAAGATTTTACAAAGTGAGTTCAGAGTGGAACGGATATTTGTTCAGCTGTCCAGAAAATATCCTGAAATTATTGATCTATTTTTAATCAGGCTGTGATTATCTAGAGCAAGAGTGAAAGAGAATGGAACAGCTGGAACACATCTCGTTGAATAAAGTAATTTCTGTCTTGGAACAGCTTGAGATAAGCCTTTCTAAAAATGGCCAGCTGATCTCATTTCTCAACAATCAGTATCTCAACAAACAGAATGCTGCAGGTTATTCAGAGAGTAATGAAGGATTAATATCTCGCCTATAACCTGTTAACCTATTTGTTGTCTGCTTTCTTTCAAATGCTTGCCTTACCCACAGTGTATAATCCACAATTTTGTTTCAGATTTACACCCTCCTATTTTATTCACTACCTCTGCTCTGTTCCATTGTGTTATTGACAAAAAAATTCGATTGTGTAATTATGTTAGGGGTGGCGCTGGGGGGGGTGCTGGAGACTTGCAAATGGGAACAGAGCGCAGGATTTCGGAGCAGGAGGAGGCTATTCAGCCCTCGCGCCTGTTCCGCCGTTCGATTAGATATGGCTGATCTGGTTGTGGTGTCTGTTCCCAGAACCCTCGATTCCCTTGTCTAACAAAATTCCGTCTAACTCGGCCTTGAATAAGTTCAATGACCACCGGCGCACACCCCGCCCCCCCCCCACAACACTGCTCTCTAAGGAAGAGAATACCACAGGCCAACTACCTTCTGACAGAAAAGAATTGTTTTCATCTCTGTCTTTAAAAGGAGACCTCTCGTTCTTAAACCATGTCTCCTAGCTCGAGTTTCACCCAAAAGAGGAAACACCCTCCCAGTCTCCATCCTGTCCAGTCCCCTCAGGATCTTAGATGTTTCAGTAAGATCACCTCTCATTCTTCTAAACTCCAATGGATCTAGGACCAACCTGCTCAGCCTTTCCTCATTGGATAATCCCAGGAATGAGTTGACTGAACCTTCTCTGAACTGTTTCTAGCGCAGATATATCTTTTTTGAAATGAAATCAAAACTGTACACATTGTTCCAGATGTGGTTTCACCAAGGTCCTGTCCAGCTGCAGTAAAACTTCCCCACTTTTATACTCCATTCCCCTAGCAATAATCACCAACATTCCATTTGCCTCCCTAATCTCCTGCTGTACCTGCCACACTAACTTTATGTGATTCATGTACCAGGACACCCAGATCCCTCTGTACCACCGAGTTCTGCAATCTCTCTCCATTTAAATAGCCGACTGTTTTTCTCCTCTTCCTGCCAAAATGGACAAGTTCACCTGTAACCCACATTATACTCCATCCGCCAAATTTTTGTCCACTCATTTAACCTGTTTGTATCTCTTTACAGACTCGCTACCTCCTCCTGCTTGTCTTGGTGTCATTGGCAAATTTAACTACTGTACATTCAATCCCTTCATCCAAGTCATTAATATAGATTGTAAAGAGCTGAGGCCCCAGCACTGATCCTTGCGGAACTCCACTAGTTACCGCTTGCCAACCCAAAAACCCTATTTATCCCTACTCTCTGCTTCCTGTTAGCTAACCAATCCTTTATCCGTGCTAACATGTTACCCCCCTACACCATGAACTCTAATTTTTGGTTTCATGTTACACCTTTGTTCTGAAAAGAGGTGTAAGGATAAACCTAGCAATTATAGGGCTGTCAGATGAACCTTGGCGTGGGAAAGTTTTTAGAAGCGATATCTGCGGCATAATTAACAATCACTTGTGACAAATGTGGATTCATTAAGTAAAGTCAGCGTGGTTTTGTTAAAGGTAAATCACGTTGAACTAACAGGAAGGGTTGATCAGAATACTGTGTATATGGATGTCCAAGGGAGTTGAAGTGCCACACAACAGGCTTGGCAGCCAAGCCTGGAATAAATGGGTTAGTAACAGCATGAATATGAAGTGGCTGAGTGACAGGAAACAGAAAATAATGGTTAACAGTTATTTTTCAGACTGGAGGAAGGTGGTGTTCCCCAGGGAGCAATGTTAGGACCGTAGACTTTCTCGGCCTATGTTATTGACATTGACGTGGGTCTATCGGGGAGAATTTTAAAATGTGTAGATGACGCAAAACTTGGAAATATTGTGAACTGTGAAGAAGATAGTGAGAGACTTCAAGAGGACACAAAGAGGCTGCTGAAGTGGGCAGAGGAGGTGGAAGCGATTCTTTCTAGTAGAAAAAAAATGAGGAAATTCAATATAAAATAAAGAATATAATTCTAAAAGAGGTGCAGGATTAGAGGGACCTGGGGTATCTGTACAAATTGTTGAAGATGGCAGGGCAGGATGAGAAATTGGTTAAAAGGCATATGGGATCCTGGGTTTTATACAGCATTTCCTACATTACAATAGTGATTACACTTCAAAAAGTACTTGATTGACTGTAAAGCATTTTGAGACATCTGGTGGTTGTGAAAAGCGCTATATAAATGCAAGTCTTTTTTTTTTTTACAAATGGGGGCATTTATAAATAGGGGCATAGAGTACAAAAGCAAGAAAGCTATGATAAACCTGTATAAAACACTGATTTGGCCTTAGCTGGAGTATTGTATTGAGTTCTGGGCATGGCAATTTAGGAAGGATGTGAAGTCATTTGAGAGAGTGCAGAAAAGATTCATGAGAATGGCTTTTGGCATGAGATACTTCAGTTACATGGGTAGATTGGAGAAGTTGGTTCTGTTCTCCTTGGAGAAGAAAGATTGAGAGAAGATTTGATAGAAATGTTCAAAATCATGAGGGGTCGAGAGCCAGAGGACACAGAGGACCAGAGACAACATGAGGAAAGTTGCTTTCACTCAGAGAGTGGTTTGGATCTGGAATGCACTGCCTGAGAGGAGGGTGGAGGCAGATTCAATGATGGCTTTGCAAAGGGAGTTGGATAATTACCTGAAGAGAAATAATTTGCGAGTTTCGGGGACAGACTAGGGGAGTGGGACTGGCTAAGTTGCTCTTACAGAAACCCAACACAGGCTCAATGGGCTGAATGGACACCTTCTGTGCTGTAACCATTCTATGATTCTATATAAATCTATGTCTTTGTTGTTTACGTATATATTATGTATGATTTCATGAAACATTCTGGATTATATGGGCTTGGTTAACAACAATCAAAACCTAGACACTACTTCAAAGCACATACGTGCATCTGTCCATGACAGTATCGGTAGGAGTGACCACTGTGCAATCATTGTGGAGATGGTGTCCTGCATTCACATTGAGGATACCCTCCATCGTGTTGTGTGACACTACCACCGTGCTAAATGGGATAGATTTCAAACAGGTCTAGCAACTCAAGACTGGGCATCCATGAGGCACTGTGGGCCATCAGCAGCAGCAGAATTGTACTCCAACACAATCTGTAACCTCATGGCCCAGCGCATCCCCCACTCTACCATTCCCATCAAGTCAGGGGATCAACCCTGGTTCAATGAAGAGTGCAGGAGGGCATGTCAGGAGCAGCACCAGGTGTACCTAAAAATGAGGTGTCAACCTGGTGAAGCTATAACACAGGACTACTTGTGTGCTAAACAGCATAAGCAGCAAGTGATAGACAGAGCTAAGCAATCCCGCAACCAACAGATCAGATCTAAGCTCTGCAGTCCTGCCACATCCAGCCGTGAATGTTGGTGGACAATTAAACAACTCACTGGAGGAGGAGGCTGCATAAATATGCCCATCTTCGGTGATATGAAGAAATGGCTGAAGGCACTGGATACTGCAAAGGCTATGGGCCCTGACAATATTCCAGCAATAGTACTGAAGATTTGTACTCCAGAACGTGTCGTGCCCCTAGCCAAGCTGTTCCAGTACAGCTACAACACTGGCATCTACCTGGCTATGTGGAAAATTGCCCAGGTATGTCCTGTACACAAAAAGCAGGTCAAATCCAACCCGGCCAATTACCGCCCCAACAGTCTACTCTCGATCATCAGTAAAATAATAGAAGGGGTCATCAACAATGCTATCAAGCAGCACTTGCTTAGCAATAACCTGCTCACTGATGCTCAGTCTGGGTTCTGCCAGGGCCACTCAGCTCCTGACCTCATTACAGCCTTGGTTCAAACATGGACAAAAGAGCTGAACTCCTGAGGTGAGGTGAGAGTGACCGCCTTTGACATCAAAGCAGCATTTGACCAAGTGTGGCATCAAGGAGCCCTAGCAAAACTGGAGTCAATGGGAATCAGGGGGAAAACTCTCTGCTGGTTGGAGTCATACTTAGCACAAAGGAAGATGGTTGTGGTTGTTGGAGGTCAGTCATCTCAGTTCCAGGACATCACTGCAGGAGTTCCTCAGGGTAGTGTCCTCGGCCCAAACATCTTCAGCTGCTTCATCAATGACCTTCCTTCCATCATAGGGTCAGAAGTGAGGATGTTCGCTGATGATTGCACAATGTTCAGCATCATTCGCGACTCCTCAGATACTGAAGCAGTCCATGTCCAAATGCAGCAAGACCTGGACAATATCCAGGCTTGGGCTGACAAGTGGCAAGTAACATTCACACCACACAAGTGTCAGGCAATGACCATCTCCAACAAGAGAGAATCTAACCATTGTCCCTTGACATTCAATGGCATTACCATCACTGAATTCCCCCACTATCAACGTCCTGGGGGTTACCATTGACCAGAAACTGAACTGGACTAGTCATATAAATACTGTGGCTACAAGAGCAGGTCAGAGGCTAGGAATCCTGCATTGAATAACCCACCTCCTGACTCCCCAAAGCCTGTCCACCCTCTACAAGGCACAAGTCAGGAGTGTGATGGAATACTGTCCACTTGCCTGGATAAGTGCAGCTCCCACAACACTCAAGAAGCTTGACACCGTCCAGGATAAAGCAGCCCGCTTGATTGGCACCACATCCACAAACATTCACTCCCTCCACCACTGATGCACAGTAGCAGCAGTGTGTACCATCTACAGGATGTACTGCAGGTGTTCACCAAGGCTCCTTAGACTGCACCTTCCAAACCCATGACTACTACCATCTAGAAGGACAAGGACAGCAGTCACATGGGAACACCACCACCTGGAAGTTCCCCTCCAAGTCACTCACCATCCTGACTTGGAAATATATCACTGTTCCTTCACTGTCACTGGGTCAAAATCCTGGAACTCCCTCCCTAACAGCACTGTGGGTGTACCTACACCACATGGACTGCAGCGGTTCAAGAAGGCAGCTCACCACCACCTTCCCAAGGGCAACGAGGGATGGGCAATAAATGCTGGGCCCAGCCAGCGAAGCCCACATCCTGGAATGAATAAAAAAAAGCACATTCTAGGACATTCCCCTGTAACCACAAACCTCTTGAAAATGAATTGGTTATCAACTCATTAAAGTGGGTACAGGAATATGATGCAAAAGTATTTAAGAGTGGTTATCATCAACAGCGATTTTACTCTCTAATAAATATTACACCCAGCTGGTACCTTGTCTAATCCCTGTGGGGTTTTCACTGTTTGAGATGCCGGACTCTGATTATTCCCAGTTATAAGGACCCTCTGCTTCTCATCATCAAACCCATTTTCAGTCCAATTAATAATTTCCTTTCATCCCAGAAGCTTTCATCCTTTAATACACCTTTCATGAGAGACATTGTCACAGGTTTTCTAAAAGTCAGAATGTATAACAACGTAACTGTGCTGCCTTCAGCTTCTCACACCGTACCTGAACCCTGAAATATGATTACCACTGAATGAAGCCACCTTGATTTTCTCTTATTAACTCCGATCTGGCTGATCAGCTCAATTGTCTCATTTTACAGTCAAACCCCAGCATCCCTCCCCCACCCCCCCGCCACCTCCTCCCCCACCTCATCCATCCAGCTGAGGCTCAGTGGGTGACATCCTGGCTTCTAAGCCAGAAGATTGTGAGCTTCAGCCCCACTCCACAGTCCTGAGCAAAATATTTATGCTCCGTGCTAGTGTACTGATGGAATGCTGCATTGTTGGAGGTGCTGTCTTTTGGATGAGAGGCTGAGGCCTTGTCTGCCCTCAGGCAGGGGAGTTTTTATGATGTCTTGGGAAATATTTATCCCTTGACCAAAATCACTAACATGGATTATCTGGTAATTTTCATATTGCTGTTAGTGGGAGCTTGTTGTGTGCAAATTAGCTGCCACATTTCCCAGCAGTGACTACGCTTCAAAAGTACTTCATTGGCTGTAAAATACTTCGAGATCATGAATGGCGCTGTATAAATGCAAGTTCTTTCTCCTCTCTTTTCTCTCTCTTTTATCTTTTACTCTCTGTTCCCAGCCCTGTGTCTCTGTTATATCTTAACGATTCCTAACTCCCGAAAATCTGCTTTCAGGACCTCATCCCTTTTTCTACCTATGTCGTTGGTCCCAATGTGGACCGCCACCTCTGGTTGTTCACCCTCCTCCAAAAGAATGTCCTACAGATGGCCTGTGACATCCTCGACCCTGGCACCAGGCAGGCAACACACCATCCTGGAGTCTCTTTTACGGCCACAGAAATGCCTGTCTGCTCCCCTAACTATGGAACCCCCCTATTACTATAGCTCTTCCACTCTTTCTCCTCCACTCCGGTGCAGCTGAGCCACCTGCGGTTCCACAAACTTGTCTCTTGCTACAATCTTCTGAGGAACCATCTCGCTCATGAGTATCCAAAATGGAAAACCAGCTAGAGAGTGAGGTAGCCTCAGGGGATTCCTGCACTACCTGCCTGTTTCTCTTAGATACTCTGGCGGTCACCCATTCCCTTTCTGCCTGTGTACTTCTTAGCTGAGGCGTGACTACCTCTCTAAATGTGCTATCCATGTAATCCTCAGCTTGTGGATGCACCACAGTGACTCCAGCCGCCACTCAAGCTCCACAACTCAGAGCTCAAGTTTCTGCAGCTGGTGATGATTCCTGCAGATGTAGTCATTGAGGGCACTTTGTGCCTGCATGACTTCCCACATTCCGCAAGATGCACATTCCACATGGCTGAGCTGCACTGACATACCTTATACTTTATATAAAGCGTTTACTACGGTATTTACTAATTTATTTTAATTTAGAATAATTCCAATGTATACAACAAGTTACTCTGTTTATCTCAGTCCCATTCCTTCTTGCATTCTTTTAACATTCTGGCTTCGCCCAAGTTAAACTAACTTTGCTGGAGTGTTTTATAACAAGATACTGTGACTGTGACGCAGATTTGAAATAATTTTTTAGTCACCTGGTATCATTCACACACACAGCTCAATAAAAGCCCAGTGTCTCTTGGATGGTCGTTCGTTTCACTGCTCTAGATTTAAGCCATTGTTAAGGATGTTTGATTTTTCAGTTCCAGTTTTTTTTATCAACCTCTTAATCCTGTTCATTATTTGGCAGTGGCCTGAACTTCTTCTCCCCCATGACAGGACCAAGTTTACTACAGGTTGAGTATCTTTTATCCCAAACCCTTGGGGCCAATTGTGTGTAGGTATTTGGATGTTTTTGGTTTTCTGATCTACTGTATATTTGGTAGGTCTAAGCCTATTTACATTACAATAGTCTCAGCCTAGGCTAGCTATAGTCTATAAATACGAGGTTCTTTCTCCATTTGCCAACTCTCTCACACCCTACTCCTTACCTGTTAACACTTATTACACCTGTAATATAATATTACATTGCCATATTAACATACACATTAAGTGCACAGCTGTGCAAAAAGCATTCGGTTTTGAGATGTATGGAGTACTGGATATTCAACTGTATCTGCCATCTTCCACTGTAAATATTAACAGGGGCCCTTTAATCGGATTTATGAACTGTACTTGGGGCGAAATGGTTCCCCTACTGCAGTGAAATTGGAAACTTGGGTTCTGCTCGGTGTGCCATGTATATTTCTCCCTGGGATATTTTGGTCATTCATTTGTACACATCTGTCAGCCTCACTCTGCATGTCTGAGTTTTGACGTGTTTAATAGAATAAAAATGTCGTGGGACGAGGTTGAAAGTTGTTCAGTTGAAAAATGTGATGAAAACAAAATTGCTTTTCTTTTATTATGTGCATTTCGCTTCTAAATCTATCTCTTTGCATTCAGACTAACCTTCTGCTTCTACACAGTGAAAACTTAACTTACTTCTCTTTCTCATTTATCCTTGAATTCGTTCCAGTACTTTTCCTTTCAATGTATTTTGCTATCTTTTTTGGGGTTTAAAATTGATTCCTCACAGATTACCATAAAAACAAACAATCTAGGAGCAGGAACAGGCCACTCGGCCCCTCGAGCCTGCTCCCCCATTCAGTAAGATCATGGCTGATCTGATTGTAACTTCAACCCCACTTTCCTGCCTCCCCCCAATAACCTTTCAGCCCCTTGTTAATCAAGAGTCTATCCAGCTCTGCCTTAAAAATATTCAGAGACTCTGCTTCCCCTGCCTTTTGAGGAAGAGAGTTCCAAAGACCAACAAACCTCTGAAAGAAAAAAATTCTCCTCATCTCCATTTTAAATAGCAACCCCTTTATTTTTAAAACCCCTATTTCTAGATTCTCCCACAAGAGGAAACTTCCTCTCCACATCCACCCTGTCAAGACCCCTCAGGGTCTTAAAGGTTTCAATCAAGTTGCCTCTTACTCTTCTAAACTCCAGTGGATACAAGCCTAACCTGTCCAGCCTTTTCTCATAAGACAACCCACCCATTCCTGGTATTAGTCTAGTAAACCTTCTCTGAACAGCTTCTAACGCATTTACATCTTTAAATAAGAAGACCAGCACTGTACACAATACTCCAGATGTGGTCTCACCATTGCCCTGTACTACTTTTGTAATCAATTCCCCTCACAATAAATGATAACATTCTATTAACTTTCCTAATTATCTGCTGTATCTGCACACTAATCTTTTGTGATTCATGCACTAGGACACCCAGATCCCTCTGCGTCTCAGAGCTCTGCAATCTCTCACCATTTAGATAAAAAGCTTCTCTTTTATTCTTCCTGCCAAAATGGACAGTTCCACATTTTCCCGCGTTATACTCCATTTGCCAGATCTTTGCCCCCTCACTTAACCTCTCTATATCCCTTTGTACCCTCCTTATGTCTTCTTCACAATTTACTTTCCCACCTATCTTTGTTTCATCAGGGTTAATGAAATATATTGAGTGATATTCAACTAATTGTGCACCAGCTTTTCGATCATCTCTGACTTAATGTAAAATGTGAGGTTTTGTGCTTTGTTCTTTAGCAGGTGAGTCTCAAGCCGGTTTGATGATTACCTGACCAATCTGCACCTCTTCAAAATTAGCATCTGGCAGGGCCTGAATTTTAAAATTCTCACCTTTGTTTGAAAATGTCTCCGTTACCTCACTCCTCTCCCTGTCTCTGTAATCTCCTCAAGCTCCACAAAGCTCTAACATCTCTGCTCTCCTGCTCTCCTTCTGGCTGCTTGCACACCCCTCGTTCTAATCTACTCCACCTCTGGTGCCTGGGGCCCCGAGCTCTGCAATTCCCTCCCTAAACCTCTCTGCCTCTCCCTCTCCTTTAAGACACTCCTTAAAACCTACCTCTTCGCTGAAGCGTTTGGTCACCTGATCTACTGGAGACTATTTCCCGCCCCCCATCGGTGGGTAGGGACGGTGGGGGTTGTGGGGGGGGGCGGTGGGGGTGGTTTAGTGCAGGAGTAGGCGTAGGTGGGCAGCCTTCCGATCGACACCCCCAATCGGGGGCCACACCGCCATTTTATGTGAGCGGGCCAATTAAGGCCCACCCAGCGTGACATCCGCAAGGAAGGGCTGAACATCTCCCTGTGCGGTGCGGGGGGAGAGGGGTAGGGGAGAGTGGGGAGGGGGTAGAGAGGGGTAGGGGGGAGAGTGGGGGGCGTGGGGGGGAGGAGAGGGAGGGAGGGGGGGGCGGAATTCCCTCAGCCGGGAATGGGCTCTGTCACCTTTGCCCCGCACTGATCTCCCTGAGGCTAAACACAGCCGCGGAGATCGGCTCCGATTCAAATGTTGACAGGCAGCTAATGAGAAACAAATCGCTGACATGTCCCCTGGTGCGACACTGTCACGTCAGCTGGGGACACGCCCTTCACTTTTATTTAAACATTTGGTAAACATTTCAATTCCCTCTCATGAACCCTCCTCCCACCCGTGGATGAGGTTCCCTGCTTTTCCCGACAACCCGCCCAGGATCCCGGCCTCTCTTAACGTGGGTCAGGCAGGTCCGGCCGTCGGGTCCCTGAGCTTTTTAATGGCCCTTTAATCGGCCGTTGACAGTTTGGCCGCGCGGCCACCGATCTGAAAGTGTAAGTGACGCGGGGTGACTTCGGGCCCCACCCCTACTCGCCGACCGGAGAAACCTGCCCATTATCTCCTTAGTGACTCCGTGTGAAGTTTTGTTCACTAATCAATCCTGTGAAGCACCCTGGGTTGCTTTACTACATTGAAGGTGTTACATAAATGCACGTTGTTGTTATTATTGGTACACCCTGTCCCTGAGAAGCTCATTGGCTCTCAATATCAGAAAGCTGTGACCCACGTCAACTCTATCATCTGGTTCTCAAGCCCCAACAGCTCGATCCTTTCCTTATTGTTTGGTTTACCCCACTAAATCCATTTAAATTCTGAAAGGATTGCTCCCTGCGCTGTTACATCATTGGTGGATCAATCCTAAATCGGAATGGGGAGAACTGGTAGTAATTTCAGATTATATGCAGATTAATGGGATGGGGTGCATCAATGAAACTGTGTTTCAGACCCTGTATTAGATACCTACACAGCCCATGCACATGAACACTCCACCTCCCGTGTCCTACAGCAACTGCCCCCTATAATGTGGCACCTCCCTTGTCGCTGAAGATTTCAACCAAAGTCACTTTAGATAGTTTGCTTCATGACCCATGCCTCCACCTTGTTTGTACCTCCATCCCATCACTTTGCCTCCGATCACTCACTATGTCTCTAGTAAGCTGCGTGTCACCTTGAAAAAAAGTCCACTCGCTTGCAAAGAACATAGGAACAGCAGGAGGCCATTCAGCCCCTCGAACCTGTTCTGCCAGTCAATGAGCTGATGGCTGACCTGTGTCCCACCTCATGTACCAGTCTTTGCCCCCCTACCCCTCAATTCTCTTGGTTAACAAAAATCTATCAGTCTCAGATTTAAAGTTAGCTGTTCGCCTAGCATCAATTGGCGTCTGCACAGCAGAGTTCCAAGTTTCCAAGGTTTTTCCCATCTGTAGAGTTGTCCTGCCCAAGTCCCCAGAATCCTGGGTATGACTGGAATCTGAGTGATCAAAGGGTGATTCTTCTGCCACTTTATTCAGGCTCCTGCCTGTCCAGTGCACAGTGCCAGTGGGCACCAGTTAACTTCTGATGTGCCAACTTGGCCTCTGGGGTGGCCTGAAGACTCCAGGACTTGCTGATTATTTTCCACTAGACTGAAGCCAGCAAAATCCTTGAAGAAAATTATAGTGGTAATAAAAAAAAATTGGTTTAATTTTCTTCGAACACTTTCCTTTGTTTGAGTCAGGGAAAAACCTCAAGATCCTGGGAGTTACCATTGACAAGAAACTTGACTGGACCAGCTAGGGCTGGGAATTCTGAGGCTCACCTCCTGACTCCCCAAAGCCTGTCCACCATCTACACGGCACAAGTCAGGAGTGTGATGGAATACTCCCCACTTGCCTGGATGAGTGCAGCTCCAATAACACTCAAGAAGCTCGACACCATCCAGGACAAAGCAGCCGCTTGATTAGCACCACATCCACAAACATTCACTCCCTCCACCACCAACACACAGTAGCAGCAGTGTGTGTACCATCTACAAGATGCACTGCAGGAATTCACCAAGGCTCCTTCGACAGCACCTTCCAAACCCATGACCACTACCATCCAGAAGGACAAGGGCAGCAGACACAGGGGAACACCAACACCTGGAAGTTCCCCTCCAAGTCACTCACCATCCTGACTTGGAAATATATCGCCGTTCCTTCACTGTCGCTGGGTCAAAATTCTGGGACTCCCTCCCTAACAGCACTATGGGTGTACCTACACCACATGGACTGCAGCGGTTCAAGAGGGCAGCTCACCACCACCTTCTCAAGGGGCAACTAGAGATGGGCAATAAATGCTGGACCAGCCAGCGATGTCCACAGCCATTAACAAATGAAGGAAAAGATGTTTGACTGACCACCTGATGACCCGATTGCATTACAGAGAGCCGCTTCACTTCCTGATTGATGTGAGAAGGCGGAGCACTGCAACAATGGCAGGAGAGAGGGGGCTAAGGGTGAGAGGTCATGTGATAGAACCTCCAGAAGCACGTCCAGCCAGAGTTGGCACCTCTACCTATTCCCCCCCCAACCCCGTCTCTACCATTCATGCAATAAAATTATTTATTACTTGAAGTCACATTCCTTGCATCCACTGACAGTACCTGGGCATTGTCGAGATATTTCTTCAAAGATCTTATTTCTACTTCAATCTATTTTTTTAAATTGTATTGACTTTCTTTCCATGTTTCTGACCAGAACTTCAGGGAGGATAACTTGGCCTCGAAGTGTGTGCAATGTAGATTGACCAGAATGATACCGGGTCTCAGAGTGTGAAATTCCAAGCACAGGTTTCATAGACTGAGCTTGTGTTCCCACAAGGATAGAAGATTAAGGGGTGATCTAATTGAGGGGTTTAAGATGATTAAAGGATTTGATGAGATAGAGAGAAACTATTTCCTCTGATGGGCGGAGTCCAGAATAATGGGGCAAAACTTTAAAATATCAAGTTCCGGGGGTGATGTCAGGAAACACTTCCTCACACAAAAGGGGAGGGGAAATCTGGAACACTCTCCCCCAAAATAGCTGTTGAGACTGGGACTACTTTGGAGACTTGAAAACTGACCATTGATAAATTTTTGTTAGCTAAGTGTACTTAAGGATTATGGAAGCGGGTAGATGGAGTTAAGATTCCGACGGCCATGAAGTAATTGAATAGTGGGGCAGACTTGAGGGGCTGAATGGCCTCCTTCTGTTCCTAGGTTCCTTCTCAATGGTATTGCTCAATGCTGAACACTTATGACTGATGGACAGTCCAGAAGGTCACTAATTGCTTTCTGCTCACAAACACACACAGGCATCCATTATACCCACGTCTCATTATCTCGGTATGACGTTTGGGAGTAATTTAATTCAGAACATATCAGCGAATTGCCATGAGGGATAAAACTTAAGTGATGTATTAATGCCAGCAGAGAGCCTGAGATTGAAACACTGCCTTGGTGCTACTGTCAGTGCTATTGATTTTACTTATACGACAGACTGAGCTCCCAGTGTTGCACAAGGGGCTGTTGAGAGTGTGTATAGTCCATAGGTAAAGTGCAGTTGAGAGGCAAGAATAATTAGATTTGTGGGTGCAATTGTAATTCAATCCCAGTTGTAAAGTCATAGGGTGGAATCATACCAGATTTGCAGTAGTGGGTGGGGAAAAGAATGTTTTACCCACCAGCTGCTATGGCGATTTTTTGAGCCTTATCATCCCATTCCCGCCTCATTAATGATGCACGCTGGAGACACGCTGTCCCACTGGCGGGGCGGCCTCTGCCTTGTCCACCACACCATTACCTCATGGCTTCCTCAAGCAGGGCACCATCTTCACACTGCAGCCACCACACACACACTTCTCAATGCTTACAGCCCAGGACTGCTCCAGTGAAGACATGGCCCCAACAGCCAAGAAGAGTACAGCCCCGCCCCCCCCCACCCCCCCGATTCAGTGACACATCTCTGGGACACCTTCCGAATGCCATGGAGGCCGTGGTGATGTCTTCTACCCCCCGCTCTGACCGCAGGGGCCCTGTCAGTCTCAGCCACTCTGGCTTTGGAGGCAGTGGTAGAGGTGGTCAGTGCCAATTTAGCACACAAGAGGTTGGCCAACCAGTGCAGAAAGAGGATGAATGATCTCATCCATGCCCCCAGGGTAAGGCAACCATCTCATCACTCTAAACCCACACACTCACAAGCCCATCACACATTCACTGGCATCTCACTCACTGCCAGCTCAAGGGACATCACCACTCACTCTCTCACACACACACACCCTCACATCTCCATCTGGCCTCATCTCCTCTGGAGGCTGCCTCCTCAGCCCTCACCATCTTGAGGCCACTTGCACAGATCAACATGTGGCCCCCACACACACACACACACCCTGGGATACCCCTCCTTCCCCAGTACAGCCGTCCCCCTGCAGCCTCTTCCCTGGCCTGAGGCCACTTCTCCCCCTTCCCCAAGCAATCCCGAGTCCTGCAGCCATTGAAAAGCCCCTCCTCCGCCTTCCGGCTGGTCTGGTGGGTAGAGACCTGCCCGTGAGTCCCCCTAACAGTGATGTGGTGCTGCCTGTGAAGCCTGGAGCTGATGACAGTGAGTGCTGCCCGAAGCGAGGTAGGTAAACACACCTCGGAGTCCCGAGTGAAGTGCAGCTCGCCAGGTACATGTCGGTTATGTACAGCTGTGAAACACGTCCGTGCCTGGGTGATCCAGCGTTGGGGGGATGATTCCAGCGAGCTGGGCTTATTAATTAGATGCAAAAGATGTTCCTGACTTTGGAAGTTGGGAAAGGCAGCCCACCATTGATGGGTGGGAGTGGATGATCCCAAACTGATCCCACCTTGACACGAAACCAATTTTCAGCCTTCCGGGCATATTGTCCGCTCGTGCCCACGATGGGACCCGATGCCAACGGGCACAGAAAATTCCAGCCGTACAGTCTGTTTGTATTTCCACTAGAAATTCCTACATCCACTTTATCATGTAAATTGTAAACCTGTCACACTGTAGTGACAACCCTCCCTGTCCCCGAGCAGGGGCACCACACAGGTTTACTCAGCTACTTTCTAATGTCGGCATTTACAGAGTTGCCAGGGACCTCAAGTCCTGAGAATTACAGCCAGACTGTGGGAAAGTGTTGCTGAGAAACCAATTGTAGAGTCCGTGATCCCATGTTGGAAACGTCAAAAGCCAATGGAACCTTGACCAGGAGCCAATGTGGATTTTCGGAGAAAGCACAAATTGAAATGAGCGAAGTAGTTCTTGAGAATCTTTTGAACTATATAACGATCTAAGTTTATCACAAAATGCTGAGGGCCTAACTTTACCAGCCGCCCCGCACCCCCCCCCCCCACTATGGACAGACTGGGAGGTGGGAAGACTGCCAGGATGGCACAGGAAGGTGGGAATTGGTATGCCCGATGCCTTCCTGCACCAGGGCCATTTTGCCCCCGGTGGGAAAGGTGTCAGATCGGCCTCGGCTGGCATTTTACAAGTGGCAGGTGGGTCCTCTGCTGTGTGGCCAGATAAGCAGTGGTGGCGGGGGGGGTAGGAGGGGGTGGGGGGTAACAGGGGGTGGGGGGGTAGGAGGGGGTGGGGGGGTAGGTGGCGGGGGGGGGTAGGAGGGGGTGGGGGGTAACAGGGGGTGGGGGGGGTAGGAGGGGGTGGGGGGGTAGGTGGCGGGGGGGGGTAGGAGGGGGTGGGGGGTAACAGGGGGTGGGGGGGTAGGTGGGGGTGGGGGGGTAGGTGGCGGGGGGGGGTAGGAGGGGGTGGGGGGTAACAGGGGGTGGGGGGGTAGGTGGCAGGGGGGGGTAGGAGGGGGTGGGGGGTAACAGAGGGTGGGGGGGTAGGTGGGGGTGGGGGGGTAGGAGGGGGCCTCCTTTCTGGGTGCTCTTTGGCTCACGGAGGGATTTTGCGAGGGCAATGGCCACCCCCGTGGCGATGTGTCACCTTTCCCCAGTGACTCCCAACTTTCTTTCCAGGGCCCCGCCTGATTGGCCCCCTACAGCCCCAGGCTCCGCCTACCTAACTGTGGTGGGGGGTGGGGGTGGGGGGTGCATGTCCATCACTCTGCTCCCATCCTCCAGCTGCAGTCCCAGCTGCGGCCACCGCCAGCGGTGGTGCCGGTGAGCTGCCAGCTCTGACTGGACTGACTTGGCCACCACCAGCCAAGTGCAGCCCCAGGCCCCAGTGCCCACGGAAGTGAGGCACCCCATCCCACTCCCACACTCCCAGCCCCAGCGGCGGGACCCCACCCCCCCCCGGGGACCCCAACCCCCCACCCCCCCCCCCGCCCCCCGCCCCACCGCCCCCCCCACCCCACTGCCCCCCCCACCCAAACTCCACAAAATCCAGCCCCAAAAATTAGTATTTTCAGCAGAGATTGACAAAAGAGTGTTTAAGAAACAGGAGTCAGCAGCTTTGATTCTCAGTTAACACCTTTGTAAGGAAATGGTTGGATTGTCAGAGAGTTGGATTCCGAGCTTCACCATTTGTCTGTGAATATTGCCGCGCGGAGCCAACGTTCCGGGTTCACCGAGCACGTCACTTCAGCAAACAGGCTGACCTGGGGAAAGCCCAGCCAGCTCCGCTGCCGATGCTGCCGACCTTTCCCACCGCAGCTTGAGTCGTGTCACCGAGACCTCCCACAATCTGAACCGTCTCCTCCGCCCACCAGTTATTCTCAAGCTGAGGCTCAGATAGGGAGCGGCCCAAGAAAGGGACTGAAAGGAAGTGAGATGAGGCCAGCGGGTCCTGATGAAAGGTCATTGACCTGAAAGGTTGACTGTTGCTCTCTGCAGACGCTGTCTGACCTATGGAGCTCTTGCAGCATTTTCTGCTCTTATTTATAATATTGAGATGAGAGTTGGGCAGTTCAAGTGCTAACACAAGGATGATGGGCTGAAGGGTCCTTTCTAGTGCTGTCATTTCCATGAAGCAGTGAATGGGTTTGGCTGAAGGCAAACCTCACAGAAGTGAAACAATATAAATCCAGTTTGGTTGTTCCATTTGGAAACTACAGTCACCAGTAAAGAACTGAAAAGACAAAGAATATGGAGCAGTTACAACATGGACACAGGCCATTTGACCCATTCAGCTCGTGTTAGCATTTACCCCAAACAAGGGGAAATACCTGTAGTGTCAATAACTGTTACATCGGCTGATCATCAATCTGATTTGCTGAGACCCCAGTGGAAAATCGACGAGAGTAATTGTCCACTCTAAAACACATCAACATCAGCAGCAAAACCCCTACTGGTCATGTTGGATTGTACCTAGCAGCTCAATTCCTCAATCAATACTGGATTATATTGTACATCAGTAATTAATGAGGAACAGGGAATCATCCAGTTATGTCAGAGCTGTGAGCATAGCTTGTGTTTGATGTCACCAGGTAGCTTTATAATCAGGCTTTACAAAAACGCAAAGGTTAAAGTTGTAGCTTACTGAGGTTCCGTTCGAAAAGACAGTGCTCCCTGCACAATTACTGAAGGAGCCGACTCACGATGCTTCACCTCAGGGATGCTCCACAAAGTTGTTCTGTGCAGCAGCTCGTAACCAATATCTAGAGAGATTCAACTTCAATTCTCAAATCTTTTCATCACATTTTGAATGGGCTGCTTGATTCATACGGCAATACCATCACATACAAATCACAGCAACGCTAGAATCAGAGAATCTTACAGCACAGAACCTTACTGCATAGACTATTGGCCCTGACAATATTCCAGCAATAGTACTGAAGATTTGTGCTCCAGAACTTGCCGCGTCCCTAGCCAAGCTGTTCCAGTACAGCTACAACACTGGCATCTACCCAGCTATGTGGAAAATTGCCCAGGTATGTCCTGTACACAAAAAGCAGGTCAAATCCAACTCAACCAATTACCACCCCATCAGTCTACTCTCCATCATCAGTAAAGTAATGGTAAGGGTCATTAACAGTGCTATCAAGCGGCACTTGCCCAGTGATTACCTGCTCACTGTCGCCCAGTTTGGGTTCCGCCAGGGCCACTCAGCTCCTGACCTCATTGCAGCCTTGGTTCAAACATGGACAAAAGAGCTGAACTCCTGAGGTGAGGTGAGAGTGACTGTCCTTGACATCAAGGCAGCATTTGACCGAGTGTGACATCAAGGAGCCCTAGCAAAACTGGAGTCAATGGGAATCGGGGAAAACTCTCCACTGGTTGGAGTCATACCCAGCACAAAGGAAGATGGTTGTGGTTGTTGGAGGTCAGTCATCTCAGCTCCAGGACATCACTGCAGGAGTTCCTCAGGGTAGTGTCCTCGGCCCAAACATCTTCAGCCGCTTCATCAATGACCTTCCTTCCATCATAAGGTCAAAAGTGGGAATGTTCACTGATGATTGCACAATGTTCAGTGCCATTCGCGACTCCTCAGATACTGAAGCAGTCCATGTCCAAATGCAGCAAGATCTGGACAATGTCTAGACTTGGGCTGACAAGTGGCAAGTAACATTCACACCACACAAGTGTCAGGCAATGACCACCTCCAACAAGGGAGAATCTAACCATTGTCCCTTGATGTTCAATGGTATTACCATCTCTGAATCTCCCACGATCAACATCCCGGGGGTTACCATTGACCAGAAACTGAACTGCTCTGGCCATATAAATACTGTGGCTACAAGAGCAGGTCAGAGGCTGGGAATCCTGCAATGAGTAACTCACCTCCTGACTCCCCAAAGCCTGTTCACCATCTACACGGCACAAGTCAGGAGTGTGATGGAATACTCCCCACTTGCCTGGATAAGTGCAGCTCCAACAACACTCAAGAAGTTGGACATCATCTAGGGCAAAGCAACCTGCTAGATTGGCACCACATCCACAAACATTCACTCCCTCCACCACTGACACACAGTAGCAGCAGTGTGTGTACCATCTACAAGATGCACTGCAGGAACTCACCAAGGCTCCTTAGACAGCATCTTCCAAACCCACGACCACTACCATCTAGAAGGACAAGGACAGCAGACACATGGGAACACCACTGCATGGAAGTTCCCCGCCAAGTAATTCACCAACCTGACTTAGAAATATATCGCCATTCCTTCACTGTCGCTGGGTCAAAATCCTGGAACTCCCTTCCTAACAGCACTGTGGGTGTACCTACACCACATGGGACTGCAGCGGCTCAAGAAGGTGACTTAAAAGGTTTAAAGACAATTGACTATTAGCCAATTGAGCTTTTTTGTTTTTTTTCACAGGATGTGGTCATCACTGGCTAGGCCAGCATTTATTGCCCATCCCTACCAGCCACCGTTTTAAAGCACTGCAGCCCGTGTGGTGTAGATATACCCACAGGGCAGGTGGTGTTTACTTACAACTGCTGCCCATGTCCTTCTGGGTGGTAGAGGCAGTGGATTGTTTAGCCTGTTTGTAAAGATTGGATCTTCTTGGTAGATTTCTGCATAAAACCATTACTCCCCACCGTGTGAATTCTAACTCCTTGGAATAATGTAGTCGAACCTTAACCTTTATAGAATTTGAATTTTTTGTAACTAGGTTTCAGACTCCAGTGTGGAATTTGATGTTGAACCAAGCAGTATTGTGTGTGTATTACAATGTGCTGACTGTCAGTAAAGGAAGAGGTAATTAGACAGAATATTTAAAACCCACAAATGGGAAAACTAGGCAAAGGAAATGGCTGTAAGGAATTGGGTTGCTGATCAGCCATGATGTTACTGAATGGCGAAACAGGCTAGAGGGGCTGAATGGCCTCTTCCTATCCCTTTTGTTGCACTGTCCCATGGACTGCATTAAATTGCTCAATGAACGAAACTGCTCATGAGATTTTAGAATCATCGAATGGAATCATAGAATGGTTTCAACACAGAAGGAGGCCACTTGGTCCATTGTGTCTGTGCTAGCCCAATGAAGGAGCAATTCACTTTGTGTCACTCCCCCACCTTTTCCAAGGCCCTGCACATTTTTCTTTTCAGATAATGAACCAATTTCCTTCTGAATGCCGAGCCAAAGTGCTATAAAGAACTTTTAAACAATCTGAGGTCATGAAAGGTGCTATATAAACGCAATTTTTTCTCCTATCATCATCCGCTTCTACTCCTTTCTCCCACACATGTTTATGTAGCTTCTTCTTAAGATGTAGCCAAACCAACTTTCATTTATATATACCCTCCAGACATTCTAAATCACTTTACAATGACATACTTTTAATTGTGGTCACGGTTGTTAGCCAGACCAATGCATATCCATTGTGTGCACAGCAAGATCCCATAAAAAAACAAATGAGATGAGTTGCCAGTTGAGATTGAGGGAGGAACATTGTTAGCGGAGATCTCCCTACTCTTTGAAATTCTACAATGGAAGCTTTGAAATCTAATGAAGAGGGCAGAGGGCCTCAGTTTAATGTACAATTGTAAAGACAGCACTCCTGACAGTGCAGCACTCCCTCACTACCGCACTGGGAATAATAGCCGAGGTTGAGTTCAGGTCTTGGGGTTGGGATTTAAACCCATGACCTTCTGCATCAGAGACAGCACCTTCAAATAATCAGTCAAATTCATGGATTCTTATTAATTTGTACCCTGTGACGATTTGTACACAGTGACGATTTATACCCTGTGACGATTTGTACACAGTGTCGATTTGTACACAGTGACGATTTGTACCCAGTAACGATTTGTACACAGTGACGATTTATACCCTGTGACGATTTGTACACAGTGACGATTTGTACACAGTGACGATTTGTACCCAGTGACGATTTGTACCCTGTGACGATTTGTACACAGTGACGATTTGTACACAGTGACGATTTATACCCTGTGACGATTTATACCCTGTGACGATTTGTACACAGTGACGATTTGTACACAGTGACGATTTATACCCTGTGACGATTTGTACACAGTGTCGATTTGTACACAGTGACGATTTGTACCCAGTAACGAATTGTACACAGTGACGATTTGTACCCAGTGACGATTTGTACACAGTGTCGATTTGTACACAGTGACGATTTGTACCCTGTGACTATTTATACCCTGTGACGAATTGTACACTGTGACGATTTGTACACAGTGACGATTTGTACCCTGTGACGATTTGTACACTGTGACGATTTGTACCCTGTGACGATTTGTACACTGTGATGATTTGTACACAGTGACGATTTGTACACTGTGACGATTTGTACCCTGTGACGATTTGTACACTGTGATGATTTGTACACAGTGACGATTTGTACCCAGTGACGATTTGTACACAGTGACGATTTGTACACTGTGACGATTTGTACACAGTGATGATTTGTACACTGTGATGATTTGTACCCTGTGACGATTTGTACCCTGTGACGATTTGTACACTGTGACGATTTGTACACTGTGACGATTTATACCCTGTGACGATTTGTACACTGTGATGATTTGTACACAGTGATGATTTGTACACTGTGATGATTTGTACACTGTGACGATTTGTACCCTGTGACGATTTGTACACTGTGACGATTTGTACCCTGTGACGATTTGTACCCTGTGACGATTTGTACACTGTGATGATTTGTACACAGTGACGATTTGTACCCAGTGACGATTTGTACACTGTGACGATTTGTACCCAGTGACGATTTGTACACAGTGACGATTTGTACACTGTGACGATTTGTACCCAGTGACGATTTGTACACTGTGACGATTTGTACCCAGTGACGATTTGTACACAGTGACGATTTGTACACTGTGACGATTTGTACCCTGTGACGATTTGTACCCAGTGACGATTTGTACACAGTGACGATTTATACCCTGTGACGATTTGTACACTGTGACGATTTGTACACAGTGACGATTTGTACCCAGTGCCGATTTGTACACAGTGACGATTTGTACCCAGTGACGATTTGTACACTGTGACGATTTGTACCCTGTGACGATTTGTACACAGTGACGATTTGTACCCAGTGACGATTTGTACACTGTGACGATTTGTACCCAGTGACGATTTGTACACTGTGACGATTTGTACCCTGTGACGATTTGTACCCTGTGACGATTTGTACCCAGTGCCGATTTGTACACAGTGCCGATTTGTACACAGTGACGATTTGTACCCAGTGACGATTTGTACACTGTGACGATTTGTACCCTGTGACGATTTGTACACAGTGACGATTTGTACACTGTGACGATTTGTACACAGTGACGATTTGTACCCAGTGACGATTTGTACACTGTGACGATTTGTACCCTGTGACGATTTGTACACAGTGACGATTTGTACACTGTGACGATTTGTACACAGTGACGATTTGTACCCTGTGACGATTTGTACACTGTGACGATTTGTACCCTGTGACGATTTGTACACAGTGACGATTTGTACACTGTGACGATTTGTACCCAGTGATGATTTGTACACAGTGACAATTTGTACACTGTGACGATTTGTACCCAGTGATGATTTGTACACAGTGACAATTTGTACACTATGATGTTTTGTACACTATTTTTTCTCTGACAGGCCAGAGTTTGTGCCAACCTTAATGAACATTGAACAGGCCCTTAAATTAAATCTAGCTCCAGGCTCAGGCCTCAGTGGACCTGGCAGGATCTGGTTTGCTACTATTACACCGTTTATAATGTTACGAATCAATAATTGCATTCTAATGTCATTTTAAGCATTGTAAAATTCAATTGAAACTCAGTGACCACAGACACTGGAATGGTTTCAGGGCTGAATAATTATCTTCCTCACAGTTTGTCTGCACAGTCATCTTTCTCTGTAGGTTGCTTTGATTTCATTACTTTCAACTCGTAACATTACTTTTTTTAGAACATGGTTTTATTATTATTCAGGTATCTCCTGTAGATCAATTTCCCCTTCTATCAACTGCTCTCTCTCTCTCTTTCTCTCTCTCTATCTTTCTTTCGTTCTTGTCCTTCCCTCTCTCTCTCTGCATCTTTCCCTCTCCCTGTGTCCTTCCCTCTCTCTCTCTCTGTGTCTTTCCCTCTCTCTCTGTATCTTTCCCTCTCTCTCTCTGTGTCTTTCCCTCTCTGTCTGTATCTTTCCCTCTCTCTGTGTCTTTTCCTCTCTGTGTCTCTCCCTCTCTCTCTCTCTGTCTTCCCCCCTCACCCTGTCTCCTGTGTGTCTCCATCTTACTCTGTTTCATTTTATTTCTTTTACTGACCAAGTTTTTTCCCCTTTTACATCCTCAGTATCAAAACCCTCTTTCTCGCTATTTCTATTTGTCTTTCCCTCCCTCTTTCTGTTTCTCTCCCGCCCACCTTCAGGACCAAAGCGCTTTACAAGCGAAGAAGTATTTTTTAAAGTGTAATTGTTGTAAAGTAGGAAACACAGCAAGTTCCCAGAAGCAGAAATGTGATAAATGACCCAACCTGTTTTTAGGGAAGTTGACTGAGGGTTGAATATTGTCCAGGACACCAGGGCTAGGCCTTCCTTAAAATAGTGCCAATTGATTTTTCACATCCTGAGAGGAGAGATGGGACTTTGGTTAAATGTTTCATCAAAAAAAGGGGACCTCTGACAGTGCAGCACTCCCTCAGTACTGACCCTCTGACAGTGCAGCACTCCCTCAGTACTGACCCTCTGACAGTGCAGCACTCCCTCAGTACTGACACTCTGACGGTGCAGCACTCCCTCAGTACTGACACTCTGACGGTGCAGCACTCCCTCAGTACTGACCCTCTGACAGTGTGGCACTCCCTCAGTACTGACCCTCTGACAGTGTAGCACTCCCTCAGTACTGACCCTCTGACAGTGCAGCACTCCCTCAGTACTGACCCTCTGACAGTGCAGCACTCTCTCAGTACTGACCCTGCAACAGTGCAGTGCTCCCTCAGTACTGATCCTCTGGCAGTGCGGCACTCCCTCAGTACTGACCCTGCAACAGTGCAGTGCTCCCTCAGTACTGACCCTGCAACAGTGCAGTGCTCCCTCAGTACTGACCCTGCAACAGTGCAGTGCTCCCTCAGTACTGACCCTGCAACAGTGCAGTGCTCCCTCAGTACTGATCCTCTGACAGTGCGGCACTCCCTCAGTACTGACCCTCTGACAGTGCAGCACTTCCTCAGTACTGACCCTCTGACAGTGCAGTGCTCCTCAGTACTGACCCTCCAACAGTGCGGCATTCCCTCAGTACTGACCCTCTGACAATGCAGCACTCCCTCATTACTGACCCTGCAACGGTGCAGTGCTCCCTCAGTACTGACCCTCTGACAGTGCAGCACTCCTTCAGTACTGACCCTCTAACAGTGCGGCACTCCCTCAGTACTGACTCTCCAACAGTGTGGCACTCCTTCAGTGCTGACCCTCTGACAGTGCGGCATTCCTTCAGTGCTGACCCTCTGACAGTGCAGCACTCCCTCAGTACTGACCCTCTGACAGTGCAGCACTCCCTCAGTACTGACCCTCTGACAGTGCGGCACTCCCTCAGTACTGACCCTCCGACAGTGCAGCGCTCTCTCAGTACTGACCCTCTGACAGTGCAGCACTCTCTCAGTATTGCCCCTCCTACAGTGCAGCACTCCCTCAGTACTGACCCTCTGACAGTGCAGCACTCCCTCAGTACTGCACTGGGAGTGTTAAGGTTGTTAAGGCCAACTTTGGAGTATTGTGTACAGTTCTGGTCGCCTAACTACCGGAAGGATATCAGTAAGATTGAGAGAGTGCAGAGAAGATTTACTAGGATGTTGCCGGGTCTTAAGGAGTTGAGTTACAGGGAAAGATTAAACAGGTTAGGACTTTATTCCTTGGAGCGTAGAAGAATGAGGGGAGATTTGATAGAAGTTTACAAAATTATGATGGGTATAGACAGAGTAAATGTGAGTTGGCTCTTTCCACTTAGATTAGGAGAAATAAACACGAGAGGACATGGCTTTAGGGTGAAAGGGGAAGGGTTTAGGGGGAACATTAGGGGGAACGTCTTCACTCAGAGAGTGGTGAGTGTGGGGAACGAGCTACCATCTGACGTGGTAAATGCTGCCTCACTCTTAAGTTTTAAGAATAAATTGGATAGATACATGGATGGGAGAGGTCTGGAGGGTTATGGACTAGGTGCAGGTCAATGGGACTAGCGGAATAATATTTTGGCACAGACTAGAAGGGCCGAATGGCCTGTTTTCTGTGCTGTAGTGTTCTATGGTTCTACGGATCTATGGTTAGCGGAGGTTTGGAGCCAGGAAAGGACTAAAGCTTGTTCAAAGTGGTGGGTTTGAATCATACTCTTTTCAGTCATTTGTTGAGTGAAGAATCTCTGTTTAAATTGATTTTATGCAGGTTATAAAAAAGAATGTCTTTGCCTTGGTGATTCCTGGTTCGATCCTAGCCCCTGACTACAATAACTGTTGATCAGTGACCTGTGAAAGGAGTTTGTCAGGAACCCAAAACTTGCTTTTTTTTCACAGAGCAGATGGCAGTAGAAATGGGAAGCATCGCAGTTTGGAAATGACACTTCAAATGGGGCGTGAGGATACAATGCGTGACCCTCGGAGCTGCCAGACACTGAGCGGTGTGAATAAATCACACCTGCTGCAGACTGAATCGCCACTCTTGGTGATGCCAATCACTGGGACCATCAAAATTAACCCAAAAACTTTAACCCATCGAACCCATTCAATACAATCAGCAACTGATTTTCTCCCACTTTGAGTTTTGTTCAGGACTGTTTAGGATTTTAAAAAACAAAACCGAGAATTATTTCCACTTTCATTTGGCTGAGACATTAAACTGAGGCCCTGTCTTCCCTCTGTGGTGGATGTAAAAAATCTCGCAGCATTATTTGGAGAACAAGGGGGTTCTCCCCATTATCCTTCAAACAACATCACAAAAAGCAGCTTCTCTGGTCTTTGCTGTTTGTGGGAGCTTGCTGTGTGCCAATTGGCTGCCAATGGCCTACATTACAACAGTGATTACACTGCACTTCATTAGCTGTAAAGCCTTTCAGGGTGTCCTGAGAAATTTCTTACTCTTCTTCCAAAGCTTTACATCCACCTTGAGAGAGCAGACCAATCCTTGCTTTAATGTCGCACCTGAAAGGCATCACCTCTGAAAGCTGGTGAGATCATATCTGGAGTACTGCGTACAGCTTTGGTCTCCTGACTTACTAAAGGATATATTTCCTTTGAAGCAGTTCAGAGAAGGTTCAGAATCACAGAATCACACAGTGCAGAAGAGGCCCTTTGGCCCATCAAGTCTGCACTGACACGTGAGAAACACCTGACCTACCTTCCTACCTAATCCCATTTACCAGCACCTGGCCCAGACCCTCAGCTGATTCCTGAGGTGAAGGGGTTGTCCTTCTGATGAAAGGTTGAGCAGGTTGACCCTGTACTCATTGAAGTTTAGAAAAATGGGAGAGGATCTTGTTGAAACATAGAGGGCGGAAGCGGGTGGTAGCGAGCATGGCGATAATCATGGGAGATTTCAATCTGCATATAGACTGGGAAAGTCAGATGGGCAAAGGTAGCCTAGATGAGTTCGTAGAATGTTTCTGGGATAGTTTCTGAGGACATATTCTGGAGCCAGCCAGACAGCAGGCTATACTGGACCTGGTATTGTGCAGCAAGATGGGATTAATTAATGACCTCATAGTGAAAGTGCCCCTCGGTAGCAGCAATCAGAATATGATTTGACTTTTACATTCAGTTTGAGGAGAGTGGAGTGGGTCCAAGACTATTTTAAACTTAAAAAAGGGTAATTATGAGGGCATGAAAGCAGAGTTGGCTAAAGTGAATTGGAAAATTAGGTTAATGGATAGGTCAATAGAGATGCAGTGGCAAACATTTAAGGGGATATTTCAGAATACACAGAATAGATACATTCCAAGGAGTAAGAAAAAGTCCAGGGATCGGAAACACCATCCATGGTTAACTAGAAAAGTTAAAGATAGTATCAAACTTAAAGAAAAAGCATATAATTGTGCAAAGACAGGTGGAAGGCGAAAAGATTGGACAGAATATAAGGAACAGCAAAGGATGACTAAAAGATTAATAAGGAGGGAAAAATTAGAGTACGAGAGAAAGCTAGCCAGAAATATAAAAACAGACAGTAAGAGTTTCTATAAATATTTTAAAAAGAAATGAATTAACAAAGTGACCGTAGGTCCTACAGAGAGTGAGTCTGGAGAATTGATAATGGAAATGGCAGATGAATTGAACAGTATTTTGCATCAGTCTTCACTATACAAGATACAATTAACATCCCAGAAGCAGCTATAAATCAGGAAATGGAAGGGAGGGAGGGACTCAGGAAAATTACAATCACCAGAGAAGTAAGTGGTACTGAGTAAATTGTTGGAGCTGCGGGCTGACAAGTGCCCGGGTCCTGGTGGACTTCATCCTAGGGCCTTAGAAGAAGTGGCTGGTGAGATGGTCGATGCATTAGTTTTAATTTTCCAAAACTCCCTAGATTCAGGAAAGATTCTATTAGATTGGAAGACAGCAAATGTAACTCCATTATTCAAAAAGGGAGGGAGACAGAAAGCAGTTAGCTTAACATCTGTAGTCTCCTCTACATTGGAGAGACCAAACGTAAACTGGGCGACCGCTTTGCAGAACACCTGCGATCTGTCCACAAGAATGACTCAAACCTCCCTGTCGCTTGCCATTTTAACACTCCACCCTGCTCTCTTGCCCACATGTCTGTCCTTGGCTTGCTGCTTTGTTCCAGTGAAGCCCAACGCAAACTGGAGGAACAGCACCTCATCTTCCGACTAGGCACTTTACAGCCTTCCGGACTGAATATTGAATTCAACAACTTTAGGTCTTGAACTCCCTCCTCCATCCCTACCCCCTTTCTGTTTCTTCCCCTTTCCTTTTGTATTTTTCCAATAAATTATATAGATTTTTCTTTTCCCACCTATTTCCATTATTTTTAAATATTTTTAAATCTTTTATGCTCCCCCCACCCCCACTAGAGCTATACCTTGAGTGCCCCACCATCCATTCTTAATTAGCACATTCGTTTAGATAATATCACCAACTTTAACACCTATGTGTTCTTTTGTTGTGTTGTCTGTGACATCTTTTGTTGATCTGCTTCTATCACTGGTTGTTTGTCCCTACAACCACACCCCCCCCTCCACTTCTCTCCCCCAACCCAAACGCCGCCCCCCCCCCCGCCACCCCCAACACCTTAAACCAGCTTATATTTCACCCCTTTCCTAAGATGCACTCAGTTCTGTCGAAGGGTCATGAGGACTCGAAACATCAACTCTTTTCTTCTCCGCCGATGCTGCCAGACCTGCTGAGTTTTTCCAGGTAATTCTGTTTTAGCTTAACATCTGTCATAGGGGAAATGTCAGAAGCTATTTTTAAAGAAGCTGTAACAGGGCACTTGAATAAGTTCAAGGTAATCAGGCAGAGTCAACATGGGTTTGTGCAAGGGGAATCATGTTTAACTGGAGTTCTTTGAGGAAGTAACATGTGTTGTGGATAAAGGGGAACCGGTGGATGTGCTGCATTTAGATTTCCAGAAGGCATTTGATAAAGTGCCGCATCAAAGGTTTTGCAGAAAGTAAAAGCTCATGGTGTAGGGGGTAACATATTAGCATGGGTAGAAGATTGGTTGGCTAACAGGAAGTGGAGAGTAGGCATAAATGGGTCATTTTCTGGTTGGCAGGATGTAATGAATGATGAGCCACAGGGATCAGTGCTGGGACCTCAACTGTTCACAGTTTGCATGAATGACTTGGATGAAGGGATGGATGGGATGGTGCCAAATTTGCTGATGACACAAAGATGGGTAGGAGAGTAATTTGTGAAGGGGACATAAGGAGGGTACAAAGGGATATAGATAGGTTAAGTGAGTGGGCAAAGATCTGGCAAATGGAATGTGGGGAAATGTGGAACTGTCCATTTTGGCAGGAAGAATAAAAGAGAAGCTAATGATCTAAATGGTGAGAGATTGCAGAGCTCTGAGACTCAGAGGGATCTGGGTGTCCTAGTGCATGAATCCCAAAAGGTTAGTATGCAGGTACAGCAGGTAATTAGGAAAGTTAATAGGATATTATAATGTATTGCAAGGGGAATTGAATACAAAAGTAGGGAGGTTATCTTTCAGTTATACAGAGCACTAGTGAGACCACATCTGGAGCACTGTGTACAGTATTGGTCACCTCATTTAAGGGAGGGTGTAAATGCATTGGAACCGTTCAGAGAAGGTTCATCAGACTAATACCTGGAATGGGCGGTTTGTCTTATGAGGAAAGGTTGGACACAGGGGGGGGCTTGTATCCGCTGGAGTTTAGAAGAGTAAGAGGTGATATGGTTGAAACATAGAAGATCCTGAGCGGTTTGAAGGTGGATTTGGAGACGATGTTTCCTCTTGTGGGAGAATCTGGAACTAGGGGTCACTGTTTCAAAACAAGGGGTCATTCGTTTAAAATGGAGATGAGGTGAAACTTTTTCTCTCAAAAAGCAGTGAGTCTTTGGAACTCTCTTCCTGAAAAGGTGGTGGAAGCAGAGCCTTTGAATATTTTTAAGGCAGAGCTGGATAGATTCTTGGTAAGCAAGGGGGCGGGGTGGGGGGGTGGTGTGGTGGGGGTCGGGGGGGGGGGTGGTTGGTGGGGGTCGGGGGGGGGTGGTTGGTGGGGGTCGGGGGGGGGTGGGGTTGGTGGGGGTCGGGGGGGTGAGTTGGTGGGAGTCGGGGGGGTGGGTGGTGGGTGTCGGGGGGCTGTGGTGGGAGTCGGGGGGGTGGGTGGTGGGGGTCGGGGGGGTGGGTGGTGGGGGTCGGGGAGGTGGGTGGTGATAGGTTATTGGGTTTAGGCAGTTTGCAGATTTGAGGTTACTATCAGGTCAGCCACGATCTTGTTAAGCGGTGGAGCAGGCTCAAGGGGCTGAATGGTCTACTCCTGCCCTTTGTTCATATGCTCGTAAAAATGATGTTTTACCTGTCAGCCGATATGGTGGATATTTGCGCTGTAACGTTCCCATTCCCGGTGCGTTCTGCCTCGTTAATAATGTATTCACAGGGAACATTCCGGATTGCCGGCGGGTGGGCTCGGATTTACCCGCCACGCCCTGACCTCAGAGTCACCTCGCTCCCGGAGCCATATTTAAAGCGCATCAGAGCGCAGCCGACTTCCTGTCTACAGACCAGGGCTGCTCCAGGTGACAGGTGGCCCCAAAAACAAAGAGGACAGCCGCTCCGGAATTTATTGGTGCCTCTCTGGGGCGCCTGCTGGACACGGGGGAAAGGCTGCTGTGATGTCCTCTACCATCCCCCTGTCCACAGGAGGTCCACCAGAGTCACCAATCCGGCCTGGGAGGCGGCGGCTGAAGCGGTCAGTGCAACCGGAGCACAGAGGAGGTCAGCCATCCAGTGCAGGAAGAGGATGAATGGTCTCATCCACTCCCCCAGGGTAAGTCAACCACCTCGTCCCTCTCAACTCTCACACTCCCAAACCCATCACACACCCACGGGGATCTCACACCACAAGGGACAACACCACTAACTCTCACACACACCCTCACGTCTCCATCAGGCTCTTATCCTCTGGAGCTCGTGTCCTCATCCTGTCCCTGGCTCCGCTCACCACACAAACATTCCCCTCGGTGCCATGTGTCCTGCTCACACTCTCTCCATCTGTTTCCATGCAGGAGAAGCTGGTTCACAGCAGCAGGGAGAGGCCCCAGACCGGGGGGGGTAGAGTGGTCCACATTAGGCTCCTCACTCACTTTGAGGAGCAGCCATCGTGCTGACTGATGAGGGTGTGGACCCTGCCTGTGGTGAGGGTGAGGTTGGTGGTGAACACCCTCCTGAGGATCCTGTACCACATCCTCCCTCTCTCAACACAACTGTGAGTGTCTCTCTCTCCTGCTTTTGACTCTGCTGCCATGTACTCATTATCTCTACCCTGGTTCACAGGGAGCTCTGCCAAGGGACCGACACCCTCAGACAGCCAGTCCCTCAGCTCCATCCACATCCTCACCTCCAGCCAAGAGGACACCTCCTCCATTGAAGAGCTGGAGATAAGCAGCCTGGAAGACCCCTCACAGCGCTTACCCACACCCTCCACCAGCGCAGACACACACACCTCGGTGGGACCTAGATCTAGAGCAGGCTCGGGTTCACAATCTGGTGGTCACCGCACGGACACGTGTCCACAGCAGAGAGGAGGCAGGTTCAGCCGAGCTCCCCGGCACTCGGAGGGCTGTTGGGGAAGAGGCTTCTGTGAGGTCCCAGTCAGATGACAAGCCTCTGGATTCAGCCTTCCAACTCATCCTGGAGAGTCAGCAGAAGGCGGGGGAACATCACGTAGATCTGTTGGAAACCCTCACCAGAGTGGCCTGGGAGTCGGAGGAGTGTGTCCGCCTGCTCTCTGACGAAGCGATGCCCACGTGTGCGCATGTGGAGGTCTCCATGGGGAGGATGGCGGATGCCTTGGAGACCCTGGTCCAGCGGAACGCGGAGATGTGCACAGACCCACGCTCCATCGGAGAGCCATGGGTGAGTTCCTGCAGCGGCAACACGAGAGGGGAACGAGGCACCTCGACCTCCCTCCAGGTGCTCCTTCCCCTCAAAGTCTCAGGCCGGGGCCCTGGAAGGCACCCGAAGGCAGCTGGACACCCCTGGGTCATCCACTCAGGAATCTCAGAGGCTGTCCTCTCCCTCCGAGTCCCCTTTACCTGTGACCCCCTCAACCTCGTCCTCTGTCATTGCCGAGGGAACAGCTGGCCCACAGGAGGATAGTCAAAGCAAGACAGGGGCCCTCAAAGCCTCAGCTCCCTGGAAGATGCACACCAAAGTCATCGAGGCAACAGGGTCGACTATTGCGCAGGCTGTCCCCACCCCTGCTGCGGATGTCAGGGTAGCACCTAGAAATGTTAAGAAATTCTGATCACAAGTGGTTGCTCAGGTGAACACATTTTGTTGCTTCATAATCTGCAAATATATTCACTTTCACTGAATAATGTGTAATGGTGTCTTTCAGCTTCATTGACAGGCTCTGCGAGTCCTCCCCCTGCATCCCCCCCACCGCCCCCATTAGCAGTTCAGCTGCACACAGCCAAACCACAAGTGATACCTGAGGGAGAAGTCTGTCTGTCTGCGTGTGTGTGTCTGTGTGTGTGTGTGTGTGTCTGTGCGTGTGTGTCATGCAAGCACTCTCCCAGACACATGGAGCCTTCATCCATTACACATCTCACTGTTCTGAGTATTTTCAGTGCTACCTGCTGGGGTTTTCGTTTAATTGTCCATCTGAGTTGACCTGGATCTCTGCCCAGCCACTGATTGCACTCCCATGCAGCACCATCATGAGGCCCCGCTCACTTTCCATTTCAATGCCATGGTCATGGTCAAGTTTATTGTCAGCTCCCCTTGTCCATTCCCCTCCCCCAGTCACCCATATCCTTTCCTCCATCACTGTGAACTCCCCACCATTACCCTACAGTCCAAACCCTTGTCATTCCAGGATGTCCAGGTGAATGTGCACATTCCCTACCTTCTGAGAATCCCATCCCCATCCACCTCCCCAACTTCCTCCTTCCCACCCCCAGGGTCTGTGTGTGCCTCTGAGTCCCCACTAACCAACCTCACTGCCCCTTCTACTGTTACAAACGCACCCTCACCCTCCAGGCTCCCTCTGCCCCCTCTCACACTCACCATTCCCTCCTGCCAACCCCACCCTCAATTCACTCCCCAGGAGGCAATCATTGACTCTACTGATGCCTCTCCCTTGCACGTTCATCTGAACATCCCCCCCCCCTCACTCCACCCTCCACCTCTACTCCCTCCTCTCCTGGACACCTTCCCCCCTCCAAACTCCCTCCCCCCAGAACCTTTCCCATATCCGAACTTCCCCCTTCCCCCCAGACACTTTCCCCCCTCCGAACATCCTCCTCACCCCCAGACACCTTCCCCACTCCAAACTCTCTCCTTTACACCTTCCTCCCCCCTTGCTGCATTCTCCCCATTACACCCTTCTCCCCCCCACCCAACCTCACCTCCCCCGACACCTTCGTTTCACTTGCACCCACCAAACTTCATTCCCCCATGATACCTTCATCCTCCCACTCCCCGACTGCCAACCTCACCACCCCCCACTCCCCCCTCCCAACCCGGTACACATTCCTCTCCCACTCGGAGTTGGACCTTCCCCTCTATCCCTGCCCCCCCCCCAGCCCCCCACCCTCCCCTTGCCGATCACCTGTAGCAGCCCATGGGCCAAGACTGTGATGTTCCAAAGCAGAACCAAGGCACCAATGGAGACCTCCCAGCTTCCAAGGGTTTGCTTTGTGGCAGAGCCGTGTGTGCATGAGAATCCACTCAGCATGTGATGCACGTGTTCCTCCAGGATCTGGGTCGCTGTCGGGTTCCAGCATCTCCTGCTCCTCGGGTGTCCACGACCTGAGCAAGGCCCTAACGCTAAGTCCTGACTTCTGCGCGTCTCACTTGTCCGGACGTTCTCTGGGCCGGCGTGTTTTCCCACCGGTGTAACGGTAAAATCTGGGGTCAGGGGGCCGAGTCCAGCCGGGCATTACTTTGCATCCCATTAGCGGGATTGCAAATTGGATTAACGTTGGCCTCCAGTGGGATTGGCGTTCCACCATGGCCGACACCATCGGATCGTCGGATGATCCCAATGGGATTTCACTGGCGTGAAACTGATTTCTGCCCCTCACGTCGAATTGTCCCCACCCTGCCTTGCCTTGCCCACCATGATGCCCGCCACCAATGGAAGCGGCCGATTCCTCCCATAAGATCCTGAGGGGGGCTCGACAGGGTAGATAATAATTGGACGGAAATCTAGAACGAGCAGACACAGTTTAAAAACATTTAAGTTGGAGATGAAGCGGAATCTTTTCTCTGAGTGTTGTTATTCTAGGGAATTCTCTTACCCAGAGAGTGGCGGAGGCTGGGTCAATTAATTCTTTAAGGCTGAATTAGATAGAATCTTGATAAGGGAGTCAAAGGTTATAGAGGGAAAACAGGAAATTCAGATTATCCTATGGGGGAGCAGGCTCGAGGGGCCAAATGGCCTGCTCCTGCTCCTAGTTTATATGTTTGTATGTGTGTATGTAAGCACGTAGCACTCACTCAGGACTGCACTGGGTGTGTTGGCCTGTTCTATGTGCTCAGATCTCTGGAGAGTGACTCGATGATGCTGTATGAGAAACGATGTCACATAAGAGTTGTTAATATTAATTTTTAAGAAAAGAAACTTTATTGGAAAAAATAATATTGGCAATCTATTCTTCCAATTATTTTTACAAATCCAAACCGGGGAATGTGCTGGAGAACAGTAAGCATTCTAAGGATGCACATCTGGTCAATGCACGAAGGCAAAGTAAAGTTCCCATCATGGGTGTATGTTCACTGCTAGAATTGCTGCTTTAAATGACCATGCTCAGGGAGAGCTCACACAGGGATCGGTTCTTGCTACTGTCTAATGGTGTCCGAGAGGATTAATCCTTGGGGGATTGTGAATTGGATGATGATACTTGGAGCGATCGTCCGGTCACTGTTAGACCAGCCATCGGATTCAGTGCTAAGGGGTTTAATTCACCACGATTGAGTTTGTTTTTAGCGCAGCATCAAAGGATGTTGCCACACACAAATGGCTAAGCTCATAACCTTTGAACTGATCTTTTTCTCCTGATTTGTCTCAGCTCCCTCTCCTCTTCACTCCTCATACAATAAAACTTGCATTTATGTAGCACTGTGAACATAGTAAAATATCCCAAGATGCTTCACAGGAGCAACTGTCAAACAAAATTTGTCACTGAGCCCCATAAGGTGATATTTGGACAAGTGACCAAACGTTTGGTCAAAGGGGTAGATTTTAAGATTCTAAGAACATAAGAACTAGGAGCAGGAGTAGGCCATTCGGCCCCTCAAGCCTGCCCTGCTATTCAATAAGATCATGGCTGATCTGCCCCAGGCCTCAACTCCTCTATCGTGCCAGCTCCTCATAGCCCTCAACTCCCCGATATTTCAAAGATCTATCTAACTCCTCTTTAAATACTTTCAGTGATCTAGCCTCCACAACTCTCTGGGGTAGAGAATTCCAGACATTCACTATCCTCTGAGAGAAGAAATTCCTTCACATCTCAGTTTTAAATGAGTGTCCCCTTATTCTGTAACTATGTCCCCTAGTTCGAGATTCACCCGCACTGGTGGAAACATCTTCTCAACATCTACCCTGTCAAACCCCCTCAGAATCTTGTACGTTTCAATAAGATCACTCCTCATTCTTCTAAACTCTAATGAATAAAGGCCTGACCTGTTTAGCTGTTCTTGATAAATCAACCCCTTTATCCCAGGAATCAGCCTAGTGAATCTCTTTTGAATTGCCTTCAATGCCAGTAAATCCTTTCTTAAATACAAGGACCAAAACTGTACACAGTGCTCCAGGTGCAGCCTCACCAACACTCTGTACAACTGTAACAAGACTTCCCTATTTTTAAACTCCAGCCCCCTAGCAACACAGGCCAAAATTCCATTTGCCACCTCAATTAAGAGCTGCACCTGCATGCTAACTTTTTGTGTTTCATGCACAAGAGCATCCAGATCCCTCTGTGCTGCACTTTTTTGGAGTCTCTCTCCATTTAAATAATAGTCTGCCCTTTGATTCTTCCTACCAAAGTGCATGACCTCACACTTTCCTACATTAAACTCCATCTGCCAAGTTTTTGCCCACTCACTCAACCCAACCATATCCCCTTGCAGATTCCTTATGCCCTCAGCACAACATGTCCTCCCAGCTATTTTTGTATCGTCAGCAAATTTGGATACATTACACTCTGTCCCCTCCTCCAGGTCATTAATACAGATAGTAAATAATTGAGGCCCTAGGACAGATCCGTGTGGCACTCTACTAGTTACGTCTTTCCAACCTGAAAAAGACCCATTAATCCTGACTCTCTGTCTTCTGTGTGTTAACCAATCCTCAATCCATGTTAATACATTACCCTCAATACCATGAGCTCCTATCTTGTACAATAACCTTTTATGTGGCACCTTATCGAATGCCTTCTGGAAATCTAAATACACTACATCTACCGGTTCCCCTTTATTAACTCTGCTTGTTATATCCTCAAAGAACTCTAGCAAATTTGTCAAACATGTTTCCTTTCACAAAACCATGTTTACTCTGTTTGATTGTGTTAAGCTTTTCTAAATGTCCTGCTATTTCTCCCTTAATAATGGACTCTAGCATTTTCCCAATGTCAGGTGTTAGGCTGACTGGCCTATAGTTTCCTGCTTTTTGTCTCCCTCTTGATACTAAGGAGCATTTTAAAGGAAGATGGAGAAGTGGAGAAGTGGAGAGGTTTCAGGAGGGAATTTCAGAGCTTAGGGCTGAAGCAGCTGAAGGCATGGCCGACTGTGGTGGAGTGATTCAAATCAGGGATGCTCAAGCGGCCAGAATTGGAGGAGCATGGAGATCTTAGTGGGTTGTGGGGTTGGAAGAGGGTCAGAGAGATATGGAAGGGTGAGGCTGTAGAGGGATCGGAAAACAAGGATGAACATTTTAAAAGCGAGGCATTGCCAGACCAATGGTAGATGGAAGACAATATAACTCAAAAAGTACAAGGGTGATAGGTGAATGGAACGTGGGGTCCTCCATCGTGCCCCTTCTTCAAGGAGCTGTCTAGCTTATATTTGAGATGTTTATGGATTCTGTTTCACAGAAACATAGGACTTAGGAGCAGGAATAGGCCATTCAGCCCTTCGAGTCTGCTCCACCATTCAAAAAGATCATGACTAATCTGATTGTGTTCTCAGTTCCAAATTCCTGTCTGCCCCCCGATAACTCTGGACTCCTTTGTCTGACAAAAATCTAACTGCCTTGAATAAATTTAAAGGCACAGCCTCCACTACCTGCTGGGGAAGAGAATTCCACATTCTAATGACCCTCAGGGAAAAGATTTCTCCTCAACTCTGACTTAAAAGGTAGACTGCTGACTCTTAAACTATATCCCCGAGTTCCGGTTTCCCTGACAAGAGCAAACATCCTCCCAGTATCCACCTGATCCAGTCCCCTCAAAATCTCATTCTTCTAAACTTCAGTGGATATAAGCCTAACCTGTTCAACCTTTATTCATCAGATAAGCCCCTCGTACCAGGAATGTCGAGTGAACTTTCTCTGAACTGCTCTAATGCAATTATATCTCTTTTCAAATAAGGCGATCAGAACTGTACACACTGTTCCAGATGTGGTCTCACCAAGGCCCTGTACAGCTGCAGTAAAACTTCCCCACATTTATATCCATTTCCCTGGCAATAAACAACAACATTCCATTTGCCTCCCTAATCACCTGCTGTACCTATACTAACTTCATGTGATTCATGCACCAGGACACCCAGATCCCTCTGCACTATCGAGTTCTGCAATCTATCTCCATTTAAATAGTATACTGCTTCCCTATTCTTCCTGCCAAAAATTCACATTTACTCACGTTATGCTCCATCTGCCAGATGTTTGCCCAGTTAACCTGTCTATATCCCTTTACAGATTCTCTACCTGCTCTTGACAGCTTACTTTCCTACCTATCTTTGTATTATTGGCAAATTTTGCTGCCATACATTTGGTTCTTTCATCCAAGTCATTGATGTAAGTTGTAAATAGTTGAAGTCCCAGCACTGATCCCTGCGGTATTTCACTAGTTACTGCTTGCCAATCCAAAAACCCCATTTATCCCTACTCTCTGCTTCCTGTTAGCTAACCAACCCTTTATCTATGCTAACATGTTACTCCTTACACCATGTGCCCTTATCTTATTTAGTAACCTTTGATGTGGCATCTTATTGAATGTCTTTTGGAAATCCAAGTACACCACATCTACAGATTCCCCTTTATCCACCTTGAATGTTATTTTATCCAAAAACTCTAACAGATTAGTTAAACATGATATCCCTTTCACACAGCCATGTTGGCGCTGCCTGAACAAATCATGATTATCTAAGCATTCTCCTTTAATCTCATTAATAATGCTTACAGTGAAGCAGAGGGCCCTGTATACATCTGCATGGAATCAAGTCTTCTCCCCAACAAACATAATTGCAGCCCAAGCTCAGACTGGAACACTAAAAAACCTCATCCCTTGCTTTCGAATTGAATGAGAAAGGTGAGAGTTGTAAATTAATACTAGACTGGTTGCTGGGCTGTGGGGATTGCCCTGTGAGGAGAGATTGAGTAGACTAGGCCGTTAGTCCCTGGGGTTTAGAAGACTGAGAGGGGATCTCTTTGAAAGATATGAAATTCTTACGTAACTTAATACAGTAGTTGCTGGGAGAATGTTCCCCCTGGCTGGGGAGTCCAGAACACAGGATTACATCTTCAGAATAAGGAAGGGCCACACCAGGACTGAGATGAGGAGAAATTTCTTCACTCAAAGGTTTGTGAATCTTTGGAATTCTCTACCCCTGAGACCTGTGGATGCTCCGTTGTTGAGTATATTCAGGACTGAGGTCTAAGGGAATTAAGGGATATGGAGGTAGAACGGGAACATGGAGTTGAGGTAAAGGATTAGCGATGATCTTACTGGATGATGGAGCAGCTTCGAAGGGCCAGAAGGCCCACTCCTACTCTTATTTCTTATGATCTTATTAAAGTGCTATGATGTTCCCCATAATAACTGGAGAATAGAGTTTGCTGGCAAACAGGACGATTTCATAGCTGAATTTCTGGAAAGAGCGATCCCTATAGACATTGTAGGGATGGACTGGGATGAGAGGGGGTTGGGCAGGGTAAGCGTCAAACTCCTTTCCCGCCCACCCACTTCCATCCCCACTGAATCATCGTGCATTGGAATTGGAAGGTCCACCCACAGCACTGTTAGGGGGGGAGTTACAGGATTTTGACCCAGCGACAGTGAAGGAACGGCGATATATTTCCAAGTCAGGATGGTGCGTGGCTCGGAGGGGAACTTCCCGTCTATCTGCTGCCCTTGTCCTTCTAGGTGGTAGTGGTCATGGGTTTGGAAGGTGCCGTTGAAGGAACCTTGGTGAATTCCTGCAGTGCATCTTGTAGATGGTACACACTGCTGCTACTGTGCATTAGGGGTGGGGGGAGTGAATGTTTGTTGATGGGGTGCTTTGTCCTGGATGGTGTCGAGCTTCTTGAGTGTTGTGCGAGCTGCACTTATCCAGGCAAGTGGGGAGTATTCCATCACACTCCTGACTTGTGCCTGGTAGAGGGTGGACAGGCTCTGGGGAGTCAGGTGATGAGTTACACATTGCAGGATTCCTAGCCTCTGACCTGGTCTTGTGGCCACAGTATTTATCTGGCTAGTCCAGTTCAGTTTCTGGTCAATGGTAACCCCCCAGGATGTTGACAGTGGAGGATTCAGTGATGATGATGCCACTGAAGGTGGAGATTTGATTTTGGATTTTGTAGGACTGTGATTTTCATTTTTATCTTTGGGTGAAAACCAAGTGACAGCGATTGGCTGCCCATTTTAAACCCTGGTTTTCTTGTTGATGAAAGTCTAATAAGATAATCAGGGCATGGCAAACTAGACGGGTGGATGTTTCACCCCCATTTGACGATGCGATTAAAGTTCTAGGTGTCCCTTCCAGCCTCCTGGCTACTGTTTTCTGTCACCATCCCCCATTACCACCCCTCCCCCCGCCACATCCCTCTGGCAAGATGTGATCAGTCATCACCAGCTGGGTAGAGAGGAGAGGACCAGATCACAGAGTGTGAGAGACATTGTCCCTTCCAGCCTCTGAGAACTGGCTCCCTGTCTGTTCTGTGACACTGATTGGCATCATTGGTTATGGGAGAATACCGAGGCTAATTGGTACGAGAGAGGGAAAATGTCAGATTCTCGAAGCAGGGGCCACTGTCCTGAGGTCAAAGCACTAACATCACTTTTGATCAACAGAAAACTCCTGGGGAAAGTAAAGGTCTGATCAGGAAACTCATCAAGTCTGCCCTTTAACTGGAACATGCTCTTTCCAGACTTGCTGCTTAAGTTTGTGCGCTGATCATTTTTTACTTTACATCCTGTGAATAATTATTAGCATTAAAGACATTGCAGACTCGTAATCTTTGTCCCCCCGAGGAATTCATTTCTGGTTTCTTCCTTTCATTTCTAAAAGCTTCCTTTTAACTTGGTATCAATCTTTTTAATTACTAACAGCACCATCAGTGATTGCATACTGGGTCTGCGCAGGAACCCTCTTTACAGGAACTGGTGTTAATGAGCTTCTGCACGGTTGGAAATCTCCAGTTTCTGTCTTTAAACGTACTTACGAATCTTACTTGCTCTTTTAAACGTGATTTTGCTATGTGAGAAATATGCCTCTTTACTGTTTAGTTGCACACCAGTCAGTATTGCTGGCTCTCTGTTTTGGATCCAGTTACATGGAGTCTACAGCACAAAAACAGGCTATTTGGCCCATCTACTTCATGCCAGTGTTCATGATTCCAAATGAGTCCACTCCCACCCCCTCTTCATCTCACCCTATCAACAAATCCTTCTATTGCTGGAGTAATTATAGTTTTGATAAATGTAGGACTGTAGCTTTAAGAATAATTCTGTGTTGTAGGATTACATGATCTGTGTAAACCAATGAGTTAACAGCGTGGGGAACCTCTTTTTTTTAGTTATGGAGTTTGATGCACACATTTAGCTGCTGCTGCTGTCTTGTAAATAATGTTAAATGTTTCCATTAAGAAAAGGTGTCTGAAGATCAGCTCTATAACAGCTCCCTCCTCCCTCATGTGGTTATCCAGCTTCCCCTTAAATGCTATTCACCTGAACTGAAGGTACACAACCTGGTTCTCCAGGGGTCAATGTTAGGATCACTACTTCTCTTGCTCTATATGAATGACCCAGATTTTGGTGAATAGGGCATAATTTGAAAATATGATCGGCTCAAGAGTAACGTTTGTGATCGGTGAGGAGGATAGTGAGAGACTTCAAGAGGATATAGACAAGCTGGTGAATAGGCAGGCAAGGAACAGATGAAATTTAATGCAGAGACGTGTGAAGTGATTTATTTTGGAAGGAAGAACAAGGAGAGACAATAGAAGTTTGGTCCCTGGGATGTGAGGGTTGTCCTATTTTGAGAGGCGGAGTAAACTGGGTCGATATTCTTTGGAGTTTGGAAGAATGAGAGGTGATCTGATTGAAATGTTCGAGATTCTGAAGGGTGTTTGGCAGAGTGGATACTGAGAGATTGTTTCCATTGGTCGTGGAATCTAGAACACGGGGGGGCACATTCTCAGGATAAGGGGATGATCATTTAGGACCGAGATGAGGAGAAATTTCTTCACTCAAAGGGTTGTGAATCTTTGGAATTCTCTACCCCAGAGGATTGTGGATGCTCCATCGTTGACTATATTTAAGGCTGAGATGGACAGATTTTTGGTCCCTTGGGGAATTAAAAGATAGGGGAAGTGGGTAGGAAAGTGGAGTTGAAGCCCAATATCAGCCATGATTGCATTGAATGGTGGAGCAGGCTCAATGGGCTGAATAGTCTCCCCTTTCTCCTATCTCATGCTTTTACGTTCTCACACAATAAAGGATCCTATTCTAAGGTGGGTGCAGGAACAGAGAGACCTGGGGCCACAGGTGCACAAATCATTGACAGTGGTAGAACAGGGTGAGAAAGTGGTTGAAAAGGGATATGGGATCCAGGGCTTTATAAGTAGAGGCATAGAGTACAGGAGAAAGGACACGATAATGAACCTGTATAAAACACTGGTCAGATCAACTGAGATATTGTGCCAGTTCTGGGCACCACACTTTAAAAAAGGATGTGAAGGCTTTAGAAGCAACTGGAGAAATACCACCAGAGGTGACTTCACAAGATCCTCCATATCCAGTGGTGAGAAAGGCTGTCCAACAGCAGCATCCTGTCCCAAGCCAACTTGCCCAACATTGAGGTACTAATCACTCCAAAGCAGCTCCGCTGGGCAGGACATTTCGTTCGTATGCCTGACACCAGACTCCCAAAGCAACTGCTCTACTCAGAACGCTGTCCACAGCAGGAGACTCCCAGCGGGACAGTGGAAACATTTTAGGGATGTCCTCAAAGCATCCCTGAAGACAGCAAACATCCCCACTGACCCATGGAGTCCCTGGCTTGTTACTGACCAAAACGGAGAAGGTTCATTTGGGAAGGCAGTGAGCACATCGAGAGACTTCATCAGGAATGCGCGGAGGCAAAGTCGAGGTGTCAGACGGAGCACATAATCCTCCAAACAGCCCATCTACCCAACCCTTAGAGTCTGCAGATTGTACATTGCGCTTAACAGCCTCTCAGAACCCATCGAACCCGGAGTGGAAGTAAATCAACCTCATTCCCGAGGGATTGCCTAAGAAAAGGAGGGTTTTATAGAGGGTGTTGAATAGATTTCTGAGAATGGTTCCAGGGATGAGAGAGTTCAGTTATGTGGAAGGATTGCAGAAGCTGGGGCCCTTCTCCTTGGAGAAGGTCAAGAGGAGATTTGATAGAGGTTTTGAAAATCACGAGGGGTCTGGACCGAGTGGATAGGGAGAAACGCTCCCATTGGTGGAAGGATTGAGAACAAGACAGCATGGATATGAGTTGAATGGTAAAAGAGCCAAAGGTGACATGAGGAAAATCTTTTTTATGCGGCGAATGGTTAGGATCTGGAATGCGCTGCCCAAGAGTGTGGTGGAGGTCAATTTAATTGAGAGAATTGTATAAATACCTGAAGACAAAAAAAATTAGACCTCTAGGGGATAAGTCGGGATAGTGGGACTAGCTGAGTTGCTCTCGCAGAGAGTAACCATTCTATGATTCTAAGTGCAGATCAACATGGAATTTTATTCTCCAGTAACCCTATAAAACACACAAGCAAATCCTTTCACAATGGCCTCACTGCAGAGTGAGTTAGTACTGATATCTCGCTACCTTGTTCTATAAAGACCATAAGACATAGGAGCAGAAATTAGGCCATTCGGCCCATCAAGTCTGCTCCGCCATTCAATCATGGCTGATAAGTTTCTCAACCCCATTCTCCCGCCTTCTCCCCGTAACCTTTGATCCCCTTACCAATCAAGAACCTATCTATCTCGGTCTTAAATACACTCAATGACCTGGTCTCCACAACCTTCTGTGGCAATGAATTCCATAGATTCACCATGCTCTGGCTAAAGAAGTTTCTCCTCATCTCTGTTCTAAAAGGTCTTCCCTTTACTCTGAGGCTGTGCCCTCGGGTCCTAGTCTCTCCTACTAATGGAAACATCTTCCCCACATCCACTCTATCCAGGCCTTTCAGTATTCTGTAAGTTTCAATCAGATTCCCCCTCATCCTTCTAAACTCCATCGAGTATAGACCCAGAGTCCTCAAACGTTCCTCATATGTTAAGCTCTTCCCCCATTCGCTGATTGAATCGGCTCTTCCCCCATTCGCTGATTGACTCGGCCCTTCCCCCATTCGCTGATTGAATCGGCTCTTCCCACATTCGCTGACTGACTCAGCTCTGCATTTAGTCGTTGGCTGGTGCTCCTTTCTCCTGTACCAGTCTAGTTGGTGTGAGCAGTCGATGCTTTTGGCCCAGTGAGACATTATTAGCTATTATTTCATTGTTTGAACACACAGGGAAACCAAATAAATCTCTTGTGCTCCAAAGTGATTTACAATGAGGTGCATTAACTATTAATTCTCAGCATCCAGTGTATTCTGTATATAGTAATCAATAATAGAATTGATTAACTAATGTCTATAACAAGGTTCTTTTTCCTGTAGCTTTATCTCTCGTGTTTTGCTTGTCAATGACAATATGATACGTCAGGAACTCTGCAGTGAAATTTTGCAGAATTGGCCTTTTAAATTTTGAGGAATATCTGTCAGAACTAATTCCATCTGGTGGGATCATATCAGCATCCCAGAACTTGTCAATATGGATAAAGGAAATGAACGGCTGAGTACTTTCTGTTTATAAAGCTGTGATCACCTAGATTTAATGCTAAGTATTGTACTATGAATAAACTGGACTGTTAATGAGGAGGCACAAATGTTTGAGTCTCCTCTGTCACCTTGTTGACCTCTCTATCACGCACACACATGCATATGTATCACTGTGCATGTGTGGGCTAATTTGATTGTCCATTGTAGCTGGGATGTTGTCAGCAAATCTAATGCCTGGTGATGTTCGGTTAAACACTTGACTTCATAGCTTCAAGGGCAGAACTGCATTTGCAAGCAGGGCTGCATGTATTCAGTGCTGGACAATTTTTGCCCATAAACCCTCCCTTGTATTTGAAGATTGGGTAACATAAAAAAAACAACCCATCTGCTCGGTCGCTACAGTCAAAGGTCAACTTCTTCCCCCCACCCCCACCTGTCCTGGCCAACATTTAACCCTCAGCCAACATCAGACAAAAACATTGGCTATTTATTGTTATTGTCATTCGTGGGATCTTGCTGTGCCCAAATTAGCTGCCATGTTTGCCCCCATTACACCAGTGAGTGCAGGTCAAAGGTGCTTTGATGCAGGTAATGCTATTGAATTGTCCCCAGCCAAGAAAAGAGCGATAGAAATGTAAGTCCTTACCTTTTAGTTTCTTTTACTTTGGATCCAAATGGACACATTAACAGTTGACCCCTGCTGAATAAAAGTGCTAACTGGACAATGAAATGTCCTCTAGCAACCCATCCTGGTCCCCGCCCCCAATTCAAATGATTTTTATTGAGTAGTTAGGCCCATGGTATCACCCCATTGGCTGGTTATGTTCATGTGGTACTAACTCCTTGACCTCTGCCAATCCTTCCAGGGATGTGGGTGTTGCTGCCAAGGGGACATTCATTGTGCATTATCTAACTTCACTGTTTGACACAGCTGAGTGACTTGCTAGGCCATTTCAGAGTCAGCCACATGTTGTGGGTCTGGAGTCACATACGGACCAGACCAGATAAAGACGGCCTAGAGGACATTAGTGAACCAGATGGGTTCCTACAACAATCCAACAGCTTCATGGTCACTATTTTTAGTAATACTCCAACCCACAGCTGTGAGGTTTGCAATGATGTCAACTTTTCGCTCTCCACTCCTATCTCATTCTCATTTTCAACTCCCAAGAACATCCTGTATGGTTATTGTAGGTGGGAGAGTGCCTGGGCCAGAGCTCTCTGTGCCAAAACAGGCTCTCCTTTATTCTCTGGATGTGACTATTGCTGGCAAGCCTGATATTTATCTTCCATCCTTAATTGCTGGTGAGCTGCCTTGGTCTATGTAGTGTAGGTACACCCACAGTGCTGTTAGGGAGGGAGTTCCAGGATTTTGACCCAGCGACAGTGAAGGAACGGCGATATATTTCCAAGTCAGGATGGTGAGTGGCTTGGAGGGGAACTTGAGGGCGGTGGTGTTCCCCTGTGTCTGCTGCCCTTGTCTTTCTAGGTGGCAGGGGTCATGGGTTTGGAAGGTGCTGTTGAAGGAGCCTTGGTGAATTCCTGCAGTGCATCTTGTAGATGGTACACACACTGCTGCTACTGTGCGTCGGTGGTGGAGGGAGTGAATATTTGCGGTGCCTCCTATTAAAACCTGCAAGCAATGTTCCCTATAAATTAGTTTTGGGGTGCACAGGGGGATTTGTTTATGCCGGTGCTGCCTTTGGATTTTTTTCTGCACAGTTGCGCACGTGGTAATTGAAGGGGACTGGTTTGCATGCAGGATTGTGGGTGTTTCCTGGATCTTGCAACACCATTGCAGCTCTGAGGGAGTATTGTCAAGAAGCCCGGGGTGTGGGGGTTGGGGGGGGGTGGTTTATGGGGGTTAGGGGCCAGCTTGATTTCCAGGTTCTGGTGAGATTAACACTGTAGAGTTAATTGACTTTATTTTAGCATCATCAAACTGTGATTGGTTCAATCAAGTGAATACAGCAGGGTCGCTTTGAAATGGCGTTGCAGTGCGCCGATTTAAGACAACATGGTTTTATTGACCGAATACATTTAACGTGCCATTCTGAACATGACGTTTGAGTGCAGATATTTCAGGAAGGTTGTCCTTGGTGTGTGGGTGGTCAGCTGAGAACGTGTTTTATGTAACAACATCCTGAAGCTCAAGTCTGTCACGTTTGATCACAGTCTAGTAACTGCTGTTCTCAGCACCCTACAGTGGGGTCTCTGTCTCACTGGTATCGTCCGTAAACCTCCCACACGGCTTCACATTCATTGAACAACATCCGATGTACAGAAGGCATTACAGTCCTGGATCTGTACAAGCACAATTTCTGTGAACGGAGTCCAATAACATACTGGGTCTGACAATAATCCTCCTCGGTCCTTTTTGAAAGTTTGAACTGCCCTTTCAGGCAGGGGAGCGCCAACCCCAGATCATAACACAAAGCAAAAAAAAAAAATCTGCAGATGCCGGAAATGTGAGATAAAAACAGAAAATGTTGGAAACACCGAGCAGGTCAGGCAGCATCTGTGGAGAGAGAAACAGAGTTGGTGTAGGACTTTTACTTGTGGATGCAGGTTTGGAGGTGGGTGGAGGCAGGGGAGAACCATGGGGGGAACCAAGCAGTTCCACAGGTTGATCTGCTGCTGGACCCCTTGTTACGTCCAGACTCGACTGATTCAACGTTGCTGAAAAAAGAGAGACATGCTGTCGAAGTATTTTTTCTTGCACTCATCAGGACAGATTGACAAGAATACCAAATCTCAAAGGGAACAACAATCTATACTGCATGGGAAGAGTGCTCTTGTTGGTTGGCAAGTGGACTTTGATTGGTGGAGGCGTTGCCATGGAGAATGCACCAGGGAGCTGTTAACTGCCAAGCTTTTCTTGCAAATCTGTCCTGATGAGTACAAGTCAAAAAGTTTTGACAGCATGTCTCTTTTTCTCAGCAATGCTCCAGTTCTGTATTACCAAGTGACTATTTATTCCAGTGTTCTCCAGGTCTGCCTGTCATCCACCACCCTCCATCAACTTGAGCTCACCCAAAACTCTGCTGCCTGTATCCTAACCTGTACAAAGTCCTGTTCACCAGCCACCCCTGCGCTCATGGATTTACATCGGCTCCCAGTTAAACAATATCTCCATTTTAAAAAGATCTTCCTGCCGCCTTCTCTGACCCTAAAACCAGCCAAGATCGCTGCTTTCCACCAATCGTGGCCTCTTGTGTATTCCCTATTTTCATTGCCCCACTATTGGCGGCCGTGCCTTTAGCTGTGGGGACCCCGAGCTCTGGAATTCTCTCCCTAGACTTCTCCGCCCTTGTTTCAGAAGCTGGATAAAACTGACCTCTTTGACCCAAGCTTTTGGTCACTGGTCCGAATATTTGATCATGTGTCTGTTTGGAGATGGGTCCTGTGGACTATCTATTAAATGAAAGGCGCTATATAAATACAGATTGCCGTACCCTAATGTTTTTTTTCACTAATGCTGGAATAGTTGAAGAGGTCACCTGGTCAGCTCGCTGTTCCCACTCCTGTGGCTGTAATGTAGGAATGGCACTCAGCATTTTTAAATCCAAGAGGGTTAAGGCTGTGGAGAGCAGGTGAATTCTGCAACATTACCCTGGGGGGGTATAGAAAACTCTGGCAGCTGCAGCCCTCCCCACCGTTTCCAAGGATACTTGGCTCACCCTAGACAGCGATTTGTTTTTATTCTGGATGGCAAGTTCCAGATTCCCCTGAAAAGGGAGAGTTCACATGTTGAAATGGTTGAAATCAAAACTTTAAGGACTTGATTCAGTTGCTAGTTGCTAGAATAGATCCTCCTGCCTCATACCCCAGGGCTGTGACTGACATTGTCCATTGCAGAAAGGAGGCAACACAAGGCATCGGACATGAACACATTAGCGTGTGTAGAGACAGGACGGTGCGCACTGTTAAAGCAAACACTGAGCTCCTATTGTCAAGCTGTTCAAACAGCATTAATCCATAGTGCACCCACTCACAAACACAACACTGAACTTACCAGACCTTTCAGAAGTGAAATTAGGAAGTAATTTTACACACACAGCCTTGTCGATATTTGGATCTCTCTGCTGCAAATGGCGATTGATGCTGGATCAATCAAGCTGCAGCTCCCCTGCCCGTCTTCAAAGTAATGTCTAGGAATCTTTTACACCCTCTGCAAGAGAGCTTCAAGTCTCACCTGACAAACAGAATTTCCAAAGCAGCACTCCCTCAGTACTGACCCTCTGACAGTGCAGCACTCCCTCAGTACTGACCCTCTGACAGTGCAGCATTCCCTCAGTACTGACCCTCCGACAGTGCGGCACTCCCTCAGTACTGACCCTCCGACAGTGCGGGGCTCCCTCAGTACTGACCCTCCGACAGTGCGGCACTCCCTCAGTACTGACCCTCCGACAGTGCGGCACTCCCTCAGTACTGACCCTCCGACAGTGCGGGGCTCCCTCCGCACTGACCCTCCGACAGTGCGGGGCTCCCTCCGCACTGACCCTCCGACAGTGCGGGGCTCCCTCCGCACTGACCCTCCGACAGTGCCGCACTCCCTCAGTACTGACCCTCTGACAGTGCCGCACTCCCTCTGTACTGACCCTCCGACAGTGCCGCACTCCCTCTGTACTGACCCTCCGACAGTGCCGCACTCCCTCTGTACTGACCCTCTGACAGTGCAGCACTCCCTCAGTACTGACCCTCTGACAGTGCGGCACTCCCTCAGTACTGACCCTCTGACAGTGCAGCACTCCCTCAGTACTGACCCTGTGACAGTGCTGCACTCCCTCAGTACTGACCCTCTGACAGTGCCGCACTCCCTCAGTACTGACCCTCTGACAGTGCGGCACTCCCTCAGTACTGACCCTCTGACAGTGCGGCACTCCCTCAGTACTGACCCTCTGACAGTGAAGCACTCCCTCAGCACTGACCCTCTGACAGTGCAGCACTCCCTCAGTACTGACCCTCTGACAGTGCGGCACTCCCTCAGTACTGACCCTCTGACAGTGAAGCACTCCCTCAGCACTGACCCTCTGACAGTGCAGCACTCCCTCAGTACTGACCCTCTGACAGTGCAGCACTCCCTCCGCACTGACCCTCCGACAGTGCAGCACTCCCTCAGTACTGACCCTCTGACAGTGCAGCACTCCCTCAGTACTGACCCTCTGACAGTGCAGCACTCCCTCAGTACTGACCCTCTGACAGTGCAGCACTCCCTCAGTACTGACCCTCTGACAGTGAAGCACTCCCTCAGCACTGACCCTCTGACAGTGCAGCACTCCCTCCGCACTGACCCTCCGACAGTGCAGCACTCCCTCAGTACTGACCCTCTGACATTGCGGGGCTCCCTCAGTACTGACCCTCCGACAGTGCAGCACTCCCTCAGTACTGACCCTCTGACAGTGCGGCACTCCCTCAGTACTGGCCCTGTGACAGTGCAGCACTCCCTCCGCACTGACCCTCTGACAGTGCGGCACTCCCTCCGCACTGACCCTCTGACAGTGCGGGACTCCCTCAGCACTGACCCTCTGACAGTGCGGGGCTCCCTCAGCACTGACCCTCTGACAGTGCAGCACTCCCTCAGTACTGACCCTCTGACAGTGCAGCACTCCCTCAGTACTGACCCTGTGACAGTGCGGCACTCCCTCAGTACTGACCCTCTGACAGTGCAGCACTCCCTCTGTACTGACCCTCCGACAGTGCTGCACTCCCTCAGTACTGACCCTGTGACAGTGCAGCACTCCCTCAGTACTGACCCTGTGACAGTGCAGCACTCCCTCAGTACTGACCCTCCGACAGTGCGGGGCTCCCTCCGCACTGACCCTCCGACAGTGCGGGGCTCCCTCCGCACTGACCCTCCGACAGTGCAGCACTCCCTCAGTACTGACCCTGTGACAGTGCAGCACTCCCTCAGTACTGACCCTGTGACAGTGCAGCACTCCCTCAGTACTGACCCTCCGACAGTGCGGGGCTCCCTCAGTACTGACCCTCTGACAGTGCTGCACTCCCTCAGTACTGACCCTCCGACAGTGCGGCACTCCCTCAGTACTGACCCTCTGACAGTGCAGCACTCCCTCAGTACTGACCCTCCGACAGTGCAGCACTCCCTCCGCACTGACCCTCCGACAGTGCGGCGCTCCCTCAGTACTGACCCTCTGACAGTGCAGCACTCCCTCAGTACTGACCCTCTGACAGTGCAGGCGCTCCCTCAGGACTGACACCCTGACAGTGCAGCAATTCCTCAGTACTGACCCTCTGACAGTGCTGCACTCCCTCAGTACTGTCCTTCTGACAGTGCAGCACTCCCTCAGTACTGACCCTCTGACAGTGCAGCTCTCCCTCAGTACTGACCCTCTGACAGTGCAGCTCTCCCTCAGCAATGACCCTCTGACAGTGCAGCACTCCCTCAGTACTGACCCTCTGACACTGCAGCACTCCCTCAGTACTGACCTTCTGACAGTGCGGGACTCCCTCAGCACTGACCCTCTGACAGTGCAGCGCTCCCTCAGTACTGACCCTCTGACAGTGCGGCACTCCCTCAGTACTGTCCTTCTGACAGTGCAGCACTCCCTCAGTACTGATCATCTGACACTGCAGCACTCCCGCAGCAATGACCTTCTGACAGTGCAGCACTCCCTCAGTACTGACCCTCTGACAGTGCGGCTCTCCCTCAGTACTGACCCTCTGACAGTGCAGCTCTCCCTCAGCAATGACCCTCCGACAGTGCGGCGCTCTCTCATTACTGCACTGATGTGGTGTCTCTTCATTAAGACTTGACTCCACAACCTTCTGACTCAGGCGAGAATGTAATCAGTGAGATAAAGCATTTTTTTAAAAACCCTGTCTGTCTGTTTTCATTTCCTTTGAAGCAGTTTGTTTATTAGAGATGCCAGAGTGGGGGCCATATAGATGGTGGGACTCATGTGATATAACCTTTAGGAATACATCCACCTAGAGTTGGGAAGCGCTGTGTGGATGCCAGGGTGGATTTGCCAGTACCTGCAGTAGCTGAGCCGGTGATATGCCTGAGTCCCACGGAGAGAAAGGGGAAACATTATCTGGAAAAAAGGAGATGAGGGGTGGCCTGAAAGAGGTTGTTCAAATTCTGAAGGGGGGGTTGATAGTGTAGTCGCAGAGGAGATGTTTCCACCTGTGAGGAGACCAGAACTAGGGACCATAAATATTAACAGTCACTCATAAATTGAATCAGGGAACTCAGGAGAAACGTCTTTATCCAGAGAGCGGTGGGAAGGTGGAGCTCACTACCACAGGGAATAGCTGAGGTGAATTGTAGCGTAGATGCATTAAAGTGGAACCTGGAGAAATGCTTGGTGGAGAGTGCACTAGGGGGATATGGATAAGGAGGAGCATAAACACTAGTATAAAGCAGATGGGGCAAATGGCCTGTTTCTGTGCTGTAAATCATTTGTAATTCTATGTAAGGTTTGTTCTGAATATTGAAAACACTGTCAAGACAAATTATTGCTTTAAACAAAACAGAAAACGCTGGAAAAACTCAGGTCTGGCAGCATCTGTGGTGAGACAATCAGAGTTAACATCTCAGCTCTGTCAGACCTGCTGAGTTTTTCCAGCATTTTCTGTTTTTATTTCAGATTTCCAGCATCCGCAGTATTTTGCTTTTAAATTATTGCTTTTATTTGCATTGGGCTGTAGATCACCCAGGCAGTTATACAGGGCCTGCCCACCCTTCCCCTACTGACACTGACATCATTGACGGTGGAGTTTTTTTGAAAAGCTGATCCAATATTGGTTCTCACTATCAGCCGGGAGTGGGACAGCATCAAATCCTTCAACTGTCAAAGACCAACTAGCGCCCTGAACTGAAATACAGGCTGCACGGTCAGGAGCCTGGTTATCAACAAACAACAGCTCCCTGTTCCCTGGCATGTTTGAGATCCGCTGTCTCACTGTGGCCCTGTGATTATACTTTAATATCCTGTCTGGGATTTACCTCAGTGAATCCAGGAATTGTGGAAATGAATCATTGCCACTAGAGGTAAGAAATCTTGTTGTCATAAAGAGTGTTTTAGGATAAAAGCCACCAGCTTTATCTTTGCCCTCTCCATGCTTCGTGTGAATGTCAAGTTAATAACTTCATTGAGACTTGACTAGTGATGTGACTGGGTTAGTGACTGGGTTAGTGACTGGGCTAGTGATGTGACTGGGTTAGTGACTGGGCTAGTGATGTGACTAGTTTAGTGACTGGGCTAGTGATGTGATTAGTTTAGTGACTGGGCTAGTGATTTGACTGGGTTAGTGACTGGGCTCGTGATGTGACTGGGTTAGTGATGTGACTGGGTTAGTGACTCGGTTAGTGACTGGACTAGTGATGTGACTGGGTTAGTGACTGGGTTAGTGACTGGGCTAGTGATGTGACTGGGTTAGTGACTGGGCTAGTGATGTGACTAGTTAGTGACTGGGTTAGTGATGTGACTGGGTTAGTGACTGGGCTAGTGATGTGACTAGTTAGTGACTGGGTTAGTGATGTGACTGGGTTAGTGACTGGGTTAGTGACTGGGCTAGGGATTTGACTGGGTTAGTGACTGGGTTAGTGACTGGGCTTGTGATGTGACTGGGTTAGTGATGTGACTGGGTTAGTGACTGGGCTAGTGACTGGGTTAGTGACTGGACTAGTGATGTGACTGGGTTAGTGACCGGGTTGGTGACTGGGCTCGTGATGTGACTGGGTTAGTGACTGGGTTAGTGATGTGACTGGGTTAGTGACTGTGTTAGTGACTGGGCTCGTGATGTGACTGGGTTAGTGACTGGGTTAGTGATGTGACTGGGTTAGTGACTGGGTTAGGGACTGGGCTTGTGATGTGACTGGGTTAGTGACTGTGTTAGTGATGTGACTGGGTTAGTGACTGGGCTCGTGATGTGACTGGGTTAGTGACTGTGTTAGTGATGTGACTGGGTTAGTGACTGGGCTAGTGACTGGGTTAGTGACTGGGCTCGTGATGTGACTGGGTTAGTGATGTGACTGGGTTAGTGACTGGGTTAGTGACTGGGCTCGTGATGTGACTGGGTTAGTGACTGGGCTAGTGATGTGACTGGGTTAGTGACTGGGCTAGTGACTGGGTTAGTGACTGGACTAGTGATGTGACTGGGTTAGTGACTGGGTTAGTGACTGGGCTCGTGATGTGACTGGGTTAGTGATGTGACTGGGTTAGTGACTGGGCTAGTGACTGGGTTAGTGACTGGACTAGTGATGTGACTGGGTTAGTGACCGGGTTAGTGACTGGGCTCGTGATGTGACTAGGTTAGTGATGTGACTGGGTTAGTGACTGGGCTAGTGACTGGGTTAGTGACTGGACTAGTGATGTGACTGGGTTAGTGACCGGGTTAGTGACTGGGCTCGTGATGTGACTGGGTTAGTGATGTGACTGGGTTAGTGACTGGACTAGTGATGTGACTGGGTTAGTGACTGGGTTAGTGACTGGGCTCGTGATGTGACTGGGTTAGTGATGTGACGGGGTTAGTGACTGGGCTAGTGACTGGGTTAGTGACTGGACTAGTGATGTGACTGGGTTAGTGACCGGGTTGGTGACTGGGCTCGTGATGTGACTGGGTTAGTGACTGGGTTAGTGATGTGACTGGGTTAGTGACTGGGTTAGTGACTTGGTTAGTGACTGGGCTTGTGATGTGACTGGGTTAATGATGTGACTGGGTTAGTGATGTGACTGGGTTAGTGACTGGGTTAGTGATGTGACTGGGTTAGTGACTGGGCTCGTGATATGACTGGGTTAGTGACTGGGTTAGTGATGTGACTGGGTTAGTGACTGGGTTAGTGACTGGGTTAGTGACTGGGCTTGTGATGTGACTGGGTTAATGATGTGACTGGATTAGTGATGTGACTGGGTTAGTGACTGGGTTAGTGATGTGACTGGGTTAGTGACTGGGTTAGTGACTGGGCTCGTGATGTGACTGGGTTAGTGACTGGGTTAGTGACTGGGTTAGTGACTGGGCTCGTGATGTGACTGGGTTAGTGACCGGGTTGGTGACTGGGCTCGTGATGTGACTGGGTTAGTGATGTGACTGGGTTAGTGACTGGGCTAGTGACTGGGCTCGTGATGTGACTGGGTTAGTGACTGGGTTAGTGACTGGGCTCGTGATGTGACTGGGTTAGTGACCGGGTTGGTGACTGGGCTCGTGATGTGACTGGGTTAGTGACTGGGTTAGTGACTGGGCTCGTGATGTGACTGGGTTAGTGACTGGGTTAATGATGTGACTGGGTTAGTGACTGGGTTAATGATGTGACTGGGTTAGTGATGTGACTGGGTTAGTGACTGGGTTAATGATGTGACTGGGTTAGTGACTGGGTTAATGATGTGACTGGGTTAGTGATGTGAACTCAGTACTTTTCATTTTAATAAAACCATAACTGTTGGGAATGCTGGGAATGCTGGCAGCTTCACTGAGAGAGTTAGTGTTTCAGCCTGATGACCTCACAACTCTTTGCTGTCTAATATTTCAGTGTTGCTGCATCCAATATATTCATAGTAAAACTACCTTGAAATGCAAAATGGGTGAAAGTTACACTATTCTTATAGTTACCGAGATAGAGGGGAAGGGGGCGGAGTCCAGGACACGGGGACATTACCATAAAATCAGAGCTGGGGTGATGTCAGGAAACACTTACTCAGACACGGTGGGGGGGTGGGAATCTGAAACTCTCTCCCCGAAAACACTGTTGAGGATGGGGGTCAACTGAAAATGTCAAAACTGAGAACGATAGATTTTGTCTGGCAAGGGTGTGAAAGGTTATGGAAGTACATGAGATGTGATATGTGCGACTCCTGTTTCTGATGTATAACTGAGAGCTTTACTGTGACATTGCTGCTGCTCACTTGGATGACGCGTTGGTTTATATCTCAGGAAAAAGAGACAATATAATGGACTAAGGTGAAAACGTGAGTTGTTAAGGGGAGTGTCAGGCTCTGGGAGGTGGTGGGCAGTAGCGGTGAGATGGTCCTCTCCAGAGGAAGGCCCTTCTCTACAGGGGGACTGACGAAGGCTGCCCTTGTTTGTCTGTGATTGTAAATCTTTACTTGGCAGAGTGCCGTACTTACCCCACGAGAAGACAAAATTAAAACGCATCAGCAACTCCCTTGTGATGAAGGGAATCATTGGCGAGGGTGCAGGCAGCTGTCAGTGGATGTAACCTTGCTGCTGACTCGCGATGGAGTCTGTCCACGCATTTCCTGCTCCCTGCGAGAGGGGTGGCACACGGCTCGGTGTGACCGGAGGTTGTTGATGTCGGAGTTGCTGGCAGGATGTCAGCCTCTCTCCCAAGTGAAAAGAAAGTGTCACCCCGGACAAAACCGAGCTGGTATCAGAGCTGTGGAGGAGGTGGGAGCGGACAGCCCATTAAACTCACTGCTCAATCACTCGCCCCCTTCATTTGCAGCCGCTGTTGTTCAGAGTGAAGCCACTGGGCTGAGTGAACACTCGCACCGGGAACTGAGACAGCCACTGGCTGAGTCAAAATTCTCACGTCCGCAACTTGAGTGGAGAAGGTGGTCTGCTTACTGTGCGGGCTCCATTCAAATAGTGACGGAACGAGCTGGTCCTGAATGAGATGAGAGAGAGAGTCTTGCATTTACATAGCACCTTTCACAATTTGAAGAAGTCCCTAAACGCGTGCCAATTAAATACTTTTGAAGTGCAATCACTGTCATCATGTAAGAAACACAACAGTCAATTTGTGCACAGCAAGCTCCCACAACCAACAATGCAGCTAATCTTGTGATGTTAATTAAGGGATTGATATTGGCCCCAGGACACTGGGGCAAACTCCCCTGTTCTTATTTGAAACATTGCCAACCTAATGGGCAATAGGACATCAGTTTCACTTCTGATCCAAACCACAGTGCCTCCAACAGTGCGGCACTCCCTCAGTACTGACCCTGTGACAGTGCAGCACTCCCTCAGTACCGACCCTCTGACAGTGCTGCACTCCCTCAGTACTGACCCTCTGACAGTGCAGCACTCCCTCAGTACCGACCCTCTGACAGTGCAGCACTCCCTCAGTACTGACCCTGTGACAGTGCGGCACTCCCTCATTACTGACCCTGTGAAAGTGTGGCACTCCCTCAGTACTGACCCTGTGACAGTGCAGCACTCCCTCAGTACCGACCCTCTGACAGTGCTGCACTCCCTCAGTACCGACCCTCTGACAGTGCAGCACTCCCTCAGTACTGACCCTCTGACAGTGCAGCACTCCCTCAGTACCGACCCTCTGACAATGCAGCACTCCCTCAGTACTGACCCTGTGACAGTGCAGCACTCCCTCAGTACTGACCCTCTGACAGTGCGGCACTCCCTCAATACTGACCCTCTGACAGTGCAGCACTCCCTCAGTACTGACCCTCTGACAGTGCAGCACTCCCTCAGTACTGACCCTCTGACAGTGCAGCACTCCCTCAGTACTGACCCTCCGACAGTGCAGCGCTCCCTCAGTACTGACCCTCTGACAGTGCAGCACTCCCTCAGTACTGACCCTCTGACAGTGCCGCACCCCCTCAGTACTGACCATCCGACAGTGCAGCATTCCCTCAGTACTGACCATCCGACAGTGCAGCACTCCCTCAGTACTTACCCTCTGACAGTGCAGCACTCCCTCAGTACTGACCCTCTGACAGTGCAGCACTCCCTCAGTACTTACCCTCTGACAGTGCAGTACTCCCTCAGTACTTACCCTCTGACAGTGCGGCACTCCCTCAGTACTGACCCTCTGACAGTGCAGCACTCCCTCAGTACTGACCCTCTGACAGTGCAGCACTCCCTCAGTACTGACCCTCCAACAGTGCAGAACTCCCTCAGTGCTGCAATGTCGAGGGTCAGTACTGAGGGAGTGCTGCACTGTCGGAGGGTCAGTGCTGAGGTAGCGCCGCATCCAACAGCTTACCCTCACTCCTGTGGTGTGGCACTAAACTGAGATTAGAGTTAGCATGGTGCTTGGACTCTGAGGTGTGAGCACCTGATTCACAGCTGAAACCTGAAATGAGAGAAGTTTCAGTTTGTATTTTTACCTCCATTGTGGCCATCAATGTGGCTGAAAAAGTAAAACTGGGGACATCCAGAATTTTATTCTCTAATCCTCTGTATAAGGTAATTATTCCTTCCATACAGAGCTAGCTGAGTTGGTTAGTGTGTGGTGCAGAATGAGGCACTGGTTGGGTTCAATCACTGTGGCAGGTGAGGTAGTTTGTGCTTTGTCCCTTCGTGATATCCTAACATAAACAACGATTAGCAACTCTGGGACAATGGGGCTGTTATAAAGAGAGTTTCATTCCATACACACTGTGATCTCTGTGAATATGACAGTAACTTTCTGCATGGGTTTTATCTCTGCTACTCAGTGCAATTATTTAAACTCTCCCTAATGCCTTCTCATCTGTTAAGTAATTATACAAGAGCCTTGGTCTGAACTTTAAGTAAGTCTCTATTTAGACTTTACTAGATTAATACAGCTAACAGAGCTTTAAAAATAATTGCCCTTATGTGAGGTTGTTAATGGCAGTGAGTGAGGGAGGAGCCTGCTGGATCTTATCAGAATAATCTTCCTTTTCCACTCCGAGGTCAGAGAGAGCTCGATACTGGAGATTAAAGATTCATTCTATTTCTGGACTGTAGCTTGCGTTGACCACACTTACAGAATGTGACTGTTAAAGAGAGTGTGTGCAGCTAGGGACTCAACCCAGGAAATGATTCGTTTGCAAAGACGGTGCAGATTGTAGTGTGGTCGGCGTTTAGCCGTTTAATGATCGTGTTACCTTCTGGTGACCAGACTGTGGGTTAAGATTAGGACCGGTCGTTTTGCTGGGCGGGATTTAATTGGGGATGAAACTCTGTTGCGATGAAAACGAGCCTTTATTTCGAGAGGGAAGAGGAGCCGAGAATGTTTGAATCATCGGCAGGTCTGGTACAGAAACTTGAAAAATGTTTCGACACCAGCAGGAAATTCCCTTTTCGCTGATGAGACCATTCCCCCCCCCCCCCCAACTCCAGTCCTCAAGCTGCTCCTCCCCGTCTTTGAGCTGGTCCCCCTCCCCCAGTCCTCGAGCTACACTGGCTGAATCGAAGACAAGATCCTGAGGGGTGGAGGACTTCACTCTGATAACTTCCTGAAACTTTCAGTGAGGGGAGGGGTAAGGGGTTAGAATTTAAAATATTTGGAAATGGGAAAAGAACAGAAAAATGTCACTGGCTCAAAATCTCTAAGATCTAACGGTTCCACCATGGTCACCAGTCCATGTCGGTGTGAACTGGGATCTTCCAACTTGCAGCCAAAGGTCAGAGATGAGTTTACAGCGTCTGCATCCAGCTTTCTGATTCCTGCTCCTGATCTAATACTTGTAGCATTAGGAAAGAAATTGAGAGGGTCAATAAAGAGAAACTTTCTTTTCCACTGACGGCATTGTCTAGGATAAGGAGACATAACTTTAAAAATCAGAGCCCAAACCATTCGGAAGAGGAGCTGGGGAACACTGCTCCAGTCAAAGGGCAGGAGAAGTGTATAACTCCCTCCCACAATAAGCAGAAAATGCTGGGTTCAATTGATCTTTTTAATCTGAGATCAATAAACGTTTGCTAGACACGGGTGCAAAGGGATATGAAGCCTAAAGCAGGTGGATGGTTTTAGGATGCAGATCAGCCATGATCCCATTGAATGGTGGAACAGATTCGAGGGGCTGAATGGTCTCCAGTTCCTATGATCTCTGTCCAATGTACACGCAGTCCTCCCTGTGGACTGATATCCCATTATGTCATGTTATTGTCGGTGGTGTGGGCAGTAACCGAATGTTTCTGAGAAAAGAGACCTGCTGTTGAAGCTTTTCATCTTGCACTCATCAGGACAGATGCAAGAATACCAAATTTCAAAGGGAGCAACAATTTATACTGCATAATAAAAAGGTGCTGATTGGTTGACAAGTCGACTCTGGCTAATATACAATTGGAAAAATTCAATCAATAATTTACCTGTTCTTAATTCAGGATCCTTGCAAACCTGTTCTGATGAGTTTGAGATGAAAAACTTCTCCAGCATGTCTCTTTTCTCAGCAATGCTCATACTTCAGTTAATGTTTGGTTAACCACTGATGGAGGATAGATGCTCCCAGATATTAGGGACTGAGAGACTGTCGAAAAGACCTGCAGACAGATACCCACCACTCTGTTACTGACCAGGATTCCACATTCAGACAGTTAAACATAAAGACCATCAGTCAGCATCGTGGGGCTTATCCCAGCTCATTTGCCATCTCTTAACAGTGGTTCCCTGTTTCTAGAGCAACTCTTTGTCCTTAATCACATAGAATTTTTGCAAAGTCCCTGTAATGGATTAGCAATAAGGGAGGTATATCTGTCCTATCTCATGATGGGACAATCCCTGAGTGTCCTCTGTACACTGGCACTGCTGCTCAGTGAGGCTTTTCTCAAGGGCACTTAGAGATGAGCAACAAGTGTTGGCCCTGCCACTGACGCCCACATAAATCTTTGGCAGGTAGAGGACTTGTCTCATCAGCCACAGGCTTCTTTAGTAACTTGTTAAACATTTATTGACTTCTTCCTAACTTTTTCACTTGTGGCTATAGAATCAAGAATGAAATGATCTCTGTCCAATGTACACGCAGGCTGAATGCAGATCTGTGCAGTGTACATGCAGGCTGAATGCAGATCTGTGCAGTGTACATGCAGGCTGAATGCAGATCTGTATAGTGTATACGCAGGCTGAATGCAGATCTGTGCAGTGTACATGCAGGCTGAATGCAGATCTGTATAGTGTATACACAGGCTGAATGCAGATCTGTATAGTGTATACGCAGGCTGAAAGCAGATCTGTACAGTGTACATGCAGGCTGAATACAGATCTGTATAGCGCACACGCAGGCTGAATGCACATCTGTCCAGTGTACATGCAGGCTGACTGCAGATCTGTATGTTGCACACACAGGCTGCATGCAGATCTGTCCAATGTACACGCAGGCTGAATGCAGATCTGTACAGTGTACACGCAGGCTGAATGCAGATCTGTACAGTGCACATACAGGCTGAATGCAGATCTGTACTGTGTACACGCAGGCCAAGTGCAGATCTACACAGTGCACACACAGGCTGAATGCAAATCTGTATAGTGTACATGCAGGCTGAATGCAGATCTGTACAGTGCACATGCAGGCTGAATGCAGATCTGTACTGTGTACATGCAGGCTGACTGCAGATCTGTACTGTGTACACGCTGGCTGAATGTAGATCTGTACTGTGTACACGCAGGCTGAATGCAGATCCATACAGTGTACACACAGGCTGAATGCAGGTCTGTACAGTGCACACGCTGGCTGAATGCAGATCTGTACTCTGTACATGCAGGCTGAATGCAGATCTGTCCAGGGTACACACAGACTGAGTGCAGATCTGTACAGTGCACACGCAGGCTGAATGAAGATCTGTACAGTGCACACACAGGCTGAATGCAGATTTATACAGTGTACACACAGGCTGAATACAGATCTGTACAGTGCACACGCAGGCTGAATGCAGACTTGTACTGTGTACATGCTGGCTGAATGCAGATCTGTACAGTGTACATGCAGGCTGAATGCAGATCTGTACAGTGTACACACAGGCTGAATGCAGATCTCTACAGTGTACATGCAGGCTGAATGCAGATCTATACAGTGTACATGCAGGCTGAATGCAGATCTGTACAGTGCACACGCAGGCTGAATGCACAGCTGTCCAGTGTACACACAAGCTGAATGCAGATCTGTAGAGTGCACATGCAGGCTGAATGCACATCTGTCCAGTGTACACGCAGGCTGAAGGCAGATCTGTACATTGCACACGCAGGCTGAATGCATATCTGTACAGTGTATACCTAGGCTGAATGCAGATCTGTACAGTGCTCACACCGGCTGAATGCAGATCTCTACAGTGTACATACAGGCTGAATGCAGATCTATACAGCGTACATGCAGGCTGAATGCAGATCTGTACAGTGCACACGCAGGCTGAATGCACATCTGTCCAGTGTACACACAAGCTGAAGGCAGATCTGTACATTGCACACGCAGGCTGAATGCATATCTGTACAGCGTATACCTAGGCTGAATGCAGATCTGTACAGTGCTCACACAGTCTGAATGCAGATCTGTACAGTGTACACGCAGGCTGAATTCAGATCTGTATAGTGCACAAGCAGGCTGAATGCAGATCTGTATAGTGTACACGCAGGCCAAATGTAGATCTGTACAGTGCACACACAGGCTGAATGCAGATCTGTACAGTGTACATGCAGACTGAATGCACATCTGTCCAGTGTACACGCAGGCTGAAGGCAGATCTGTACATTGCACATGCAGGCTGAATACATATCTGTACAGTGTATACCTAGGCTGAATGCAGATCTGTACAGTGCTCACACCGGCTGAATGCAGATCTGTACAGTGTACATGCAGGCTGAATGCAATTCTGTTCAGTGCACACACAGGCTGAATGCAGATCTGTACAGTGCACACACAGGCTGAATGCATATTTGTACAGTGTACATGCAGGCTGAATTCAGATCTGTATAGTGCACATGCAGGCTGAATGCAGATCTGTGCAGTGTACACGCAGGCCAAATGTAGATCTGTACAGTGCATACACAGGCTGAATGCAGATCTGTAGAGTGCACCCGCAGGCTGAATGCACATCTGTCCAGTGTACATGCAGGCCAAATGTAGTTCTGTACAGTGCATACACAGGCTGAATGCAGATCTGTACATTGTACACGCAGGCTGAATGCAGGTCTGTATAGTGCACACGCAGGCTGAATGCACATCTGTCCAGTGTACACACAGGCTGATTGCAGATCTGTACATTGTACACGCAGGCTGAATGCAGGACTGTATAGTGCACACGCAGGCTGAATGCACATCTGTCCAGTGTACACACAGGCTGATTGCAGATCTGTACATTGCACACACAGGCTGAATGCAGATCTGTCCAATGTACACGCAGGCTGAATGCAGATCTGTACAGTGTACACCTAGTGTGAATGCAGATCTGTATGGTGCACACACCGGTTGAATGCAGATCTGTACAGTGTACATGCAGGCTGAATGCAGATCTGTTCAGTGCACACACAGGCTGAATGCAGATCGGTACAGTGCACACACAGGCTGAATGCAGATCTGTACAGTGTACACGCAGGCTGAATGCTGATCTGTATAGTGTACACCTAGGGTGAATGCAGATCTGTACAGTGTACACGCAGGCTGAATGCTGATCTGTGCAGTGTACACCTAGGGTGAATGCAGATCTGTATGGTGCACACACCGGCTGAATGCAGATCTGTACAGTGTACATGCAGGCTGAATGCAGATCTGTTCAGTGCACACACAGGCTGAATGCAGATCAGTACAGTGCACACACAGGCTGAATGCAGATCTGTACAGTGTACACGCAGGCTGAATGCAGATCTGTAAAGTGTACACCTAGGGTGAATGCAGATCTGTACAGTGTACACGCAGGCTGAATGCAGACTTGTACTGTGTACATGCTGGCTGAATGCAGATCTGTACAGTGTACATGCAGGCTGAATGCAGATCTGTGCAGTGTACACACAGTCTGAATGCAAATCTGTACAGTGTACATGCAGGCTGAATGCAGATCTGTACAGTGTATATGCAGGCTGAATGCAGATCTGTTCAGTGCACACACAGGCTGAATGCAGATCAGTACAGTGCACACACAGGCTGAATGCAGATCTGTACAGTGTACACACAGGCTGAATGCAGATCTCTACAGTGTACATGCAGGCTGAATGCAGATCTATACAGTGTACATGTAGTCTGAATGCAGATCTGTACAGTGCACACGCAGGCTGAATGCACAGCTGTCCAGTGTACACACAAGCTGAATGCAGATCTGTAGAGTGCACATGCAGGCTGAATGCACATCTGTCCAGTGTACACGCAGGCTGAAGGCAGATCTGTACATTGCACACGCAGGCTGAATGCATATCTGTACAGTGTATACCTAGGCTGAATGCAGATCTGTACAGTGCTCACACCGGCTGAATGCAGATCTCTACAGTGTACATACAGGCTGAATGCAGATCTATATAGTGTACATGCAGGCTGAATGCAGATCTGTACAGTGCACACGCAGGCTGAATGCACATCTGTCCAGTGTACACACAAGCTGAATGCAGATCTGTAGAGTGCACATGCAGGCTGAATGCACATCTGTCCGGTGTACACGCAGGCTGAAGTCAGATCTGTACATTGCACACGCAGGCTGAATGCATATCTGTACAGTGTATACCTAGGCTGAATGCAGATCTGTACAGTGCTCACACCGGCTGAATGCAGATCTGTACAGTGTACATGCAGGCTGAATGCAGATCTGTTCAGTGCACAGACAGGCTGAATGCAGATCTGTACAGTGTACACGCAGGCTGAATGCAGATCTGTGCAGTGTACATGCAGGCCAAATGTAGATCTGTACAGTGCACACACAGGCTGAATGCAGATCTGTAGAGTCCACACGCAGGCTGAATGCAGGTCTGTATAGTGCACACGCAGGCTGAATGCACATCTGTCCAGTGTACATGCAGGCTGAATGCAGATCTGTACATTGCACACACAGTCTGAATGCAGATCTGTACAGTGTCCACGCAGGCTGAATTCAGATCTGTATAGTGCACATGCAGGCTGAATGCGGATCTGTATAGTGTACACGCAGGCCAAATGTAGATCTGTACAGTGCACACACAGGCTGAATGCAGATCAGTAGAGTGCACATGCAGACTGAATGCACAGCTGTCCAGTGTACACGCAGGCTGAAGGCAGATCTGTACATTGCACATGCAGGCTGAATACATATCTGTACAGTGTATACCTAGGCTGAATGCAGATCTGTACAGTGCTCACACCGGCTGAATGCAGATCTGTACAGTGTACATGCAGGCTGAATGCAATTCTGTTCAGTGCACACACAGGCTGAATGCAGATCTGTACAGTGCACACACAGGCTGAATGCATATTTGTACAGTGTACATGCAGGCTGAATTCAGATCTGTATAGTGCACATGCAGGCTGAATGCAGATCTGTGCAGTGTACACGCAGGCCAAATGTAGATCTGTACAATGCACACACAGGCTGAATGCAGATCTGTAGAGTGCACCCGCAGGCTGAATGCACATCTGTCCAGTGTACATGCAGGCAAAATGTAGTTCTGTACAGTGCATACACAGGCTGAATGCAGATCTGTACATTGTACACGCAGGCTGAATGCAGGTCTGTATAGTGCACACGCAGGCTGAATGCACATCTGTCCAGTGTACACACAGGCTGATTGCAGATCTGTACATTGCACACACAGGCTGAATGCAGATCTGTCCAATGAATACGCAGGCCAAATGCAGATCTGTACAGTGTACACCTAGGGTGAATGCAGATCTGTATGGTGCACACACAGGCTGAATGTAGATCAGTACAGTGCACACACAGGCTGAATGCAGATCTGTACAGTGTACATGCAGGCTGAATGCTGATCTGTATAGTGTACAATTAGGGTGAATGCAGATCTGTATAGTATACACGCAGGCTGAATGCTGATCTGTACAGTATACACCTAGGGTGAATGCAGATCTGTATGGTGCACACACCAGCTGAATGCAGATCTGTAGAGTGTACATGCAGGCTGAATGCAGATCTGTTCAGTGTACACACAGGCTGAATGCAGATCAGTACAGTGCACACACAGGCTGAATGCAGATCTGTACAGTGTACACGCAGGCTGAATGCAGATCTGTATAGTGTACACCTAGGGTGAATGCAGATCTGTACAGTGTACACGCAGGCTGAATGCTGATCTGTACAGTGTACATGCAGGCTGAATGCAGATCTGTACAGTGTACATGCAGGCTGAATGCAGATCTGTACAGTGTACACTCGGGCTGAATGCAGATCTGTACAGTGTACACCTAGGGTGAATGCAGATCTGTACAGTGCACACACAGGCTGAATGCAGATCTGTACAGTGTACACGCAGGCTGAATGCAGATCTGTATAGTACATAAGCAGGCTGAATTAACATCTGTCCAGTGTACACGCAGGCTGAATGCTGATCTGTACAGTGCACATGCAGGCTGAATGCAGATCTGTACAGTGTACATGCATGCTGAATGCAGATCTGTACAGTGTACACACAGGCTGAATGCAGATCTGTACAGTGTACACACAAGCCGAATGCCGATCTGTAGAGTGCGCACGCAGTCTGAATGCACATCTGTCCAGTGTACACGCAGGCCAAATGTAGATCTGTACAGTGCACACACAGGCTGAATGCAGATCTGTACGTTGTACATGCAGGCTGAATGCAGGTCTGTACAGTGCACACGCAGGCTGAATGCACATCTGTCCAGTGTACACGCAGGCTGAATGCAGATCTGTACATTGCACACAAAGTCTGAATGCAGATCTGTACAGTGTACACGCAGGCTGAATTCAGATCTGTATAGTGCACATGCAGGCTGAATGCAGATCTGTATAGTGTACACGCAGGCCAAATGTAGATCTGTACAGTGCACACACAGGCTGAATGCAGATCTGTAGAGTGCACATGCAGGCTGAATGCACAGCTGTCCAGTGTACACACAAGCTGAATGCAGATCTGTAGAGTGCACATGCAGGCTGAATGCACAGCTGTCCAGTGTACACACAAGCTGAATGCAGATCTGTACAGTGCTCACACCGGCTGAATGCAGATCTGTACAGTGTACATGCAGGCTGAATGCAATTCTGTTCAGTGCACACACAGGCTGAATGCAGATCTGTACATTGCACATGCAGGCTGAATACATATCTGTACAGTGTATACCTAGGCTGAATGCACATCTGTCCAGTGTACACGCAGGCCAAATGCAGATCTGTACAGTGTACATGCAGGCTGAATGCATATCTGTACAGTGTACACTCGGGCTGAATGCAGATCTGTACAGTGTACACCTACGGTGAATGCAGATCTGTACAGTGTACACGCAGGCTGAATGCAGATCTGTACAGTGCACATGCAGGCTGAATGCAGATTTGTACCGTGTACATGCATGCTGAATGCAGATCTGTACAGTGTACACATCGGCTGAATGCAGATCTGTACAGTGTACACACAAGCTGAATGCTGATCTGTACAGTGTACATGCAGGCTGAATGCAGATCTGTACAGTGTACACGCAGGCTAAATGTCGATCTGTACAGTGTACACACAGGCTGAATGCAGATTTGTACAATGTACATTCAGGCTGAATGCAGATCTGTACAGTGTACACGCAGGCTAAATGCAGATTTGTACAGTGTACACGCAGGCTGAATGCAGATCTGTACAGTGTACACGCAGGCTAAATGCAGATCTGTACCGTGTACACGCAGGCTGAATGCAGATTTGTACAATGTACATTCAGGCTGAATGCAGATCTGTCCAATGACTGTGAAGTATCAAGATTTGCTGAAACAGCTGATGAACAATGCAGGATTTTCCACATCTATTATCCTCACACTGACTGATGCAGCATTTTTAAATCGCTGACTTTGAGACACATACAGTTCAGCAGCTGTTAGATAGAAAGCAGACAGTGTTTGTCACAGTTAGCTCAAACATCAGGCCCATTGCTGAGTCTGTAATATTTGGAGAGAGAAGATCTCAGATTGCAGATATCATGGATGGAAAATGATCAGAAAATTTCCGGAGCAGCCTGAAACCTACCAGCACATTCCTAACCTGTAACGTTCCTGTACGGGGCTACAAATAGACTTCGCTTGAACTGAGCCAGCGCTCGCTCAACAGCGACACAAAAGGTGCTGGAAATCAGAAATAGAAACAGAAAGTGCTGGAAGTACTCAGCAGGTCAGGCAGCATCTGTGGAGAGGGAAATAGAGTTAACACTTCACGTCAATGACCCTTCGTCAGAACTTAACGGCAATTAACCTCCAGCTTTAAAGCAGAATGATATTGTGAATTATTTGGTACAATATTCTTGTCGTTATAAAACTGAGCCCTATACAACTTACTGTGAGCAATGTAATGGAAGGTTGTGCCCTTATATGTGTATAAAAATATCGTTAATGTAAAAATATTGATACACCCGTCTATCTTTATTGAAAATTGTATCCCCTGGTCATTCCCAATCTATTAAACTGGAATAATCTCTCAGTAAGGACTCCAACCATCCCTTTCATTACTTTATAAACCACTATTTGGCCCCCTCTCAATCTAAGAAGCAAAATGCTGCAGGTGGTGGAATTCTGAAATAAAAACCAAAAAGGCTGTTAATACTCAGCAGAACAGGGCAGCATCTGTGAACACAGAGCCAGAGCCAATGTTTCACACAATCCCACAGTGCAGAAGAGGCTCTTCGGCCCATCGAGTCTGCACTGACACGCTTCAGTCACTAACCTTTCATTGGAGTCTCCAAGTCTACGCTGCTCTGATGTAAACAGGACCCTGAGCCTATCTGATCTGGGCAGCTGAGGTTCCTTAAGTCGGGAATCATTATCCGAGTCTCGGCTTGAACATTTCCCAAGATCACGATATGACCCACAACATGAGAGGAACAAAACCCCGAACTCCAGGTGCAGTCTGACATAGAAACGTAGAAACGAGGAGCAGGACGAGGCCATTCGGCCCTTCGAGCCTGCTCTGCCATTCATCATGATCATGGCTGATCATCCCACTCAACAACCTGCTCCCGCTTTCTCCCCATACACTTTGATCCCTTTCACCCCAAGAGTTATATCTAATTCCTTCTTGAAAACATACAATGTTTTGGTCTCAACTACTTTCTGTGGTAGCGAATTCCACAGGTTCACCATTCTCCGGGTGAAGACATTTCTCCTCAACTCAGTCCTAAATGGTCTACCCCGTATCCTCAGACTGTGACCCCTGGTTCTGTGACCCCTGTTCCACCATCGGGAACATCTTTCCTGCATCTACCCTGTCGGGTCCTGTTAGAATTTTACAGGTTTCTATGAGATCCCCCTCATTATTCTGAACTCCAGTGAATATAATCCTAACCGACTCAATCTCTCCTCATATGTCAGTCCCACCATCCCAGGAATCAGTCTGCTAAACCTTCACTCCACTCCCTCTATAGCAAGTAAATATACAAGTGACCTGTGACCTGTGACCTGTACAGTGACAAAAGGGTGTCCTGAATGGAAACTCTTTCTTCAAGATTCTGAAGCAGAATGTGTCAATAACTTCAGCAAACGTCTGACAAGCTGGGCCATTCACAGTGTCTGCACAGACTCACTGGCCGTCAGGTAGATGACCCATCCAGTGGACAACGACCCACAGCAGATTAGGGAAGGTATTTCCCCATGATGCAAGAAACAGGTCACAGGATTTTGTGAGGGTCTTTGGTATTAAAAAAAAAACAAAGACAAAATGAACCATAAACTTTTCAGAAGATGCACTTTCTGCATTGTACTGAAGGAAGAAAACACCACACAGGCAGAAGATATCAGGGAGTCAGACTGGGGTGTATGAAGGAGTCAGACTGCGGTGTGAGAGGGAGTCAGACTGGGGTGTGAGAGGGAGTCAGACTGGGGTGTATGAGGGAGTCAGACTGGGGTGTGAGAGGGAGTCAGACTGGGGTGTGAGAGGGAGTCAGACTGGGGTGTATGAGGGAGTCAGACTGGGGTGTGAGAGGGAGTCAGACTGGGGTGTGTGAGGGAGTCAGACTGGGGTGTATGAGGGAGTCAGACTGGGGTGTGAGAGGGAGTCAGACTGGGGTGTGAGAGGGAGTCAGACGGGGGTGTGAGAGGGAGTCAGACTGGGGTGTATGAGGGAGTCAGACTGGGGTGTGAGAGGGAGTCAGACTGGGGTGTGAGAGGGAGTCAGACTGGGGTGTGAGAGGGAGTCAGACGGGGGTGTATGAGAGACTCAGACTGGGGTGTGAGAGGGAGTCAGACTGGGGTGTGAGAGGGAGTCAGACTGGGGTGTGAGAGGGAATCAGACTGGGGTGTGAGAGGGAGTCAGACTGGGGTGTGAGAGAGAGTCAGACTGGGGTGTACGAGGGAGTCAGACTGGGGTGTATGAGGGAGTCAGACTGGGGTGTATGAGGGAGTCAGACTGGGGTGTGAGAGGGAGTCAGACTGGGGTGTGAGAGGGAGTCAGACTGGGGTGTTTGAGGGAGTCAGACTGGGGTGTGAGAGGGAGTCAGACGGGGGTGTATGAGAGACTCAGACTGGGGTGTGAGAGGGAGTCAGACTGGGGTGTGAGAGGGAGTCAGACTGGGGTGTGAGAGGGAATCAGACTGGGGTGTGAGAGGGAGTCAGACTGGGGTGTGAGAGGGAGTCAGACTGGGGTGTATGAGGGAGTCAGACTGGGGTGTGAGAGGGAGTCAGACTGGGGTGTGAGAGGGAGTCAGACTGGGGTGTATGAGGGAGTCAGACTGGGGTGTATGAGGGAGTCAGACTGGGGTGTGAGAGGGAGTCAGACTGGGGTGTGAGACGGAGTCAGACTGGGGTGTATGAGGGAGTCAGACTGGGGTGTGAGAGGGAGTCAGACTGGGGTGTGAGAGGGAGTCAGACTGGGGTGTGAGAGGGAGTCAGACTGGGGTGTATGAGGGAGTCAGACTGGGGTGTGAGAGGGAGTCAGACTGGGGTGTATGAGGGAGTCAGACTGGGGTGTATGAGGGAGTCAGACTGGGGTGTGAGAGGGAGTCAGACTGGGGTGTGAGACGGAGTCAGACTGGGGTGTATGAGGGAGTCAGACTTGGGTGTGAGAGGGAGTCAGACTGGGGTGTGAGACGGAGTCAGACTGGGCTGTATGAGGGAGTCAGACTGGGGTGTGAGAGGGAGTCAGACTGGGGTGTGAGAGGGAGTCAGACTTGCGTGTGAGAGGGAGTCAGACTGGGGTGTGAGAGGGAGTCAGACTGGGGTGTATGAGGGAGTCAGACTGGGGTGTATGAGGGAGTCAGACTGGGGTGTGAGAGGGAGTCAGACTGGGGTGTGAGAGGGAGTCAGACGCGTGTATGAGGGAGTCAGACTGGGGTGTATGAGGGAGTCAGACTGGGGCGTGAGAGGGAGTCAGACTGGGGTGCGAGAGGGAGTCAGACTGGGGTGCGAGAGGGAGTCAGACTGGGGTGTGACAGGGAGTCAGACTGGGGTGTGAGAGGGAGTGAGACTGGGGTGTATGAGGGAGTCAGACTGGGGTGTGAGAGGGAGTCAGACTGGGGTGTATGAGGGAGTCAGACTGGGGTGTGAGAGGGAGTCAGACTTGGGTGTGAGAAGGAGTCAGACTGGGATGTGAGAGGGAGTCAGACTGGGGTGTATGAGGGAGTCAGACTAGGGTGTGAGAGGGAGTCAGACTGGGGTGTGAGAGAGAGTCAGACTGGGGTGTATGAGGGAGTCAGACTGGGGTGTATGAGGGAGTCAGACTGGGGTGTATGAGGGAGTCAGACTGAGGTCTATGAGGGAGTCAGACTGGGGTGTGAGAGGGAGTCAGACTGGGGTGTGAGAGGGAGTCAGACTGGGATGTGAGGGGGAGTCAGACTCGGGTGTGAGAGGGAGTCAGACTGGGGTGTGAGAGGGAGTCAGACTGGGGTGTGCGAGGGAATCAGACTGGGGTGTATGAGAGAGTCAGACTGGGGTGTGAGAGGGAGTCAGACTGGGTTGTGAGAGGGAGTCAGACTGGGGTGTATGAGGGAGTCAGACTGGGGTGTGAGAGGGAGTCAGACTGGGGTGTGAGAGGGAGTCAGACTGGGGTGCGAGAGGGAGTCAGACTGGGGTGTGACAGGGAGTCAGACTGGGGTGTGAGAGGGAGTGAGACTGGGGTGTATGAGGGAGTCAGACTGGGGTGTGAGAGGGAGTCAGACTGGGGTGTATGAGGGAGTCAGACTGGGGTGTGAGAGGGAGTCAGACTGGGGTGTGAGAAGGAGTCAGACTGGGGTGTGAGAGGGAGTCAGACTGGGGTGTATGAGGGAGTCAGGCTAGGGTGTGAGAGGGAGTCAGACTGGGGTGTGAGAGGGAGTCAGACTGGGGTGTATGAGGGAGTCAGACTGGGGTGTATGAGGGAGTCAGACTGGGGTGTGAGAGGGAGTCAGACTGGGGTGTGAGACGGAGTGAGACTGGGGTGTGAGAGGGAATCAGACTGGGGTGTATGAGGGAATCAGACTGGGGTGTGAGAGTGAGTCAGACTGGGGTGTATGAGGGAGTCAGACTGGGGTGTGAGAGGGAGTCAGACTGGGGTGTGAGAGGGAATCAGACTGGGGTGTGAGAGGGAGTCAGACTGGGGTGTGAGAGAGAGTCAGACTGGGGTGTAGAGGGAGTCAGACTGGGGTGTATGAGAGAGTCAGACTGGGGTGTATGAGGGAGTCAGGCTGGGGTGTGAGAGGGAGTCAGACTGGGGTGTGATAGGGAGTCAGACTGGGGTGTACGAGGGAGTCAGACTTTGGTGTGAGAGGGAGTCAGACTGGGGTGTATGAGTGAGACAGATGGGGTGTGAGAGGGAGTCAGACTGGGGTGTGAGAGGGAGTCAGACTTGGGTGTATGAGGGAGTCAGACTGGGGTGTGAGACGGAGTCAGACTGGGGTGTGAGAGGGAGTCAGACTGGGGTGTATGAGGGAGTCAGACTGGGGTGTGTGAGGGAGTCAGACTGGGGTGTGAGAGGGAGTCAGACTGGGGTGTATGAGGGAGTCAGACTGGGGTGTGAGAGGGAGTCAGACTGGGGTGTGAGAGGGAGTCAGACTGGGGTGTATGAGGGAGTCAGACTGGGGTGTATGAGGGAGTCAGACTGGGGTGTGAGAGGGAGTCAGACTGGGGTGTGAGACGGAGTCAGACTGGGGTGTATGACGGAGTCAGACAAGGGTGTGAGAGGGAGTCAGACTGGGGTGTGAGAGGGAGTCAGACTGGGGTGTGAGAGGGAGTCAGACTGGGATGTATGAGGGAGTCAGACTGGGGTCTGAGAGGGAGTCAGACTGGGGTGTGAGACGGAGTCAGACTGGGGTGTATGAGGGAGTCAGACTGGGGTGTGAGAGGGAGTCAGTCTGGGTTGTATGAGGGAGTCAGACTTGGGTGTGAGAGGGAATCAGACTGGGGTGTGAGAGGGAGTCAGACTGGGGTGTGAGAGGGAGTCAGACTGGGGTGTATGAGGGAGTCAGACTGGGGTGTGAGAGGGAGTCAGACTGGGGTGTGAGAGGGAGTCAGACTGGGGTGTATGAGGGAGTCAGACTGGGGCGTGAGAGGGAGTCAGACTGGGGTGTGAGAGGGAGTCAGACTGGGGTGCGAGAGGGAGTCAGACTGGGGTGTGACAGGGAGTCAGACTGGGGTGTGAGAGGGAGTGAGACTGGGGTGTATGAGGGAGTCAGACTGGGGTGTGAGAGGGAGTCAGACTGGGGTGTATGAGGGAGTCAGACTGGGGTGTGAGAGGGAGTCAGACTGGGGTGTGAGAAGGAGTCAGACTGGGATGTGAGAGGGAGTCAGACTGGGGTGTATGAGGGAGTCAGACTAGGGTGTGAGAGGGAGTCAGACTGGGGTGTGAGAGAGAGTCAGACTGGGGTGTATGAGGGAGTCAGACTGGGGTGTATGAGGGAGTCAGACTGGGGTGTATGAGGGAGTCAGACTGAGGTCTATGAGGGAGTCAGACTGGGGTGTGAGAGGGAGTCAGACTGGGGTGTGAGAGGGAGTCAGACTGGGATGTGAGGGGGAGTCAGACTCGGGTGTGAGAGGGAGTCAGACTGGGGTGTGAGAGGGAGTCAGACTGGGGTGTGCGAGGGAATCAGACTGGGGTGTATGAGAGAGTCAGACTGGGGTGTGAGAGGGAGTCAGACTGGGTTGTGAGAGGGAGTCAGACTGGGGTGTATGAGGGAGTCAGACTGGGGTGTGAGAGTGAGTCAGACTGGGGTGTGAGAGGGAGTCAGACTGGGGTGCGAGAGGGAGTCAGACTGGGGTGTGACAGGGAGTCAGACTGGGGTGTGAGAGGGAGTGAGACTGGGGTGTATGAGGGAGTCAGACTGGGGTGTGAGAGGGAGTCAGACTGGGGTGTATGAGGGAGTCAGACTGGGGTGTGAGAGGGAGTCAGACTGGGGTGTGAGAAGGAGTCAGACTGGGGTGTGAGAGGGAGTCAGACTGGGGTGTATGAGGGAGTCAGGCTAGGGTGTGAGAGGGAGTCAGACTGGGGTGTGAGAGGGAGTCAGACTGGGGTGTATGAGGGAGTCAGACTGGGGTGTATGAGGGAGTCAGACTGGGGTGTATGAGGGAGTCAGACTGAGGTCTATAAGGGAGTCAGACTGGGGTGTGAGAGGGAGTCAGACTGGGGTGTGAGACGGAGTGAGACTGGGGTGTGAGAGGGAATCAGACTGGGGTGTATGAGGGAATCAGACTGGGGTGTGAGAGTGAGTCAGACTGGGGTGTATGAGGGAGTCAGACTGGGGTGTGAGAGGGAGTCAGACTGGGGTGTGAGAGGGAATCAGACTGGGGTGTGAGAGGGAGTCAGACTGGGTTGTGAGAGAGAGTCAGACTGGGGTGTAGAGGGAGTCAGACTGGGGTGTATGAGAGAGTCAGACTGGGGTGTATGAGGGAGTCAGGCTGGGGTGTGAGAGGGAGTCAGACTGGGGTGTACGAGGGAGTCAGACTTTGGTGTGAGAGGGAGTCAGACTGGGCTGTATGAGGGAGTCAGACTGGGGTGTATGAGGGAGTCAGACTGGGGTGTGAGAGGGAGTCAGACTGGGGTGTGAGACGGAGTCAGACTGGGGTGTATGACGGAGTCAGACAAGGGTGTGAGAGGGAGTCAGACTGGGGTGTGAGAGGGAGTCAGACTGGGGTGTGAGAGGGAGTCAGACTGGGATGTATGAGGGAGTCAGACTGGGGTCTGAGAGGGAGTCAGACTGGGGTGTGAGACGGAGTCAGACTGGGGTGTATGAGGGAGTCAGACTGGGGTGTGAGAGGGAGTCAGACTGGGTTGTATGAGGGAGTCAGACTTGGGTGTGAGAGGGAATCAGACTGGGGTGTGAGAGGGAGTCAGACTGGGGTGTGAGAGGGAGTCAGACTGGGGTGTATGAGGGAGTCAGACTGGGGTGTGAGAGGGAGTCAGACTGGGGTTTGAGAGGGAGTCAGACTGGGGTGTATGAGGGAGTCAGACTGGGGCGTGAGAGGGAGTCAGACTGGGGTGTGAGAGGGAGTCAGACTGGGGTGTATGAGGGAGTCAGACTGGGGTGTGAGAGGGAGTCAGACTGGGGTGTGAGAGGGAGTGAGACTGGGGTGTATGAGGGAGTCAGACTGGGGTGTGAGAGGGAGTCAGACTGGGGTGTATGAGGGAGTCAGACTGGGGTGTGAGAGGGAGTCAGACTGGGGTGTGAGAGGGAGTCAGACTGGGATGTGAGAGGGAGTCAGACTGGGGTGTATGAGGGAGTCAGACTGGGGTGTGAGAGGGAGTCAGACTGGGGTGTGAGAGAGAGTCAGACTGGGGTGTATGAGGGAGTCAGACTGGGGTGTATGAGGGAGTCAGACTGGGGTGTATGAGGGAGTCAGACTGAGGTCTATGAGGGAGTCAGACTGGGGTGTGAGAGGGAGTCAGACTGGGGTGTGAGAGGGAGTCAGACTGGGGTGTGAGGGGGAGTCAGACAAGTGTGTATGATGGAGTCAAACTGGGGTGTGAGAGGGAGTCAGACTGGGGTGTGCGAGGGAGTCAGACTGGGGTGTATGAGGGAGTCAGACTGGGGTGTGAGAGGGAGTCAGACTTGGGTGTGAGAGGGAGTCAGACTGGGGTGTGAGAGGGAGTCAGACTGGGGTGTATGAGGGAGTCAGACTGGGGTGTATGAGGGAGTCAGACTGGGGTGTGAGAGGGAGTCAGACTGGGGTGTGAGAGGGAGTCAGACTGGGGTGTGAGAGGGAGTCAGACTGGGGTGTATGAGGGAGTCAGACTGGGGTGTGAGAGGGAGTCAGACTGGGGTGTATGAGGGAGTCAGACTGGGGTGTGAGAGGGAGTCAGACTGGGGTGTGAGAGGGAGTAGACTGGGGTGTGAGAGGGAGTCAGACTGGGGTGTGAGAGGGAGTCAGACTGGGGTGTGAGAGGGAGTCAGACTGGGGTGTATGAGGGAGTCAGACCGGTGTGTATGAGGGAGTCAGACTGGGGTGTATGAGGGAGTCAGACTGGGGTGTATGAGGGCTTCAGACTCAGCTATATGAACGAGTCAGACTGGGGTGTGAGAGGGAGTCAGACTGGGGTGTGAGACGGAGTCAGACTGGGGTGTGAGAGGGAGTCAGACTGGGGTGTATGAGGGAGTCAGACTGGGGTGTGAGAGGGAGTCAGACTGGGGTGTATGAGGGAGTCAGACTGGGGTGTGAGAGGGAGTCAGACTGGGGTGTGAGAGGGAGTCAGACTGGGGTGTGAGAGGGAGTCAGACTGGGGTGTGAGAGGAGTCAGACTGGGGTGTATGAGGGAGTCAGACTGGGGTGTATGAAGGAGTCAGACTGGGGTGTATGAGGGAGTCAGACTGGGGTGTGAGAGGGAGTTTGACTGGGGTGTGAGAGGGAGACAGACTGGGGTGTACGAGGGAGTCAGACTGTGGTGTGAGAGGGAGTCAGACTGGGGTGTATGAGTGAGACAGATGGGGTGTGAGAGGGAGTCAGACTTGGGTGTATGAGGGAGTCAGACTGGGGTGTGAGACGGAGTCAGACTGGGGTGTGAGAGGGAGTCAGACTGGGGTGTATGAGGGAGTCAGACTGGGGTGTGTGAGGGAGTCAGACTGGGGTGTGAGAGGGAGTCAGACTGGGGTGTATGAGGGAGTCAGACTGGGGTGTGAGAGGGAGTCAGACTGGGGTGTGAGAGGGAGTCAGACTGGGGTGTATGAGGGAGTCAGACTGGGGTGTATGAGGGAGTCAGACTGGGGTGTGAGAGGGAGTCAGACTGGGGTGTGAGACGGGAGTCAGACTGGGGTGTATGACGGGAGTCAGACAGGGTGTGAGAGGGTGTCAGACTGGGGTGTGAGAGGGAGTCAGACTGGGGTGTATGAGGGAGTCAGACTGGGGTGTGAGAGGGAGTCAGACTGGGGTGTGAGACGGAGTCAGACTGGGGTGTGTGAGAGACTCAGACTGGGGTGTGAGAGGGAGTCAGACTGGGGTGTATGAGGGAGTCCGACTGGGGTGTGAGAGGGAGTCAGACTGGGGTGTGAGAGGGAGTCAGACTGGGGTGTATGAGGGAGTCAGACTGGGGTGTAAGAGGGAGTCAGACTGGGGTGTGAGGGAGTCAGACTGGGGAGTGTGAGAGGGAGTCAGACTGGGGTGTGAGAGGGAGTCAGACTGGGGTGTAGAGGGAGTCAGACTGGGGTGTGAGAGGGAGTCAGACTGGGTGTATGTGGGAGTCAGACTGGGGTGTGAGAGGGAGTCAGACTGGGGTGTGAGAGGGAGTCAGACTGGGGTGTATGAGGGAGTCAGACTGGGGTGTGAGAGGGAGTCAGACTGGGTGTGAGAGGGAGTCAGACTGGGGTGAATGAGGGAGTCAGACTGGGGTGTGAGAGGGAGTCAGGACTGGGGTGTGAGAGGGAGTCAGACTGGGGTGTGAGACGGAGTCAGACTGGGGTGTGAGAGGGAGTCAGACTGGGGTGTGAGAGGGAGTCAGACTGGGGTGTGAGAGGGAGTCAGACTGGGGTTTGAGAGGGAGTCAGACTGGGGTGTGAGAGGGAGTCAGACTGGGGTGTGAGAGGAAGTCAGACTGGGGTGTGAGAGGGAGTCAGACTGGGGTGTATAAGGGAGTCAGACTGGGGTGTGAGAGGGAGTCAGACTGGGGTGGGAGAGGGAGTCAGACTGGGGGTGAGAGGAGTCAGACTGGGGTGTGAGAGGGAGTCAGACTGGGGTGTATGAGGGAGTCAGACTGGGGTGTGAGAGGGAGTCAGACTGGGGTGTGAGAGGGAGTCAGACTGGGTGTGAGAGGGAGTCAGACTGGGGTGTAGAGGGAGTCAGACTGGGGTGTGAGAGGGAGTCAGACTGGGGTGTGAGAGGGAGTCAGACTGGGGTGTGAGAGGGAGTCAGACTGGGGTGTGAGAGGGAGTCAGACTGGGGTGTATGAGGGAGTCAGACTGGGGTGTGAGAGGGAGTCAGACTGGGGTGTGAGAGGGAGTCAGACTGGGGTGTGAGAGGGAGTCAGACTGGGGTGTGAGAGGGAGTCAGACTGGGGTGTGAGAGGGAGTCAGACTGGGGTGTGAGAGGGAGTCAGACTGGGGTGTGATGAGGGAGTCAGACTGGGGTGTGAGAGGGAGTCAGACTGGGGTGTATGAGGGAGTCAGACTGGGGTGTGAGAGGGAGTCAGACTGGGGTGTGAGAGGGAGTCAGACTGGGGTGTATGAGGGAGTCAGACTGGGGTGTGATGAGGGAGTCAGACTGGGGTGTAGAGGGAGTCAGACTGGGGTGTGAGAGGGAGTCAGACTGGGGTGTATGAGGGAGTCAGACTGGGTGTGAGAGGGAGTCAGACTGGGGTGTGAGAGGGAGTCAGACTGGGGTGTGAGAGGGAGTCAGACTGGGGTGTGATGAGGGAGTCAGACTGGGGTGTGAGAGGGAGTCAGACTGGGGTGTGAGAGGGAGTCAGACTGGGGTGTGATGAGGGAGTCAGACTGGGGTGTGAGAGGGAGTCAGACTGGGGTGTGAGAGGGAGTCAGACTGGGGTGTATGAGGGAGTCAGACTGGGGTGTGAGAGGGAGTCAGACTGGGGTGTGAGAGGGAGTCAGACTGGGGTGTGAGAGGGAGTCAGACTGGGGTGTGAGAGGGAGTCAGACTGGGGTGTGAGAGGGAGTCAGACTGGGGTGTGAGAGGGAGTCAGACTGGGGTGTATGAGGGAGTCAGACTGGGGTGTGAGAGGGAGTCAGACTGGGGTGTGAGAGGGAGTCAGACTGGGGTGTATGAGGGAGTCAGACTGGGGTGTGAGAGGGAGTCAGACTGGGGTGTGAGAGGGAGTCAGACTGGGGTGTGAGAGGGAGTCAGACTGGGGTGTATGAGGGAGTCAGACTGGGGTGTGAGAGGGAGTCAGACTGGGGTGTGAGAGGGAGTCAGACTGGGGTGTGAGAGGGAGTCAGACTGGGTGTGAGAGGGAGTCAGACTGGGGTGTATGAGGGAGTCAGACTGGGTGTGAGAGGGAGTCAGACTGGGGTGTATGAGGGAGTCAGACTGGGGTGTGAGAGGGAGTCAGACTGGGGTGTATGAGGGAGTCAGACTGGGGTGTGAGAGGGAGTCAGACTGGGGTGTGAGAGGGAGTCAGACTGGGGTGTGAGAGGGAGTCAGACTGGGGTGTGAGATGGAGTCAGACTGGGGTGTGAGAGGGAGTCAGACTTTGGCGTGAGAGGGAGTCAGACTGGGGTGTGAGGGAGTCAGACTGGGGTGTGAGAGGGAGTCAGACTGGGGTGTGAGAGGGAGTCAGACTGGGGTGTGAGAGGAAGTCAGACTGGGGTGTGAGAGGGAGTCAGACTGGGGTGTGAGAGGGAGTCAGACTGGGGTGTATGAGGGAGTCAGACTGGGGTGTGAGAGGGAGTCAGACTGGGGTGTGAGAGGAGTCAGACTGTGGTGTATGAGGGAGTCAGACTGGGGTGTGAGAGGGAGTCAGACTGGGGTGTGAGAGGAAGTCAGACTGGGGTGTGAGAGGGAGTCAGACTGGGGTGTATGAGGGAGTCAGACTGGGGTGTGAGAGGGAGTCAGACTGGGGTGGGAGAGTGAGTCAGACTGGGGTGTGGAGGGAGTCAGACTGGGGTGTATGAGGGAGTCAGACTGGGGTGTGAGAGGGAGTCAGACTGGGGTGTGAGAGGGAGTCAGACTGGGGTGTGAGAGGGAGTCAGACTGGGGTGTGAGAGGGAGTCAGACTGGGGTGTGAGAGGGAGTCAGACTGGGGTGTGAGAGGGAGTCAGACTGGGGTGTGAGAGGGAGTCAGACTGGGGTGTGAGAGGGAGTCAGACTGGGGTGTGAGAGGGAGTCAGACTGGGGTGTGAGAGGGAGTCAGACTGGGGTGTGAGAGGGAGTCAGACTGGGGTGTATGAGGGAGTCAGACTGGGGTGTGAGAGGGAGTCAGACTGGGGTGTGAGAGGGAGTCAGACTGGGGTGTGAGAGGGAGTCAGACTGGGGTGTATGAGGGAGTCAGACTGGGGTGTGAGAGGGAGTCAGACTGGGGTGTGAGAGGGAGTCAGACTGGGGTGTATGAGGGAGTCAGACTTGGGTGTGAGAGGGAGTCAGACTGGGGTGTGAGAGGGAGTCAGACTGGGGTGTGAGAGGGAGTCAGACTGGGGTGTGAGAGGGAGTCAGACTGTGGTGTATGAGGGAGTCAGACTGGGGTGTGAGAGGGAGTCAGACTGGGGTGTGAGAGGGAGTCAGACTGGGGTGTATGAGGGAGTCAGACTGGGGTATGAGAGGGAGTCAGACTGGGGTGTGAGAGGGAATCAGACTGGGGTGTGAGAGGGAGTCAGACTGGGGTGTGAGAGGGAGTCAGACTGGGGTGTGAGAGGGAGTCAGACTGGGGTGTGAGAGGGAGTCAGACTGGGGTGTGAGAGGGAGTCAGACTGGGGTGTGAGAGGGAGTCAGACTGGGGTGTGAGAGGGAGTCAGACTGGGTGTGAGAGGGAGTCAGACTGGGGTGTAGAGGGAGTCAGACTGGGGTGTGAGAGGGAGTCAGACTGGGGTGTATGAGGGAGTCAGACTGGGGTGTGAGAGGGAGTCAGACTGGGGTGTGAGAGGGAGTCAGACTGGGGTGTGAGAGGGAGTCAGACTGGGGTGTGAGAGGGAGTCAGACTGGGTGTGAGAGGGAGTCAGACTGGGGTGTATGAGGGAGTCAGACTGGGGTGTGAGAGGGAGTCAGACTGGGGTGTATGAGGGAGTCAGACTGGGGTGTGAGAGGGAGTCAGACTGGGGTGTATGAGGGAGTCAGACTGGGGTGTGAGAGGGAGTCAGACTGGGGTGTGAGAGGGAGTCAGACTGGGTGTGAGAGGGAGTCAGACTGGGGTGTGAGAGGGAGTCAGACTGGGGTGTGAGAGGGAGTCAGACTGGGGTGTGAGAGGGAGTCAGACTGGGGTGTGAGAGGGAGTCAGACTGGGGTGTGAGAGGGAGTCAGACTGGGGTGTATGAGGGAGTCAGACTGGGGTGTATGAGGGAGTCAGACTGGGGTGTATGAGGGAGTCAGACTGGGGTGTGAGAGGGAGTCAGACTGGGGTGTGAGAGGGAGTCAGACTGGGGTGTATGAGGGAGTCAGACTGGGGTGTATGAGGGAGTCAGACTGGGGTGTGAGAGGGAGTCAGACTGGGGTGTGAGAGGGAGTCAGACTGGGGTGTGAGAGGGAGTCAGACTGGGGTGTGAGAGGGAGTCAGACTGGGGTGTATGAGGGAGTCAGACTGGGGTGTGAGAGGGAGTCAGACTGGGGTGTATGAGGGAGTCAGACTGGGGTGTGAGAGGGAGTCAGACTGGGGTGTGAGAGGGAGTCAGACTGGGGTGTGATGAGGGAGTCAGACTGGGGTGTGAGAGGGAGTCAGACTGGGGTGTGAGAGGGAGTCAGACTGGGGTGTATGAGGGAGTCAGACTGGGGTGTGAGAGGGAGTCAGACTGGGGTGTAGAGGGAGTCAGACTGGGGTGTGAGAGGGAGTCAGACTGGGGTGTGAGAGGGAGTCAGACTGGGGTGTGAGAGGGAGTCAGACTGGGGTGTGAGAGGGAGTCAGACTGGGGTGTGAGAGGGAGTCAGACTTGGGTGTGAGAGGGAGTCAGACTGGGGTGTGAGAGGGAGTCAGACTGGGGTGTATGAGGGAGTCAGACTGGGGTGTGAGAGGGAGTCAGACTGGGGTGTGAGAGGGAGTCAGACTGGGGTGTATGAGTGAGTCAGACTGGGGTGTGAGAGGGAGTCAGACTGGGGTGTGAGAGGGAGTCAGACTGGGGTGTGAGAGGGAGTCAGACTGGGGTGTAGGAGGGAGTCAGACTGGGGTGTGAGAGGGAGTCAGACTGGGTGTGAGAGGGAGTCAGACTGGGGTGTGAGAGGGAGTCAGACTGGGGTGTATGAGGGAGTCAGACTGGGGTGTGAGAGGGAGTCAGACTGGGGTGTGAGAGGGAGTCAGACTGGGGTGTATGAGGGAGTCAGACTGGGGTGTGAGAGGGAGTCAGACTGGGGTGTGATGAGGGAGTCAGACTGGGGTGTGAGAGGGAGTCAGACTGGGGTGTGAGTGGGAGTCAGACTGGGGTGTGAGAGGGAGTCAGACTGGGGTGTGAGAGGGAGTCAGACTGGGGTGTGAGAGGGAGTCAGACAGGGGTGTATGAGGGAGTCAGACTGGGGTGTGAGAGGGAGTCAGACTGGGGTGTGAGAGGGAGTCAGACTGGGGTGTAGAGGGAGTCAGACTGGGGTGTGAGAGGGAGTCAGACTGGGGTGTATGAGGGAGTCAGACTGGGGTGTGATGAGGGAGTCAGACTGGGGTGTGAGAGGGAGTCAGACTGGGGTGTGAGAGGGAGTCAGACTGGGGTGTGAGAGGGAGTCAGACTGGGGTGTGAGAGGGAGTCAGACTGGGGTGTGAGAGGGAGTCAGACTGGGGTGTATGAGGGAGTCAGACTGGGGTGTGAGAGGGAGTCAGACTGGGGTGTATGAGGGAGTCAGACTGGGGTGTAAGAGGGAGTCAGACTGTGCTGTATGAGGGAGTCAGACTGGGGTGTATGAGGGAGTCAGACTGGGGTGTGAGAGGGAGTCAGACTGGGGTGTGAGAGGGAGTCAGACTGGGGTGTGAGAGGGAGTCAGACTGGGGTGTGAGAGGGAGTCAGACTGGGGTGTGAGAGGGAGTCAGACTGGGGTGTGAGAGGGAGTCAGACTGGGGTGTGAGAGGAGTCAGACTGGGGTGTGAGAGGGAGTCAGACTGGGGTGTAGAGAGGAGTCAGACTGGGTGTATGAGGGAGTCAGACTGGGGTGTGAGAGGGAGTCAGACTGGGGTGTGAGAGGAGTCAGACTGGGGTGTGAGAGGAGTCAGACTGGGGTGTGAGAGGGAGTCAGACTGGGGTGTGAGAGGGAGTCAGACTGGGGTGTGAGAGGGAGTCAGACTGGGGTGTATGAGGGAGTCAGACTGGGGTGTGAGAGGGAGTCAGACTGGGGTGTGAGAGGGAGTCAGACTGGGGTGCATGAGGGAGTCAGACTGGGGTGTGAGAGGGAGTCAGACTGGGGTGTGAGAGGGAGTCAGACTGGGGTGTGAGAGGGAGTCAGACTGGGGTGTATGAGGGAGTCAGACTGGGGTGTATGAGGGAGTCAGACTGGGGTGTGAGAGGGAGTCAGACTGGGGTGTGAGAGGGAGTCAGACTGGGGTGTGAGAGGGAGTCAGACTGGGGTGTATGAGGGAGTCAGACTGGGGTGTGAGACGGAGTCAGACTGGGATGTGAGACGGAGTCGAACTTGGGTGTGAGAGGGAGTCAGACTGGGGTGTGAGAGGGAGTCAGACTGGGGTGTGAGAGGGAGTCAGACTGGGGTGTGAGAGGGAGTCAGACTGGGGTGTATGAGGGAGTCAGACTGGGGTGTGAGAGGGAGTCAGACTGGGGTGTGAGAGGGAGTCAGACTGGGGTGTGAGAGGGAGTCAGACTGGGGTGTGAGAGGGAGTCAGACTGGGGTGTATGAGGGTTTCAGACTCAGCTATATGAACGAGTCAGACTGGGGCGTGTGAGGGAGTCAGACTGGGGTGTGAGACGGAGTCAGACTGGGGTGTGAGAGGGAGTCAGACTGGGGTGTGAATGAGTCAGACTGGGGTTTGAGAGGGAGTCAGACTGGGGTGTGAGAGGGAGTCAGACTGGGGTGTGAGAGGGAGTCAGACTGGGGTGTGAGAGGGAGTCAGACTGGGGTGTGAGAGGGAGTCAGTCTGGGGTGTGAGAGGGAGTCAGACTGGGGTGTATGAGGGAGTCAGACTGGGGTGTGAGAGGGAGTCAGACTGGGGTGTATGAGGGAGTCAGACTGGGGTGTGAGAGGGAGTCAGACTGGGGTGTGAGAGGGAGTCAGACTGGGGTGTGAGAGGGAGTCAGACTGGGGTGTGAGAGGGAGTCAGAATGGGGTGTGAGAGGGAGTCAGACTGGGGTGTGAGAGGGAGTCAGACTGGGGTGTATGAGGGAGTCAGACTGGGGTGTGAGAGGGAGTCAGACTGGGGTGTATGAGGGAGTCAGACTGGGGTGTGAGAGGGAGTCAGACTGGGGTGTATGAGGGAGTCAGACTGGGGTGTGAGAGGGAGTCAGACTGGGGTGTGAGAAGGAGTCAGACTGGGGTGTATGAGGGAGTCAGACTGGGGTGTGAGAGGGAGTCAGACTGGGGTGTGAGAGGGAGTCAGACTTGGGTGTATGAGGGAGTCAGACTGGGGTGTGAGAGGGAGTCAGACTGGGGTGTGAGAGGGAGTCAGACTGGGGTGTGAGAGGGAGTCAGACTGGGGTGTGAGAGGGAGTCAGACTGGGGTGTGAGAGGGAGTCAGACTGGGGTGTATGAGGGAGTCAGACTGGGGTGTATGAGGGAGTCAGACTGGGGTGTAGGAGGGAGTCAGACTGGGGTGTGAGAGGGAGTCAGACTGGGGTGTGAGAGGGAGTCAGACTGGGGTGTGAGAGGGAGTCAGACTGGGGTGTGAGAGGGACTCAGACTGGGGTGTGCGAGGGAATCAGACTGGGGTGTATGAGAGATTCAGACTGGGGTGTGAGAGGGAGTCAGACTGGGGTGTGAGAGGGAGTCAGACTGGGGGGTATGAGGGAGTCAGACTGGGGTGTATGAGGGAGTCAGACTGGGGTGTATGAGGGAGTCAGACTGGGGTGTGAGAGGGAGTCAGACTGGGGTGTATGAGGGAGTCAGACTGGGGTGTGAGAGGGAGTCAGACTGGGGTGTGAGAGGGAGTCAGACTGGGGTGTGAGACGGTGTCAGACTGGGGTGTGAGAGGGAGTCAGACTGGGGTGTGAGAGGGAGTCAGACTGGGGTGTGAGAGGGAGTCAGACTGGGGTGTGAGAGGGAGTCAGACTGGGGTGTGAGAGGGAGTCAGACTGGGGTGTATGAGGGAGTCAGACTGGGTGTGAGAGGGAGTCAGACTGGGTGTGAGAGGGATCAGACTGGGGTGTAAGAGGGAGTCAGTTGGGGTGTATGAGGGAGTCCGACTGGGGTGTATGAGGGAGTCAGACTGGGGTGTGAGAGGGAGTCAGACTGGGGTGTATGAGGGAGTCAGACTGGGGTGTATGAGGGAGTCAGACTGGGGTGTGAGAGGGAGTCAGACTGGGGTGTGAGAGGGAGTCAGACTGGGGTGTGAGGGAGTCAGACTGGCGTGTATGTGGGAGTCAGACTGGGCTGTATGAGGGAGTCAGACTGGGGTGTGAGAGGGAGTCAGACTGGGGTGTATGAGGGAGTCAGACTGGGGTGTATGAGGGAGTCAGACTGGGGTGTATGAGGGAGTCAGACTGGGGTGTAGGAGGGAGTCAGACTGGGGTGTAGGAGGGAGTCAGACTGGGGTGTGAGAGGGAGTCAGACTGGGTTGTGAGAGGGAGTCAGACTGGGGTGTGAGAGGGAGTCAGACTGGGGTGTGAGAGGGAGTCAGACTGGGGTGTGAGAGGGAGTCAGACTGGGGTGTGAGAGGAGTCAGACTGGGGTGTGAGAGGGAGTCAGACTGGGGTGTGAGAGGGAGTCAGACTGGGTGTAGAGGACGTCAGACTGGGGTGGTGAGAGGGAGACAGACTGGGGTGATAGAGTGAGTCAGACTGGGGTGTTAGAGGGAGTCAGACTGGGGTGGTAGAGTAGTCAGACTGGGGTGTATGAGGGAGTCAGACTAGTGTGTGATGAGGGAGTCAACTGGGGTTTAGAGGGAGTCAGACTGGGGTGTGAGAGGGAGTCAGACTGGGGTGTGAGAGGGAGTCAGACTGGGGTGAGAGAGGGAGTCAGACTGGGGTGTATGAGGGAGTCAGACTGGGTGATGAGAGGGAGTCAGACTGGGGGTGATGAGGGAGTCATACTGGGGTGTGAGAGGGAGTCAGACTGGGTAGTAAGAGGGAGTCAGACTGGGGTGTATGAGGGAGTCAGACTGGGGTGTATGAGGGAGTCAGACTGGGGTTTATGAGGGAGTCAGACTGGGGTGTGAGAGGGAGTCAGACTGGGGTGTGAGAGGGAGTCAGACTGGGGGGTATGAGGGAGTCAGACTGGGGTGTGAGAGGGAGTCAGACTGGGTGTGAGAGGGAGTCAGACTGGGGTGTGAGAGGGAGTCAGACTGGGGTGTGAGAGGGAGTCAGACTGGGGTGTATGAGGGAGTCAGACTGGGGTGTGAGAGGGAGTCAGACTGGGGTGTATGAGGGAGTCAGACTGGGGTGTGAGAGGGAGTCAGACTGGGGTGTGAGAGGGAGTCAGACTGGGGTGTGAGAGGGAGTCAGACTGGGGTGTGAGAGGGAGTCAGACTGGGGTGTGAGAGGGAGTCAGACTGGGGTGTGAGAGGGAGTCAGACTGGGGTGTGAGAGGGAGTCAGACTGGGGTGTGAGAGGGAGTCAGACTGGGGTGTATGAGGGAGTCAGACTGGGGTGTGAGAGGGAGTCAGACTGGGGTGTGAGAGGGAGTCAGACTGGGGTGTGAGAGGGAGTCAGACTGGGGGTGTATGAGGGAGTCAGACTGGGGTGTGAGAGGGAGTCAGACTGGGGTGTGATGAGGGAGTCAGACTGGGGTGTATGAGGGAGTCAGACTGGGGTGTGAGAGGGAGTCAGACTGGGGTGTGATGAGGGAGTCAGACTGGGGTGTGATGAGGGAGTCAGACTGGGGTGTGAGAGGGAGTCAGACTGGGTGTGAGAGGGAGTCAGACTGGGGTGTAGGAGGGAGTCAGACTGGGTGTGAGAGGGAGTCAGACTGGGGTGTGAGAGGGAGTCAGACTGGGGTGTGAGAGGGAGTCATACTGGGGTGTGAGAGGGAGTCAGACTGGGGTGTGAGAGGGAGTCAGACTGGAGTGTGAGAGGGAGTGAGACTGGGGTGTGAGAGGGAATCAGACTGGGGTGTATGAGGGAGTCAGACTGGGGTGTGAGAGGGAGTCAGACTGGGGTGTAGAGGGAGTCAGGACTGGGGTGTGAGAGGGAGTCAGACTGGGGTGTATGAGGGAGTCAGACTGGGGTGTGAGAGGGAGTCAGACTGGGGTGTGAGAGGGAGTCAGACTGGGGTGTGAGAGGGAGTCAGACTGGGGTGTATGAGGGAGTCAGACTGGGGTGTGAGAGGGAGTCAGACTGCGGTGTGAGAGGGAGTCAGAAAGGGGTGTTAGAGGGAGTCAGACTGGGGTGTGAGAGGGAGTCAGACTGGGGTGTGAGAGGGAGTCAGACTGGGGTGTGAGAGGGAGTCAGACTGGGGTGTGAGAGGGAGTCAGACTGGGGTGTGAGAGGGAGTCAGACTGGGGTGTATGAGGGAGTCAGACTGGGGTGTGAGAGGGAGTCAGACTGGGGTGTGAGAGGGAGTCAGACTGGGGTGTGAGAGGGAGTCAGACTGGGGTGTGAGAGGGAGTCAGACTGGGGTGTATGAGGGAGTCAGACTGGGGTGTGAGAGGGAGTCAGACTGGGGTGTGAGAGGGAGTCAGACTGGGGTGTGAGAGGGAGTCAGACTGGGGTGTGAGAGGGAGTCAGACTGGGGTGTGAGAGGGAGTCAGACTGGGGTGTGAGAGGGAGTCAGACTGGGGTGTGAGAGGGAGTCAGACTGGGGTGTGAATGAGTCAGACTGGGGTGTGAGAGGGAGTCAGACTGGGGTGTGAGAGGGAGTCAGACTGGGGTGTGAGAGGGAGTCAGACTGGGGTGTGAGAGGGAGTCAGACTGGGGTGTATGAGGGAGTCAGACTGGGGTGTGAGAGGGAGTCAGACTGGGGTGTATGAGGGAGTCAGACTGGGGTGTGAGAGGGAGTCAGACTGGGGTGTGAGAGGGAGTCAGACTGGGGTGTGATGAGGGAGTCAGACTGGGGTGTGAGAGGGAGTCAGACTGGGGTGTGAGGAGGGAGTCAGACTGGGGTGTTATAGGGAGTCAGACTGGGGTGTGAGAGGGAGTCAGACTGGGGTGTGAGAGGGAGTCAGACTGGGTGTATGAGGGAGTCAGACTGGGGTGTATGAGGGAGTCAGACTGGGGTGTGAGAGGGAGTCAGACTGGGGTGTGAGAGGGAGTCAGAATGGGGTGTATGAGGGAGTCAGACTGGAGTGTGAGAGGGAGTCAGACTGGGGTGTGAGAGGGAGTCAGACTGGGTGTAGAGGAGTCAGTCTGGGTGTATGAGGAGTCAGACTGGGGTGTATGAGGGGAGTCAGACTGGGGTGTGAGAGGGAGTCAGACTGGGGTGTGAGATGGAGTCAGACTGGGGTGTATGAGGAGTCAGAATGGGCTGTATGAGGCAGTCAGACTGGGGTGTGAGATGGGAGTCAGACTGGGGGTGTGAGAGGAGTCAGACTGGGGTGTGAGAGGGAGTCAGACTGGGGTGTATGAGGGAGTCCAGACTGGGGTTGTATGAGGGAGTCAGACTGGGGTGTGAGAGGAGTCAGACTGGGGTGTGAGGAGCGAGTCAGACTGGGGTGTGAGGGGAGTCAGACTGGGGTGTGAGAGGGAGTCAGACTGGGGTGTAGGAGGGAGTCAGACTGGGGTGTGAGAGGGAGTCAGACTGGGGTGTGAGAGGGAGTCAGACTGGGGTGTATGAGGGAGTCAGACTGGGGTGTGAGAGGGAGTCAGACTGGGGTGTGAGAGGGAGTCAGACTGGGGTGTGAGAGGGAGTCAGACTGGGGTGTGAGAGGGAGTCAGACTGGGGTGTATGAGAGAGTCAGACTGGGGTGTGAGAGGGAGTCAGACTGGGGTGTGAGAGGGAGTCAGACTGGGGTGTATGAGAGACTCAGACTGGGGTGTGAGAGGGAGTCAGACTGGGGTGTATGAGGGAGTCAGACTGGGGTGTGAGAGGGAGTCAGACTGGGGTGTGAGAGGGAGTCAGACTGGGGTGTATGAGGGAGTCAGACTGGGGTGTGAGAGGGAGTCAGAATGGGGTGTTGGAAGGAGTCAGACTGGGGTGTGAGAGGGAGTCAGACTGGGGTGTATGAGGGAGTCAGACTGGGGTGTATGAGGGAGTCAGACTGGGGTGATGAGGGAGTCAGACTGGGGTGTGAGAGGAGTCAGACTGGGGTGTATGAGGGAGTCAGACTGGGGTGTGAGAGGGAGTCAGACTGGGGTGTGAGAGGAGTCAGACTGGGGTGTAGGAGGGAGTCAGACTGGGGTGTGAGAGGGAGTCAGACTGGGGTGTGAGAGGGAGTCAGACTGGGGTGTGAGAGGGAGTCAGACTGGGGTGTGAGAGGGAGTCAGACTGGGGTGTGAGAGGGAGTCAGACTGGGGTGTGAGAGGGAGTCAGACTGGGGTGTGAGAGGGAGTCAGACTGGGGTGGTGAGGGAGTCAGACTGGGGTGTGAGAGGGAGTCAGACTGGGGTGTGAGAGGGAGTCAGACTGGGGTGAGAGAGGGAGTCAGACTGGGGTGTGAGAGGGAGTCAGACTGGGGTGTGAGAGCGAGTCAGACTGGGGTGTGAGAGGGAGTCAGACTGGGGTGTATGAGGGAGTCAGACTGGGGTGTGTGAGGGAGTCAGACTGGGGTGTATGAGGGAGTCAGACTGGGGTGTGTGAGGGAGTCAGACTGGGGTGTGAGAGGGAGTCAGACTGGGGTGTATGAGGGAGTCAGACTGGGGTGTGAGAGGGAGTCAGACTGGGGTGTGAGAGGGAGTCAGACTGGGGTGTATGAGGGAGTCAGACTGGGGTGTAGGAGGGAGTCAGACTGGGGTGTTATAGGGAGTCAGACTGGGGTGTGAGAGGGAGTCAGACTGGGGTGTGAGAGGGAGTCAGACTGGGGTGTATGAGGGAGTCAGACTGGGGTGTATGAGGGAGTCAGACTGGGGTGTATGAGGGAGTCAGACTGGGGTGTAGGAGGGAGTCAGACTGGGGTGTGAGAGGGAGTCAGACTGGGGTGAGAGAGGAGTCAGACTGGGTGTGATGAGGGAGTCAGACTGGGGTGGTGAGAGGGAGTCAGACTGGGGTGTGAGAGGGAGTCAGACTGGGGTGTGAGAGGAGTCAGACTGGGGTGTATGAGGGAGTCAGACTGGGGTGTGAGAGGGAGTCAGACGGGGGTGTGAGAGGGAGTCAGACAAGGGTGTATGAGGGAGTCAAACTGGGGTGTGAGAGGGAGTCAGACTGGGGTGTGAGAGCGAGTCAGACTGGGGTGTGAGAGGAGTCAGACAGGGATTATGAGGGAGTCAGACTGGGGGTTGAGAGGGAGTCAGACTGGGGTGTAGAGGAGTCAGACTGGGGTGTGATAGGGAGTCAGACTGGGGTGTGAGAGGGAGTCAGACTGGGTGTGAGAGCGAAGTCAGACTTGGGTGTGAGAGGGAGTCAGACTGGGTGTGATGAGGGAGTCAGACTGGGTGTATGAGGGAGTCAGACTGGCTGTGAGAGGGAGTCAGACTGGGGTGTGAGAGGGAGTCAGACTGGGGTGTGAGAGGGAGTCAGACTGGGGTGTATGAGGGAGTCAGACTGGGGTGTATGAGGGAGTAAGACTGGGGTGTGAGAGGGAGTCAGACTGGGGTGTGAGAGGGAGTCAGACTGGGGTGTGAGAGGGAGTCAGACTGGGGTGTGAGAGGGAGTCAGACTGGGGTGTGAGAGGGAGTCAGACTGGGGTGTATGAGGGAGTCAGACTGGGGTGTGAGAGGGAGTCAGACTGGGGTGTATGAGGGAGTCAGACTGGGTGTGAGAGGGAGTCAGACTGGGGTGTGAGAGGGAGTCAGACTGGGGTGTGAGCGGAGTCAGACTGGGGTGTGAGAGGGAGTCAGACTGGGGTGTATGAAGGAGTCAGAATGGGGTGTATGAGGGAGTCAGACTGTGGTGTGAGAGGGCTCAGACTGGGGTGTGAGACGGAGTCAGACTGGGGTGTGAGACCGAGTCAGACTGGGGTGTATGAGGGAGTCAGACTGGGGTGTGAGAGGGAGTCAGACTGGGGTGTGAGAGGGAGTCAGACTGGGGTGTATGAGGGAGTCAGACTGGGGTGTGAGAGGGAGTCAGACTGGGGTTTGAGTCGGAGTCAGACTGGGGTGTGAGAGGGAGTCAGACTGGGGTGTGAGAGGGAGTCAGACTGGGGTGTGAGAGGGAGTCAGACTGGGGTGTGAGAGGGAGTCAGACTGGGGTGTGTGAGGGAGTCAGACTGGGGTGTGAGAGGGAGTCAGACTGGAGTGTATGAGGGAGTCAGACTGGGGTGTGAGAGGGAGTCAGACTGGGGTGTATGAGGGAGTCAGACTGGGGTGTAGGAGGGAGTCAGACTGGGGTGTGAGAGGGAGTCAGACTGGGGTGTGAGCGGAGTCAGACTGGGGTGTGAGAGGGAGTCAGACTGGGGTGTGAGAGGGAGTCAGACTGGGGTGTGAGAGGGAGTCAGACTGGGGTGTATGAGGGAGTCAGACTGGGGTGTGAGAGGGAGTCAGACTGGGGTGTATGAGGGAGTCAGACTGGGGTGTATGAGGGAGTCAGACTGGGGTGTGAGAGGGAGTCAGACTGGGGTGTATGAGGGAGTCAGACTGGGGTGTATGAGGGAGTCAGACTGGGGTGTGAGAGGGAGTCAGACTGGGGTGTGAGAGGGAGTCAGACTGGGGTGTGAGAGGGAGTCAGACTGGGGTGTGAGAGGGAGTCAGACTGGGGTGTATGAGGGAGTCAGACTGGGGTGTGAGAGGGAGTCAGACTGGGTGTGAGAGGGAGTCAGACTGGGGTGTATGAGGGAGTCAGACTGGGGTGTGAGAGGGAGTCAGACTGGGGTGTATGAGGGAGTCAGACTGGGGTGTGAGAGGGAGTCAGACTGGGGTGTGAGAGGGAGTCAGACTGGGGTGTGAGAGGGAGTCAGACTGGGGTGTATGAGGGAGTCAGACTGGGGTGTGAGAGGGAGTCAGACTGGGGTGTATGAGGAGTCAGACTGGGGTGTGAGAGGGAGTCAGACTGGGGTGTGAGAGGGAGTCAGACTGGGGTGTGAGAGGAGTCAGACTGGGGTGTGATGAGGGAGTCAGACTGGGGTGTATGAGGGAGTCAGACTGGGGTGTAGAGGGAGTCAGACTGGGGTGTGAGAGGGAGTCAGACTGGGGTGTGAGAGGGAGTCAGACTGGGGTGTGAGAGGGAGTCAGACTGGGGTGTATGAGGGAGTCAGACTGGGGTGTGAGAGGGAGTCAGACTGGGGTGTATGAGGGAGTCAGACTGGGGTGTGAGAGGGAGTCAGACTGGGGTGTGAGAGGGAGTCAGACTGGGGTGTGAGAGGGAGTCAGACTGGGGTGTGCGAGGGAGTCAGACTGGGGTGTGAGAGGGAGTCAGACTGGGGTGTGAGAGGGAGTCAGACTGGGGTGTGAGAGGGAGTCAGACTGGGGTGTGAGAGGGAGTCAGACTGGGGTGTGAGAGGGAGTCAGACTGGGGTGTGAGAGGGAGTCAGACTGGGGTGTGAGAGGGAGTCAGACTGGGGTGTGAGAGGGAGTCAGACTGGGGTGTGAGAGGGAGTCAGACTGGGGTGTAGAGGGAGTCAGACTGGGGTGTGAGAGGGTGTCAGACTGGGGTGTGAGAGGGAGTCAGACTGGGGTGTATGAGGGAGTCGACTGGGGTGTGAGAGGGTGTCAGACTGGGGTGTATGAGGGAGTCAGACTGGGGTGTAGGAGGGAGTCAGACTGGGGTGTGATAGGGAGTCAGACTGGGGTGTGAGAGGGAGTCAGACTGGGGTGTGAAAGCGAGTCAGACTGGGGTGTGAGAAGGTGTCAGACTGGGGTGTGAGAGGTAGTCAGACTGGGGTGTATGAGGGAGTCAGACTGGGGTGTATGAGGGAGTCAGACTGGGTGTATGAGGGAGTCAGACTGGGGTGTGAGAGGTGAGTCAGACTGGGGTGTAGAGGGAGTCAGACTGGGGTGTGAGAGGGAGTCAGACTGGGTGTGAGAGGGAGTCAGACTGGGGTGTGAGAGGGAGTCAGACTGGGGTGTGAGAGGAGTCAGACTGGGGTGTGAGAGGGAGTCAGACTGGGGTGTATGAGGGAGTCAGACTGGGGTGTGAGAGGGAGTCAGACTGGGGTGTGAGAGGGAGTCAGACTGGGGTGTATGAGGGAGTCAGACTGGGGTGTATGAGGGAGTCAGACTGGGGTGTGAGAGGGAGTCAGACTGGGGTGTGAGAGGGAGTCAGACTGGGGTGCATGAGGGAGTCAGACTGGGGTGTGAGAGGGAGTCAGACTGGGGTGTATGAGGGAGTCAGACTGGGGTGTGAGAGGGAGTCAGACTGGGGTGTGAGAGGGAGTCAGACTGGGGTGTATGAGGGAGTCAGACTGGGGTGTATGAGGGAGTCAGACTGGGGTGTATGAGGGAGTCAGACTGGGGTGTGAGAGGGAGTCAGACTGGGGTGTGAGAGGGAGTCAGACTGGGGTGTGAGAGGGAGTCAGACTGGGGTGTATGAGGGAGTCAGACTGGGGTGTGAGAGGGAGTCAGACTGGGGTGTATGAGGGAGTCAGACTGGGGTGTGAGAGGGAGTCAGACTGGGGTGTGAGAGGGAGTCAGACTGGGGTGTATGAGGGAGTCAGACTGGGGTGTGAGAGGGAGTCAGACTGGGGTGTGAGAGGGAGTCAGACTGGGGTGTGAGAGGGAGTCAGACTGGGGTGTGAGAGGGAGTCAGACTGGGGTGTATGAGGGAGTCAGACTGGGGTGTATGAGGGAGTCAGACTGGGGTGTGAGAGGGAGTCAGACTGGGGTGTATGAGGGAGTCAGACTGGGGTGTGAGAGGGAGTCAGACTGGGGTGTGAGAGGGAGTCAGACTGGGGTGTATGAGGGAGTCAGACTGGGGTGTGAGAGGGAGTCAGACTGGGGTGTATGAGGGAGTCAGACTGGGGTGTGAGAGGGAGTCAGACTGGGGTGTATGAGGGAGTCAGACTGGGGTGTGAGAGGGAGTCAGACTGGGGTGTATGAGGGAGTCAGACTGGGGTGTGAGAGGGAGTCAGACTGGGGTGTGAGAGGGAGTCAGACTGGGGTGTATGAGGGAGTCAGACTGGGGTGTATGAGGGAGTCAGACTGGGATGTGAGAGGGAGTCAGACTGGGGTGTGAGAGGGTGTCAGACTGGGGTGTGAGAGGGAGTCAGACTGGGGTGTGAGAGGGAGTCAGACTGCGGTGTGAGAGGGTGTCAGACTGGGGTGTGAGAGGGAGTCAGACTGGGGTGTATGAGGGAGTCAGACTGGGGTGTGAGAGGGAGTCAGACTGGGGTGTATGAGGGAGTCAGACTGGGGTGTGAGAGGGAGTCAGACTGGGGTGTGAGAGGGAGTCAGACTGGGGTGTGAGAGGGAGTCAGACTGGGGTGTGAGAGGGAGTCAGACTGGGGTGTGAGAGGGAGTCAGACTGGGGTGTGAGAGGGAGTCAGACTGGGGTGTATGAGAGACTCAGACTGGGGTGTTTGAGGGAGTCAGACTGGGGTGTATGAGGGAGTCAGACTGGGGTGTGAGAGGGAGTCAGACTGGGGTGTGAGAGGGAGTCAGACTGGGGTGTGAGAGGGAGTCAGACTGGGGTGTGAGAGGGAGTCAGACTGGGTTGTGAGAGGGAGTCAGACTGGGGTGTGTGAGGGAGTCAGACTGGGGTGTGAGAGGGAGTCAGACTGGGGTGTGAGAGGGAGTCAGACTGGGGTGTGAGAGGGAGTCAGACTGGGGTGTATGAGGGAGTCAGACTGGGGTGTGAGAGGGAGTCAGACTGGGGTGTGAGAGGGAGTCAGACTGGGGTGTGAGAGGGAGTCAGACTGGGGTGAGAGAGGGAGTCAGACTGGGGTGTATGAGGGAGTCAGACTGGGGTGTGAGAGGGAGTCAGACTGGGGTGTGAGAGGGAGTCAGACTGGGGTGTGAGAGGGAGTCAGACTGGGGTGTGAGAGGGAGTCAGACTGGGGTGTGAGAGGGAGTCAGACTGGGGTGTGAGAGGGAGTCAGACTGGGGTGTGAGAGGGAGTCAGACTGGGGTGTATGAGGGAGTCAGACTGGGGTGTGAGAGGGAGTCAGACTGGGGTGTGAGAGGGAGTCAGACTGGGGTGTATGAGGGAGTCAGACTGGGGTGTATGAGGGAGTCAGACTGGGGTGTGAGAGGGAGTCAGACTGGGGTGTATGAGGGAGTCAGACTGGGGTGTGAGAGGAGTCAGACTGGGGTGTAGAGAGGAGTCAGACTGGGTGTGAGAGGAGTCAGACTGGGGTGTGAGAGGGAGTCAGACTGGGGTGTATGAGGGAGTCAGACTGGGGTGTATGAGGGAGTCAGACTGGGGTGTGAGAGGAGTCAGACTGGGGTGTGAGAGGGAGTCAGACTGGGGTGTGAGAGGGAGTCAGACTGGGGTGTATGAGGGAGTCAGACTGGGGTGTGAGAGGGAGTCAGACTGGGGTGTGAGAGGGTTACTGACTCGGTATATGAGGGAGTCAGACTGGGGTGTGAGAGGGAGTCAGACTGGGGTGTATGAGGGAGTCAGACTGGGGTGTATGAGGGAGTCAGACTGGCGTGTGAGAGGGAGTCAGACTGGGGTGTGAGAGGGAGTCAGACTGGGGTGTGAGAGGGAGTCAGACTGGGGTGTGAGAGGGAGTCAGACGGGGGTGTGAGAGGAGTCAGACTGGGGTGTGAGAGGGAGTCAGACTGGGTGTATGAGGGAGTCAGACTGGGGTGTATGAGGGAGTCAGACTGGGGTGTGAGAGGGAGTCAGACTGGGGTGTGAGAGGGAGTCAGACTGGGGTGTGAGAGGGAGTCAGTCTGGGATGTGAGAGGGAGTCAGACTGGGGTGTATGAGGGAGTCAGACTGGGGTGTGAGAGGGAGTCAGACTGGGGTGTATGAGGGAGTCAGACTGGGGTGTATGAGGGAGTCAGACTGGGGTGTATGAGGGAGTCAAAATGGCGTGTGAGAAGGAGTCAGACTGGGGTGTATGAGGGAGTCAGACTGGGGTGTGAGAGGGAGTCAGACTGGGGTGTGAGAGGGAGTCAGACTGGGGTGTATGAGGGAGTCAGACTGGGGTGTGAGAGGGAGTCAGACTGGGGTGTGAGAGGGAGTCAGACTGGGGTGTGAGAGGGAGTCAGACTGGGGTGTGAGAGGGAGTCAGACTGGGGTGTATGAGGGAGTCAGACTGGGGTGTGAGAGGGAGTCAGACTGGGGTGTGAGAGGGAGTCAGACTGGGTGTATGTGGGAGTCAGACTGGGGTGTGAGAGGGAGTCAGACTGGGGTGTGAGAGGGAGTCAGACTGGGGTGTATGAGGGAGTCAGACTGGGGTGTGAGAGGGAGTCAGACTGGGGTGTGAGAGGGAGTCAGACTGGGGTGTGAGAGGTAGTCAGACTGGGGTGTATGAGGGAGTCAGACTGGGGTGTATGAGGGAGTCAGACTGGGGTGTGAGAGGGAGTCAGACTGGGGTGTGAGAGGGAGTCAGACTGGGGTGTATGAGGGAGTCAGACTGGGGTGTGAGAGGGAGTCAGACTGGGGTGTGAGAGGGAGTCAGACTGGGGTGTGAGAGGGAGTCAGACTGGGGTGTGAGAGGGAGTCAGACTGGGGTGTGAGAGGGAGTCAGACTGGGGTGTGAGAGGGAGTCAGACTGGGGTGTGAGAGGGAGTCAGACTGGGGTGTATGAGGGAGTCAGACTGGGGTGTGAGAGGGAGTCAGACTGGGGTGTGAGAGGGAGTCAGACTGGGGTGTTAGAGGGAGTCAGACTGGGGTGTGAGAGGGAGTCAGACTGGGGTGTGAGAGGGAGTCAGACTGGGGTGTGAGAGGGAGTCAGACTGGGTGTGAGAGGGAGTCAGACTGGGGTGTATGAGGGAGTCAGACTGGGGTGTATGAGGGAGTCAGACTGGGGTGTGAGAGGGAGTCAGACTGGGGTGTGAGAGGGAGTCAGACTGGGGTGTATGAGGGAGTCAGACTGGGGTGATGAGGGAGTCAGACTGGGGTGTGAGAGGGAGTCAGACTGGGGTGTGAGAGGGAGTCAGACTGGGGTGTGAATGAGTCAGACTGGGGTGTGAGAGGGAGTCAGACTGGGGTGTGAGAGGGAGTCAGACTGGGGTGTGAGAGGGAGTCAGACTGGGGTGTGAGAGGGAGTCAGACTGGGGTGTATGAGGGAGTCAGACTGGGGTGTATGAGGGAGTCAGACTGGGGTGTGAGAGGGAGTCAGACTGGGGTGTGAGAGGGAGTCAGACTGGGGTGTGAGAGGGAGTCAGACTGGGGTGTATGAGGGAGTCAGACTGGGGTGTGAGAGGGAGTCAGACTGGGGTGTGAGAGGGAGTCAGACTGGGGTGTGAGAGGGAGTCAGACTGGGGTGTGAGAGGGAGTCAGACTGGGGTGTATGAGGGAGTCAGACTGGGGTGTATGAGGGAGTCAGACTGGGGTGTATGAGGGAGTCAGACTGGGGTGTGAGAGGGAGTCAGACTGGGGTGTGAGAGGGAGTCAGACTGGGGTGTGAGATGGAGTCAGACTGGGGTGTATGAGGGAGTCAGACTGGGGTGTATGAGGGAGTCAGACTGGGGTGTGAGAGGGAGTCAGACTGGGGTGTATGAGGGAGTCAGACTGGGGTGTGAGAGGGAGTCAGACTGGGGTGTGAGAGGGAGTCAGACTGGGGTGTATGAGGGAGTCAGACTGGGGTGTATGAGGGAGTCAGACTGGGTGTGAGAGGGAGTCAGACTGGGGTGTGAGAGGGAGTCAGACTGGGGTGTGAGAGGGAGTCAGACTGGGGTGTGAGAGGGAGTCAGACTGGGGTGTATGAGGGAGTCAGACTGGGGTGTGAGAGGGAGTCAGACTGGGGTGTAGGAGGGAGTCAGACTGGGGTGTGAGAGGGAGTCAGACTGGGGTGTATGAGGGAGTCAGACTGGGGTGTGATGAGGAGTCAGACTGGGGTGTGAGAGGGAGTCAGACTGGGGTGTGAGAGGGAGTCAGACTGGGGTGTCAGAGGGAGTCAGACTGGGGTGTGATGAGGGAGTCAGACTGGGGTGTGAGAGGGAGTCAGACTGGGGTGTGAGAGGGAGTCAGACTGGGTGTGAGAGGGAGTCAGACTGGGTGTAGAGGGAGTCAGACTGGGGTGTGAGAGGGAGTCAGACTGGGGTGTATGAGGGAGTCAGACTGGGGTGTGAGAGGGAGTCAGACTGGGGTGTGAGAGGGAGTCAGACTGGGGTGTGAGAGGGAGTCAGACTGGGGTGTGATGAGGGAGTCAGACTGGGGTGTGAGAGCGGAGTCAGACTGGGGTGTATGAGGGAGTCAGACTGGGGTGTGAGAGGGAGTCAGACTGGGGGTGTATGAGGGAGTCAGACTGGGGTGTGAGAGGGACTCAGACTGGGGTGTGAGAGGGAGTCAGACTGGGTGTATGAGGGAGTCAGACTGGGGTGTGAGAGGGAGTCAGACTGGGGTGTGAGAGGGAGTCAGACTGGGGTGTGTGAGGGAGTCAGACTGGGGTGTATGAGGGAGTCAGACTGGGGTGTGAGAGGGAGTCAAACTGGGTGTGATGAGGGAGTCAGACTGGGGTGTGTGAGGGAGTCAGACTGGGTGTGAGAGGGAGTCAGACTGGGGTGTATGAGGGAGTCAGACTGGGGTGTGAGAGGGAGTCAGACTGGGGTGTGAGAGGGAGTCAGACTGGGGTGTGAGAGGGAGTCAGACTGGGTGTGAGAGGGAGTCAGACTGGGGTGTGAGAGGGAGTCAGACTGGGGTGTGAGAGGGAGTCAGACTGGGGTGTATGAGGGAGTCAGACTGGGGTGTGAGAGGGAGTCAGACTGGGGTGTATGAGGGAGTCAGACTGGGGTGTGAGAGGGAGTCAGACTGGGGTGTGAGAGGGAGTCAGACTGGGGTGTGAGAGGGAGTCAGACTGGGGTGTGAGAGGGAGTCAGACTGGGGTGTGAGAGGGAGTCAGACTGGGGTGTGAGAGGGAGTCAGACTGGGGTGTGAGAGGGAGTCAGACTGGGGTGTGAGAGGGAGTCAGACTGGGGTGTATGAGGGAGTCAGACTGGGGTGTATGAGGGAGTCAGACTGGGGTGTGAGAGGGAGTCAGACTGGGGTGTGAGAGGGAGTCAGACTGGGGTGTGAGAGGGAGTCAGACTGGGGTGTGAGAGGGAGTCAGACTGGGGTGTGAGAGGGAGTCAGACTGGGGTGTGAGAGGGAGTCAGACTGGGGTGTGAGAGGGAGTCAGACTGGGGTGTATGAGGGAGTCAGACTGGGGTGTAGGAGGGAGTCAGACTGGGGTGTGAGAGGGAGTCAGACTGGGGTGTGAGAGGGAGTCAGACTGGGGTGTGAGAGGGAGTCAGACTGGGGTGTATGAGGGAGTCAGACTGGGGTGTGAGAGGGAGTCAGACTGGGGTGTGAGAGGGAGTCAGACTGGGGTGTGAGAGGGAGTCAGACTGGGGTGTGAGAGGGAGTCAGACTGGGGTGTATAAGGGAGTCAGACTGGGGTGTGAGAGGGAGTCAGACTGGGGTGGGAGAGTGAGTCAGACTGGGGTGTGAGAGCGAGTCAGACTGGGGTGTGAGAGCGAGTCAGACTGGGGTGTGAGAGGGAGTCAGACTGGGGTGTATGAGGGAGTCAGACTGGGGTGTGAGAGGGAGTCAGACTGGGGTGTATGAGGGAGTCAGACTGGGTTGTGAGACGGAGTCAGACTGGGGTGTATGAGGGAGTCAGACTGGGGTGTGAGACGGAGTCAGACTGGGGTGTATGAGTTAGTCAGTCTGGGGTGTGAGAGGGAGTCAGACTGGGGTGTGAGACGGAGTCAGACTGGGGTGTATGAGGGAGTCAGACTGGGATGTGAGAGGGAGTCAGACTGGGGTGTGAGAGGGAGTCAGACTGGGGTGTGAGAGGGAGTCAGACTGGGGTGTGAGAGGGAGTCAGACTGGGGTGTGAGAGGGAGTCAGACTGGGGTGTGAGAGGGAGTCAGACTGGGGTGTATGAGGGAGTCAGACTGGGGTGTGAGAGGGAGTCAGACTGGGGTGTATGAGGGAGTCAGACTGGGGTGTGAGAGGAGTCAGACTGGGTGTGAGAGGGAGTCAGACTGGGGGTGTGAGAGGGAGTCAGACTGGGGTGTGAGAGGGAGTCAGACTGGGGTGTATGAGGGAGTCAGACTGGGGTGTGAGAGGGAGTCAGACTGGGGTGTGAGAGGGAGTCAGACTGGGGTGTGAGAGGGAGTCAGACTGGGGTGTGAGAGGGAGTCAGACTGGGGTGTGAGAGGGAGTCAGACTGGGGTGTGAGAGGGAGTCAGACTGGGGTGTGAGAGGGAGTCAGACTGGGGTGTGAGAGGGAGTCAGACTGGGGTGTGAGAGGGAGTCAGACTGGGGTGTATGAGGGAGTCAGACTGGGGTGTGAGAGGGAGTCAGACTGGGGTGTGAGAGGGAGTCAGACTGGGGTGTATGAGGGAGTCAGACTGGGGTGTGAGAGGGAGTCAGACTGGGGTGTGAGAGGGAGTCAGACTGGGGTGTATGAGGGAGTCAGACTGGGGTGTGAGAGGGAGTCAGACTGGGGTGTAGGAGGGAGTCAGACTGGGGTGTGAGAGGGAGTCAGACTGGGGTGTGAGAGGGAGTCAGACTGGGGTGTATGAGGGAGTCAGACTGGGGTGTGAGAGGGAGTCAGACTGGGGTGTGAGAGGGAGTCAGACTGGGGTGTGAGACGGAGTCAGACTGGGTGTGAGAGGGAGTCAGACTGGGGTGTGAGAGGAGTCAGACTGGGGTGTGATGAGGGAGTCAGACTGGGGTGTGAGAGGGAGTCAGACTGGGTGTGAGAGGGAGTCAGACTGGGGTGTGAGAGGGAGTCAGACTGGGTGTAGATGGAGTCAGACTGGGGTGTGAGAGGGAGTCAGAATGGGCTGTATGAGGAGTCAGACTGGGGTGTGAGAGGGAGTCAGACTGGGGTGTGAGAGCGAGTCAGACTGGGGTGTATGAGGGAGTCAGACTGGGGTGTATGAGGGAGTCAGACTGGGGTGTGAGAGGGAGTCAGACTGGGGTGTGAGAGGGAGTCAGACTGGGGTGTGAGAGGAGTCAGTCTGTGGTGTGAGAGGAGTCAGACTGGGGTGTGAGAGGGAGTCAGACTGGGGTGTAGAGAGGGAGTCAGACTGGGGTGTGAGAGGGAGTCAGACTGGGGTGTGAGAGGGAGTCAGACTGGGGTGTGAGAGGGAGTCAGACTGGGGTGTGAGAGGGAGTCAGACTGGGGTGTATGAGGGAGTCAGACTGGGGTGTGAGAGGGAGTCAGACTGGGGTGTGAGAGGGAGTCAGACTGGGGTGTATGAGGGAGTCAGACTGGGGTGTGAGAGGGAGTCAGACTGGGGTGTGAGAGGGAGTCAGACTGGGGTGTATGAGGGAGTCAGACTGGGTGTGAGAGGGAGTCAGACTGGGGTGTATGAGGGAGTCAGACTGGGGTGTGAGAGGGAGTCAGACTGGGGTGTGAGAGGGAGTCAGACTGGGGTGTGAGAGGGAGTCAGACTGGGGTGTGAGAGGGAGTCAGACTGGGGTGTGAGAGGGAGTCAGACTGGGGTGTGAGAGGAGTCAGACTGGGGTGTGAGAGGGAGTCAGGACTGGGGTGTGAGAGGGAGTCAGACTGGGGTGTATGAGGGAGTCAGACTGGGGTGTGAGAGGGAGTCAGACTGGGGTGTGAGAGGAGTCAGACTGGGTGTATGAGGGAGTCAGACTGGGGTTGAGATGAGTCAGACTGGGGTTGTGAGAGGGAGTCAGACTGGGTGTGAGGAGCGGAGTCAGACTGGGGTGTGAGAGGGAGTCAGACTGGGGTGTGATGAGGGAGTCAGACTGGGGTGTGAGAGGGAGTCAGACTGGGGGTGTGATGAGGGAGTCAGACTGGGGTTGTATGAGGGAGTCAGACTGGGGTGTGAGAGGGAGTCAGACTGGGGTGTGAGAGGGAGTCAGACCTGGGTGTGAGAGGAGTCAGACTGGGTGTGAGAGGGAGTCAGACTGGGGTGTGAGAGGAGTCAGACTGGGTGGGGAGAGGGAGTCCGACTGGGGTGTATGAGGGAGTCAGATTGGGGTGTGAGAGGGAGTCAGACTGGGGTGTGAGAGGGAGTCAGACTGGGGTGTGAGAGGGAGTCAGACTGGGGTGTGAGAGGGAGTCAGACTGGGGTGTGAGAGGGAGTCAGACTGGGGTGTGAGAGGGAGTCAGACTGGGGTGTGAGAGGGAGTCAGACTGGGGTGTATGAGGGAGTCAGACTGGGGTGTGAGAGGGAGTCAGACTGGGGTGTGAGAGGGAGTCAGACTGGGGTGTGAGAGGGAGTCAGACTGGGGTGTGAGAGGGAGTCAGACTGGGGTGTATGAGGGAGTCAGACTGGGGTGTGAGAGGGAGTCAGACTGGGGTGTGAGAGGGAGTCAGACTGGGGTGTGAGAGGGAGTCAGACTGGGGTGTATGAGGGAGTCAGACTGGGGTGTGAGAGGGAGTCAGACTGGGGTGTATGAGGGAGTCAGACTGGGGTGTGAGAGGGAGTCAGACTGGGGTGTGAGAGGGAGTCAGACTGGGGTGTATGAGGGAGTCAGACTGGGGTGTGAGAGGGAGTCAGACTGGGTGTGAGAGGGAGTCAGACTGGGGTGTGAGAGGGAGTCAGACTGGGTGTATGAGGGAGTCAGACTGGGGTGTGAGAGGGAGTCAGACTGGGGTGTATGAGGGAGTCAGACTGGGGTGTGAGAGGGAGTCAGACTGGGGTGTGAGAGGGAGTCAGACTGGGGTGTATGAGGGAGTCAGACTGGGGTGTGAGAGGGAGTCAGACTGGGGTGTGAGAGGGAGTCAGACTGGGGTGTATGAGGGAGTCAGACTGGGGGTGTGAGAGGGAGTCAGACTGGGGTGTGAGAGGGAGTCAGACTGGGGTGTATGAGGGAGTCAGACTGGGGTGTGAGAGGGAGTCAGACTGGGGTGTGAGAGGGAGTCAGACTGGGGTGTATGAGGGAGTCAGACTGGGGTGTATGAGGGAGTCAGACTGGGGTGTATGAGGGAGTCAGACTGGGGTGTATGAGGGAGTCAGACTGGGGTGTATGAGGGAGTCAGACTGGGGTGTATGAGGGAGTCAGACTGGGGTGTATGAGGGAGTCAGACTGGGGTGTGAGAGGGAGTCAGACTGGGGTGTAGGAGGGAGTCAGACTGGGGTGTGAGAGGGAGTCAGACTGGGGTGTGAGAGGGAGTCAGACTGGGGTGTGAGAGGGAGTCAGACTGGGGTGTGAGAGGGAGTCAGACTGGGGTGTGAGAGGGAGTCAGACTGGGGTGTATGAGGGAGTCAGACTGGGGTGTGAGAGGGAGTCAGACTGGGGTGTGAGAGGGAGTCAGACTGGGGTGTGAGAGGGAGTCAGACTGGGGTGTGAGAGGGAGTCAGACTGGGGTGTGAGAGGGAGTCAGACTGGGGTGTGAGAGGGAGTCAGACTGGGGTGTGAGAGGGAGTCAGACTGGGGTGTGAGAGGGAGTCAGACTGGGGTGTGAGAGGGAGTCAGACTGGGGTGTGAGGAGGGAGTCAGACTGGGGTGTGAGAGGGAGTCAGACTGGGGTGTGAGAGGGAGTCAGACTGGGGTGTGAGAGGGAGTCAGACTGGGGTGTGAGAGGGAGTCAGACTGGGGTGTGAGAGGGAGTCAGACTGGGGTGTAGGAGGGAGTCAGACTGGGGTGTGAGAGGGAGTCAGACTGGGGTGTATGAGGGAGTCAGACTGGGGTGTGAGAGGGAGTCAGACTGGGGTGTGAGAGGGAGTCAGACTGGGGTGTAGGAGGGAGTCAGACTGGGGTGTGAGAGGGAGTCAGACTGGGGTGTGAGAGGGAGTCAGACTGGGGTGTGAGAGGGAGTCAGACTGGGGTGTGAGAGGGAGTCAGACTGGGGTGTGAGAGGGAGTCAGACTGGGGTGTGAGAGGGAGTCAGACTGGGGTGTGAGAGGGAGTCAGACTGGGGTGTGAGAGGGAGTCAGACTGGGGTGTGAGAGGGAGTCAGACTGGGGTGTGAGAGGGAGTCAGACTGGGGTGTATGAGGGAGTCAGACTGGGGTGTGAGAGGGAGTCAGACTGGGGTGTATGAGGGAGTCAGACTGGGGTGTGAGAGGGAGTCAGACTGGGGTGTGAGAGGGAGTCAGACTGGGGTGTATGAGGGAGTCAGACTGGGGTGTGAGAGGGAGTCAGACTGGGGTGTGAGAGGGAGTCAGACTGGGGTGTGAGAGGGAGTCAGACTGGGGTGTATGAGGGAGTCAGACTGGGGTGTTTGAGGAGTCAGACTGGGGTGTATGAGGGAGTCAGACTGAGGTGTGAGAGGGAGTCAGACTGGTGTGTGAGAGGGAGTCAGATTGGGGTGTATGAGGGAGTCAGACTGGGTGTGAGAGGGAGTCAGACTGTGGGTGTGAGAGGGAGTCAGACTGGGGTGTGAGAGGGAGTCAGACTGGGGTGTGAGAGGGAGTCAGACTGGGGTGTGAGAGGGATCAGACTGGGTGTATGAGGGAGTCAGACTGGGGTGTGAGAGGGAGTCAGACTGGGGTGTGAGAGGGAGTCAGACTGGGGTGTATGAGGGAGTCAGACTGGGGTGTGATGAGGGAGTCAGACTGGGGTGTGAGAGGGAGTCAGACTGGGGTGTGAGAGGGAGTCATACTGGGGTGTGAGAGGGAGTCAGACTGGGGTGTATGAGGGAGTCAGACTTGGGTGTGAGAGGGAGTCAGACTGGGGTGTGAGAGGGAGTCAGACTGGGGTGTATGAGGGAGTCAGACTGGGGTGTGAGAGGGAGTCAGACTGGGGTGTGAGAGGGAGTCAGACTGGGGTGTGAGAGGGAGTCAGACTGGGGTGTATGAGGGAGTCAGACTGGGGTGTATGAGGGAGTCAGACTGGGGTGTGAGAGGGAGTCAGACTGGGGTGTGAGAGGGAGTCAGACTGGGGTGTATGAGGGAGTCAGACTGGGGTGTATGAGGGAGTCAGACTGGGTTGTGAGAGGGAGTCAGACTGGGGTGTGAGAGGGAGTCAGACTGGGTGTGAGAGGGAGTCAGACTGGGGTGTGAGAGGGAGTCAGACTGGGGTGTATGAGGGAGTCAGACTGGGGTGTATGAGGGAGTCAGACTGGGGTGTATGAGGGAGTCAGACTGGGGTGTAGGAGGGAGTCAGACTGGGGTGTAAGAGGGAGTCAGACTCGGGTATATGAGGGAGTCAGACTGGGGTGTGAGAGGGAGTCAGACTGGGGTGTGCGAGGGAGTCAGATTGGTGTGTGAGAGGGAGTCAGACTGGGGTGTGAGAGGGAGACAGACTGGGGTGTAGGAGGGAGTCAGACGGTGGTGTCAGACGGAGTCAGACTGGGATGTGAGACGGAGTCGAACTTGGGTGTGAGAGGGAGTCAGACTGGGGTGTGAGAGGGAGTCAGACTGGGGTGTGAGAGGGAGTCAGACTGGGGTGTGAGAGGGAGTCAGACTGGGGTGTATGAGGGAGTCAGACTGGCTGTGAGAGGGAGTCAGACTGGGGTGTGAGAGGGAGTCAGACTGGGGTGTGAGAGGGAGTCAGACTGGGGGTGAGAGGGAGTCAGACTGGGGTGTGAGAGGGAGTCAGACTGGGGTGTGAGAGGGAGTCAGACTGGGGTGTGAGAGGGAGTCAGACTGGGGTGTGAGAGGGAGTCAGACTGGGGTGTGAGAGGGAGTCAGACTGGGGTGTATGAGGGAGTCAGACTGGGTGTGTGAGGGAGTCAGACTGGGGGTGTGAGAGGGAGTCAGACTGGGTGTGAGAGGGAGTCAGACTGGGGTGTGAGAGGGAGTCAGACTGGGGTGTATGAGGGAGTCAGACTGGGGTGTGAGAGGGAGTCAGACTGGGGTGTGAGAGGGAGTCAGACTGGGGTGTATGAGGGAGTCAGACTGGGGTGTGAGAGGGAGTCAGACTGGGGTGTGAGAGGGAGTCAGACTGGGGTGTGAGAGGGAGTCAGACTGGGGTGTGAGGGAGTCAGACTGGGGTGTATGAGGGAGTCAGACTGGGGTGTGAGAGGGATTCAAACTGGGGTGTAGGAGGGAGTCAGACTGGGGTGTGAGAGGGAGTCAGACTGGGGTGTGAGAGGGAGTCAGACTGGGGTGTAGGAGGGAGTCAGACTGGGGTGTGAGAGGGAGTCAGACTGGGGTGTGAGAGGGAGTCAGACTGGGGTGTGAGACGGAGTCAGACTGGGGTGTATGAGGGAGTCAGACTGGGGTGTGAGAGGGAGTCAGACTGGGGTGTATGAGGGAGTCAGACTGGGGTGTGAGAGGGAGTCAGACTGGGGTGTGAGACGGAGTCAGACTGGGGTGTATGAGGGAGTCAGACTGGGGTGTGAGAGGGAGTCAGACTGGGGTGTGAGAGGGAGTCAGACTGGGGTGTGAGAGGGAGTCAGACTGGGGTGTGAGAGGGAGTCAGACTGGGGTGTATGAGGGAGTCAGACTGGGGTGTGAGAGGGAGTCAGACTGGGGTGTGAGAGGGAGTCAGACTGGGGTGTATGAGGGAGTCAGACTGGCTGTGAGAGGGAGTCAGACTGGGGTGTGAGAGGGAGTCAGACTGGGGTGTATGAGGGAGTCAGACTGGGGTGTGAGAGGGAGTCAGACTGGGGTGTGATGAGGGAGTCAGACTGGGGTGTATGAGGGAGTCAGGACTGGGTGTGAGAGGGAGTCAGACTGGGGTGTATGAGGGAGTCAGACTGGGGTGTAGAGGGAGTCAGACTGGGTTGTGAGAGGAGTCAGACTGGGTGTATGAGGGAGTCAGACTGGGGTGTTAGAGGGAGTCAGACTGGGGTGTGAGAGGGAGTCAGACTGGGGTGTGAGAGGGAGTCAGACTGGGGTGTGAGACGGAGTCAGACTGGGGTGTATGAGGGAGTCAGACTGGGGTGTGAGAGGGAGTCAGACTGGGGTGTGAGACGGAGTCAGACTGGGGTGTATGAGGGAGTCAGACTGGGGTGTATGAGGGAGTCAGACTGGTGTGTCAGAGGGAGTCAGACTGGGGTCTCAGAGGGAGTCAGACTGGGGTGTATGAGAGAGTCAGACTGTGGTGTGCGAGGGAGTCAGATTGGTGTGTGAGAGGGAGTCAGACTGGGGTGTGAGAGGGAGACAGCCTGGGGTGTAGGAGGGAGTCAGACGGTGGTGTCAGACGGAGTCAGACTGGGATGTGAGAGGGAGTCAGACTGGGGTGTGAGAGGGAGTCAGACTGGGGTGTATGAGGGAGTCAGACTGGGGTGTGAGAGGGAGTCAGACTGGGGTGTGAGAGGGAGTCAGACTGGGTGTGAGAGGGAGTCAGACTGGGGTGTGAGAGGGAGTCAGACTGGGGTGTGAGAGGGAGTCAGACTGGGGTGTGAGAGGAGTCAGACTGGGGTGTGAGAGGGAGTCAGACTGGGGTGTTGAGAGGAGTCAGACTGGGGTGTAGAGGGAGTCAGACTGGGGTGTGAGAGGGAGTCAGACTGGGGTGTGAGAGGGAGTCAGACTGGGGTGTGAGAGGGAGTCAGACTGGGGTGTGAGAGGGAGTCAGACTGGGGTGTATGAGGGAGTCAGACTGGGGTGTTTGAGGGAGTCAGACTGGGGTGTATGAGGAGTCAGACTGGGGTGTGAGAGGGAGTCAGACTGGGGTGTGAGAGGGAGTCAGACTGGGGTGTGAGAGGGAGTCAGACTGGGGTGTGAGAGGGAGTCAGACTGGGGTGTGAGAGGGAGTCAGACTGGGGTGTGAGAGGGAGTCAGACTGGGGTGTGAGAGGGAGTCAGACTGGGTTGTGAGAGGTAATCAGACTGGGATGTGAGACGGAGTCAGACTGGGCTGTATGAGGGAGTCAGACTGGGGTGTGAGAGGGAGTCAGACTGGGGTGTGAGAGGGAGTCAGACTGGGGTGTGATGAGGGAGTCAGACTGGGGTGTGAGAGGGAGTCAGACTGGGGTGTGAGAGGGAGTCAGACTGGGGTGTGAGAGGGAGTCAGACTGGGGTGTGAAAGGGAGTCAGACTGGGGTATGAGAGGGAGTCAGACTGGGGTGTGAGAGGGAGTCAGACTGGGGTGTGAGAGGGAGTCAGACTGGGGTGTGAGAGGGAGTCAGACTGGGGTGTATGAGGGAGTCAGACTGGGGTGTGAGAGGGAGTCAGACTGGGGTGTGAGAGGGAGTCAGACTGGGGTGTGAGAGGGAGTCAGACTGGGGTGTGAGAGGGAGTCAGACTGGGGTGTGAGAGGGAGTCAGACTGGGGTGTATGAGGGAGTCAGACTGGGGTATGAGAGGGAGTCAGACTGGGGTGTGAGAGGGAATCAGACTGGGGTGTGAGAGGGAGTCAGACTGGGGTGTATGAGGGAGTCAGACTGGTGTGTATGAGGGAGTCAGACTGGGGTGTGAGAGGAGTCAGACTGTGGTGTGAGAGGGAGTCAGACTGGGGTGTGAGAGGGAGTCAGACTGGGGTGTGAGAGGGAGTCAGACTGGGGTGTGAGAGGGAGTCAGACTGGGGTGTGAGAGGAGTCAGACTGGGGTGTGAGAGGGAGTCAGACTGGGGTGTGAGAGGGAGTCAGACTGGGGTGTGCGAGGGAGTCAGACTGGGTGTGAGAGCGAGTCAGACTGGGGTGTGAGAGGGAGTCAGACTGGGGTGTGAGAGGGAGTCAGACTGGGGTGTAGGAGGGAGTCAGACTGGGGTGTATGAGGGAGTCAGACTGGGGTGTAGGAGGGAGTCAGACTGGGGTGTGAGAGGAGTCAGACTGGGGTGTGATGAGGGAGTCAGACTGGGGTGTGAGAGGGAGTCAGACTGGGGTGTGAGAGGGAGTCAGACTGGGGTGTGAGAGGGAGTCAGACTGGGGTGTGAGAGGGAGTCAGACTGGGGTGTGATGAGGGAGTCAGACTGGGGTGTGAGAGGGAGTCAGACTGGGGTGTGAGAGGGAGTCAGACTGGGGTGTGAGAGGGAGTCAGACTGGGGTGTGAGAGGGAGTCAGACTGGGTGTATGAGGGAGTCAGACTGGGGTGTAGAGGGAGTCAGACTGGGTGTGATGAGGGAGTCAGACTGGGGTGTATGAGGGAGTCAGACTGGGGTGTAGAGGGAGTCAGACTGGGGTGTGAGAGGGAGTCAGATTGGGGTGTATGAGGGAGTCAGACTGGGGTGTATGAGGGAGTCAGACTGGGTTGTGAGAGGGAGTCAAACTGCGGTGTGAGAGGGAGTCAGAAAGGGGTGTTAGAGGGAGTCAGACTGGGGTGTGAGAGGGAGTCAGACTGGGATGTGAGAGGGAGTCAGACTGGGGTGTGAGAGGGAGTCAGACTGGGGTGTGAGGGAGTCAGACTGGGGTGTGAGAGGGAGTCAGACTGGGGTGTGAGAGGGAGTCAGACTGGGGTGTGAGAGGGAGTCAGACTTGGGTGTATGAGGGAGTCAGACTGGGGTGTGAGAGGGAGTCAGACTGGGGTGTGAGAGGGAGTCAGACTGGGTGTGAGAGGGAGTCAGACTGGGGTGTATGAGGGAGTCAGACTGGGGTGTGAGAGGGAGTCAGACTGGGGTGTGAGAGGGAGTCAGACTGGGGTGTGAGAGGGAGTCAGACTGGGGTGTGAGAGGGAGTCAGACTGGGGTGTATGAGGGAGTCAGACTGGGGTGTGAGAGGGAGTCAGACTGGGGTGTGAGAGGGAGTCAGACTGGGGTGTGAGAGGGAGTCAGACTGGGGTGTGAGAGGGAGTCAGACTGGGGTGTGAGAGGAGTCAGACTGGGGTGTGAGAGGGAGTCAGACTGGGGTGTGAGAGGGGAGTCAGACTGGGGTGTTTGAGGGAGTCAGACTGGGGTGTGAGAGGGAGTCAGATTGGGGTTTATGAGGGAGTCAGACTGGGGTGTGAGAGGGAGTCAGACTGGGGTGTGAGAGGGAGTCAGACTGGGGTGTGAGAGGGAGTCAGACTGGGGTGTGAGAGGGAGTCAGACTGGGGTGTTTGAGGGAGTCAGACTGGGGTGTATGAGGGAGTCAGACTGGGGTGTGAGAGGGAGTCAGACTGGGGTGTGAGAGGGAGTCAGACTGGGGTGTATGAGGAGTCAGACTGGGGTGTGAGAGGGAGTCAGACTGGGGTGTATGAGGGAGTCAGACTGGGGTGTGAGAGGGAGTCAGACTGGGGTGTGAGAGGGAGTCAGACTGGGTGTATGAAGGAGTCAGACTGGGGTGTGAGAGGGAGTCAGACTGGGGTGTGAGAGGGAGTCAGACTGGGGTGTGAGAGGGAGTCAGACTGGGGTGTGAGAGGGAGTCAGACTGGGGTGTGAGACGGAGTCAGACTGGGGTGTGAGAGGGAGTCAGACTGGGGTGTGAGAGGGAGTCAGACTGGGGTGTGAGAGGGAGTCAGACTGGGGTGTGAGAGGGAGTCAGACTGGGGTGTGAGACGGAGTCAGACTGGGGTGTATGAGGGAGTCAGACTGGGGTGTGAGAGGGAGTCAGACTGGGGTGTGAGAGGGAGTCAGACTGGGGTGTGAGAGGGAGTCAGACTGGGGTGTGAGAGGGAGTCAGACTGGGGTGTGAGAGGGAGTCAGACTGGGGTGTATGAGGGAGTCAGACTGGGGTGTATGAGGGAGTCAGACTGGGGTGTATGAGGGAGTCAGACTGGGGTGTGAGAGGGAGTCAGACTGGGGTGTGAGAGGGAGTCAGACTGGGGTGTGAGAGGGAGTCAGACTGGGGTGTATGAGGGAGTCAGACTGGGGTGTGAGAGGGAGTCAGACTGGGTGTGAGAGGGAGTCAGACTGGGGTGTATGAGGGAGTCAGACTGGGGTGTGAAGGGAGTCAGACTGGGGGTTTGAGAGACTCAGACTGGGGGTTTGAGGGAGTCGACTGGGGTGTAGAGAGGATCAGGACGGGGTGTGGGAAGGGAGTCAGACTGGGGTGTATGAGGGAGTCAGACTGGGTGTTGAGGGAGTCAGACTGGGTGTATGAGGGAGTCAGACTGGGTGTGAGAGGGAGTCATACTGGGGTGTCAGAGGGAGTCAGACTGGGGTGTAGGAGCGGCGTCAGACTGGGGTTGAGAGAGGGAGTCAGACTGGGGGTGTTGAGAGGGAGTCAGACTGGGGTGTGAGAGGGAGTCAGACTGGGTGAGAGGGTGTCAGACTGGGGTGTGAGAGGGAGTCATCTGGTTGTGAGACGAGTCAGACTGGGGTGTGAGAGGGAGTCAGACTGGGGTATGAGAGGGAGTCAGACTGGGGTGTGAGAGGGAGTCAGACTGGTGTGTAGAGGGAGTCAGACTGGGGTGTATGAGGGAGTCAGACTGGGGTGTGAGAGGGAGTCAGACTGGGGTGTGAGAGGGAGTCAGACTGGGGTGTATGAGGGAGTCAGACTGGGGTGTGAGAGGGAGTCAGACTGGGGTGTGAGACGGAGTCAGACTGGGGTGTGAGAGGGAGTCAGACTGGGGTGTGAGAGGGAGTCAGACTGGGGTGTGAGAGGGAGTCAGACTGGGGTGTGAGAGGGAGTCAGACTCGGGTGTGAGCGGAGTCAGACTGGGTTGTGAGAGGGAGTCAGACTGGGGTGTGAGAGGGAGTCAGACTGGGGTGTATGAGGGAGTCAGACTGGGGTGTGAGAGGGAGTCAGACTGGGGTGTGAGAGGGAGTCAGACTGGGGTGTATGAGGGAGTCAGACTGGGGTGTGAGAGGGAGTCAGACTGGGGTGTGAGAGGGAGTCAGACTGGGGTGTGAGAGGGAGTCAGACTGGGGTGTGAGAGGGAGTCAGACTGGGGTGTATGAGGGAGTCAGACTGGGGTGTGAGAGGGAGTCAGACTGGGGTGTGAGAGGGAGTCAGACTGGGGTGTGAGAGCGAGTCAGACTGTGGTGTGAGAGGGAGTCAGACTGGGGTGTGAGAGGGAGTCAGACTGGGGTGTATGAGGGAGTCAGACTGGGGTGGGAGAGGGAGTCAGACTGGGGTGTGAGAGGGAGTCAGACTGGGGTGTGAGAGGGAGTCAGACTGGGGTGTGAGAGGGAGTCAGACTGGGGTGTATGAGGGAGTCAGACTGGGGTGTGAGACGGAGTCAGACTGGGGTGTATGAGGGAGTCAGACTGGGGTGTGAGACGGAGTCAGACTGGGGTGTGAGAGGGAGTCCAATTTGGGTGTGAGAGGGAGTCAGACTGGGGTGTGAGAGGGAGTCAGACTGGGGTGTATGAGGGAGTCAGACTGGGGTGTGAGAGGGAGTCAGACTGGGGTGTGAGAGGGAGTCAGACTGGGGTGTGAGAGGGAGTCAGACTGGGGAGTGAGAGGGAGTCAGACTGGGGTGTAGGAGGGAGTCAGACTGGGGTGTGAGAGGGAGTCAGACTGGGGTGTGAGAGGGAGTCAGACTGGGGTGTGAGAGGGAGTCAGACTGGGGTGTGAGAGGGAGTCAGACTGGGGTGTGAGAGGGAGTCAGACTGGGGTGTATGAGGGAGTCAGACTGGGGTGTGAGACGGAGTCAGACTGGGGTGTATGAGGGAGTCAGACTGGGGTGTGAGAGGGAGTCAGACTGGGGTGTGAGAGGGAGTCAGACTGGGGTGTATGAGGGAGTCAGACTGGGGTGTAGAGGAGTCAGACTGGTGTGTAGAGGGAGTCAGACTGGGGTGTGAGAGGGAGTCAGACTGGGGTGTGAGAGGGAGTCAGACTGGGGTGTAGAGGGAGTCAGACTGGGGTGTGAGAGGGAGTCAGACTGGGGTGTGAGAGGGAGTCAGACTGGGTGTGAGAGGGAGTCAGACTGGGGTGTGAGAGGGAGTCAGACTGGGGTGTGAGAGGGAGTCAGACTGGGGTGTATGAGGGAGTCAGACTGGGGTGTGAGAGGGAGTCAGACTGGGGTGTGAGAGGGAGTCAGACTGGGGTGTGAGACGGAGTCAGACTGGGGTGTGAGAGGGAGTCAGACTGGGGGTGTAGGAGAGAGTCAGACTGGGGTGTGAGACGGAGTCAGACTGGGGTGTGAGAGGAGTCAGACTGGGGTGTGAGAGGGAGTCAGACTGGGGTGTGAGAGGGGTCAGACTGGGGTGTATGAGGGAGTCAGACTGGGTGTGAGAGGGAGTCAGACTGGGGTGTATGAGGGAGTCAGGTTGGGGTGTGAGAGGGAGTCATACTGGGGTGTGAGAGGGAGTCAGACTGGGTGTGAGAGGGAGTCAGACTGGGGTGTGATGAGGGAGTCAGACTGGGGTGTATGAGGGAGTCAGACTGGGGTTGTGAGAGGAGTCAGACTGGGGTGTGAGAGGGAGTCAGACTGGGGTGTGTGAGGGAGTCAGACTGGGGTGTATGAGGGAGTCAGACTGGGGTGTGAGAGGGAGTCAGACTGGGGTGTATGAGGGAGTCAGACTGGGGTGCATGAGGGAGTCAGACTGGGCTGTATGAGGGAGTCAGACTGGGGTGTGAGAGGGAGTCAGACTGGGGTGTGAGAGGGAGTCAGACTGGGGTGAGAGAGGGAGTCAGACTGGGGTGTGAGAGGGAGTCAGACTGGGGTGTAGGAGGGAGTCAGACTGGGGTGTGAGAGGGAGTCAGACTGGGGTGTGAGACGGAGTCAGACTGGGGTGTGAGAGGGAGTCAGACTGGGGTGTGAGAGGGAGTCAGACTGGGGTGTGAGAGGGAGTCAGACTGGGGTGTGAGAGGGAGTCAGACTGGGGTGTGAGGGAGTCAGACTGGGGTGTGATGAGGGAGCAGACTGGGGTGTGAGAGGGAGTCAGACTGTGGTGTGAGAGGGAGTCAGACTGTGGTGTGCGAGGGAGTCAGATTGGTGTGTGAGAGGGAGTCAGACTGGGGTGTGATGAGAGACTCAGACTGGGGTGTGAGAGGAGTCAGACTGGGTGTATGAGGGAGTCAGACTGGGGTGTGAGAGGGAGTCAGACTGGGGTGTGAGAGGAGTCAGACTGGGGTGTATGAGGGAGTCAGACTGGGGTGTGAGAGGAGTCAGACTGGGGTGTGAGAGGGAGTCAGACTGGGGTGTAGGAGGGAGTCAGACTGGGGTGTAGGAGGGAGTTAGACTGGGGTGTAGGAGGAAGTCAGACTGGGGTGTGAGAGGGAGTCAGACTCGGGTGTGAGAGGGAGTCAGACTGGGGTGTGAGAAGGAGTCAGACTGGGGTGTATGAGGGAGTCAGACTGGGGTGTGAGAGGGAGTCAGACTGGGGTGTGAGAGGGAGTCAGACTGGGGTGTGAGAGGGAGTCAGACTGGGGTGTGAGAGGGAGTCAGACTGGGGTGTGAGAGGGAGTCAGACTGGGGTGTGAGAGGGAGTCAGACTGGGGTGTGAGAGGAGTCAGACTGGGGGTGAGAGGAGTCAGACTGGGGTGTGAGAGGGAGTCAGACTGGGTGTATGAGGGAGTCAGACTGGGGTGTGAGAGGGAGTCAGACTGGGGTGTGAGAGGGAGTCAGACTGGGGTGTATGAGGGAGTCAGACTGGGGTGTGAGAGGGAGTCAGACTGGGGTGTGAGAGGGAGTCAGACTGGGGTGTGAGAGGGAGTCAGACTGGGGTGTATGAGGGAGTCAGACTGTGGTGTATGAGGGAGTCAGACTGGGGTGTGAGACGGAGTCGAACTTGGGTGTGAGAGCGAGTCAGACTGGGTGTGAGAGGGAGTCAGACTGGGGTGTAGGAGGGAGTCAGACTGGGTGTGAGAGGGAGTCAGACTGGGGTGTGAGAGGGAGTCAGACTGGGGTGTGAGAGGGAGTCAGACTGGGGTGTGATGAGGGAGTCAGACTGGGGTGTGAGAGGGAGTCAGACTGGGGTGTGAGAGGGAGTCAGACTGGGGTGTGAGAGGAGTCAGACTGGGGTGTAGGAGGGAGTCAGACTGGCGTGTGAGAGGGAGTCAGACTGGGGTGTGAGAGGGAGTCAGACTGGGGTGTATGAGGGAGTCAGACTGGGGTGTATGAGGGAGTCAGACTGGGGTGTATGAAGGGAGTCAGACTGGGGTTTGAGAGGGAGTCAGACTGGGGTGTGATGAGGAGTCAGACTGGGGTGTGAGAGGAGTCAGACTGGGGTGTGGAGGAGGGAGTCAGACTGGGTGTGAGGGAGTCAGACTGGGGTGTGAGAGGGAGTCAGACTGGGGTGTGAGAGGGAGTCAGACTGGGGTGTGAGAGGGAGTCAGACTGGGGTGTATGAGGGAGTCAGACTGGGGTGTGAGAGGGAGTCAGACTGGGGTGTGAGAGGGAGTCAGACTGGGGTGTGAGAGGGAGTCAGACTGGGGTGTGAGAGGGAGTCAGACTGAGGTGTGAGATGGAGTCAGACTGGAGTGTGAGAGGGAGACAGACTGGGGTGTGAGAGTGAGTCAGACTGGGGTGTGAGAGTGAGTCAGACTGGGGTGTATGAGGGAGTCAGACTGGGGTGTGAGAGGGAGCCAGACTGGGGTGTGAGAGGGAGTCAGACTGGGGTGTGAGAGGGAGTCAGACTGGGGTGTTTGAGGGAGTCAGACTGGGGTGTATGAGGGAGTCAGACTGGGGTGTGAGAGGGAGTCAGACTGGGGTGTGAGAGGGAGTCAGACTGGGGTGTATGAGGAGTCAGACTGGGGTGTATGAGGGAGTCAGACTGGGGTGTGAGAGGGAGTCAGACTGGGGTGTGAGAGGGAGTCAGACTGGGGTGTGAGAGGGAGTCAGACTGGGGTGTATGAGTGAGTCAGACTGGGGTGTATGAGGGAGTCAGACTGGGGTGTGAGAGGGAGTCAGACTGGGGTGTGAGAGGGAGTCAGACTGGGGTGTATGAGGGAGTCAGACTGGGGTGTATGAGGGAGTCAGACTGGGGTGTATGAGGGAGTCAGACTGGGGTGTATGAGGGAGTCAGACTGGGTGTGATGAGGAGTCAGACTGGGTGTGATGAGGGAGTCAGACTGGGGTGTATGAGGGAGTCAGACTGGGGTGTGAGAGGAGTCAGACTGGGTGTGAGAGGGAGTCAGACTGGGGTGTGAGAGGGAGTCAGACTGGGGTGTGAGAGGGAGTCAGACTGGGGTGTGAGAGGAGTCAGACTGGGGTGTATGAGGGAGTCAGACTGGGGTGTGAGACGGAGTCAGAATGGGGTGTGAGAGGGAGTCAGATTGGGCTGTATGAGGGAGTCAGACTGGGGTGTGAGAGGGATTCAGACTGGGGTGTATGAGGGAGTCAGACTGGGGTGTGAGAGGGAGTCAGACTGGGTGTATGAGGGAGTCAGACTGGGGTGTATGAGGGGAGTCAGACTGGGGTTGTGAGGGAGTCAGACTGGGGTGTGAGACGGAGTCAGACTGGGGTGTGAGAGGGAGTCAGACTTTGGCGTGAGAGGGAGTCAGACTGGGGTGTGAGGGAGTCAGACTGGGGTGTGAGAGGGAGTCAGACTGGGGTGTGAGAGGGAGTCAGACTGGGGTGTGAGAGGGAGTCAGACTGGGGTGTGAGAGGGAGTCAGACTGGGGTGTGAGAGGGAGTCAGACTGGGGTGTGAGAGGGAGTCAGACTGGGGTGTATGAGGGAGTCAGACTGGGGTGTGAGAGGGAGTCAGACTGGGGTGTATGAGGGAGTCAGACTGGGGTGTGAGAGGGAGTCAGACTGGGGTGTGAGAGGGAGTCAGACTGGGGTGTGAGAGGGAGTCAGACTGGGGTGTGAGAGGGAGTCAGACTGGGGTGTGAGAGGGAGTCAGACTGGGGTGTGAGAGGGAGTCAGACTGGGGTGTATGAGGGATTCAGACTGGGGTGTGAGAGGGAGTCAGACTGGGGTGTGAGAGGGAGTCAGACTGGGGTTTATGAGGGAGTCAGACTGGAGTGTGAGAGGGAGTCAGACTGGGGTGTATGAGGGAGTCAGACTGGGGTGTGAGAGGGAGTCAGACTGGGGTGTGAGAGGGAGTCAGACTGGGGTGTGAGAGGGAGTCAGACTGGGGTGTATGAGAGAGTCAGACTGGGGTGTGAGAGGGAGTCAGACTGGGGTGTGAGAGGGAGTCAGACTGGGGTGTGAGAGGGAGTCAGACTGGGGTGTGAGAGGGAGTCAGACTGGGGTGTGAGAGGGAGTCAGACTGGGGTGTGAGAGGGAGTCAGACTGGGGTGTGAGAGGGAGTCAGACTGGGTGTGAGAGGGAGTCAGACTGGGGTGTTAGAGGGAGTCAGACTGGGGTGTATGAGGGAGTCAGACTGGGGTGTGAGAGGGAGTCAGACTTGGGTGTGAGAGGGAGTCAGACTGGGGTGTGAGAGGGAGTCAGACTGGGGTGTGAGAGGAGTCAGACTGGGGTGTGAGAGGGAGTCAGACTGGGGTGTATGAGGGAGTCAGACTGGGGTGTGAGAGGGAGTCAGACTGGGGTGTAGAGGGAGTCAGACTGGGGTGTGAGAGGGAGTCAGACTGGGGTGTGAGAGGGAGTCAGATTGGGGTGAGAGAGGGAGTCAGACTGGGGTGTATGAGGAGTCAGACTGGGGTGTATGAGGGAGTCAAACTGGGGTGTGAGAGGGAGTCAGACTGGGGTGTGAGAGGGAGTCAGACTGGGGTGTGAGAGGGAGTCAGACTGGGGTGTGAGAGGGAGTCAGACTGGGGTGTGAGAGGGAGTCAGACTGGGGTGTGAGAGGGAGTCAGACTGGGGTGTGAGAGGGAGTCAGACTGGGGTGTGAGAGGGAGTCAGACTGGGGTGTATGAGGGAGTCAGACTGGGGTGTATGAGGGAGTCAGACTGGGGTGTGAGAGGGAGTCAGACTGGGGTGTGAGAGGGAGTCGAACTTGGGTGTGAGAGGGAGTCAGACTGGGGTGTGAGAGGGAGTCAGACTGGGGTGTATGAGGGAGTCAGACTGGGGTGTGAGAGGGAGTCAGACTGGGGTGTGAGAGGGAGTCAGACTGGGGTGTATGAGGGAGTCAGACTGGGGTGTGAGAGGGAGTCAGACTGGGGTGTGAGAGGGAGTCAGACTGGTGGTGTAGAGAGGAGTCAGACTGGGGTGTGAGAGGGAGTCAGACTGGGTGTGAGAGGGAGTCAGACTGGGGTGTGAGAGGGAGTCAGACTGGGGTGTATGAGGGAGTCAGACTGGGGTGTCAGAGGGAGTCAGACTGGGGTCTCAGAGGGAGTCAGACTGGGGTGTATGAGAGAGTCAGACTGGGGTGTGAGAGGGAGTCAGACTGGGGTGTGAGAGGGAGTCAGACTGGGGTGTATGAGAGACTCAGACTGGGGTGTGAGAGGGAGTCAGACTGGGGTGTGAGAGGGAGTCAGACTGGGGTGTGAGAGGGAGTCAGACTGGGGTGTGAGAGGGAGTCAGACTGGGGTGTGAGAGGGAGTCAGACTGGGGTGTGAGGGAGTCAGACTGGCGTGTATGAGGGAGTCAGACTGGGCTGTATGAGGGAGTCAGACCTGCGGTGTGAGAGGGAGTCAGACTGGGGTGTATGAGAGACTCAGACTGGGGTGTTAGAGGGAGTCAGACTGGGGTGTGAGAGGGAGTCAGACTGGGGTGTGAGAGGGAGTCAGACTGGGGTGTGAGAGGGAGTCAGACTGGGGTGTATGAGGGAGTCAGACTGGCTGTGAGAGGGAGTCAGACTGGGGTGTGAGAGGGAGTCAGACTGGGGTGTGAGAGGAGTCAGACTGGGTAGTGAGAGGGAGACAGACTGGGGTGTGAGAGGGAGTCAGACTGGGGAGTGAGAGGGAGTCAGACTGGGGTGTGAGAGGAGTCAGACTGGGGTGTATGAGGAGTCGAACTTGGGTGTGAGAAGGAGTCAGACTGGGGTGTGAATGAGTCAGACTGGGGTTTGAGAGGGAGTCAGACTGGGGTGTGAGAGGGAGTCAGACTGGGGTGTGAGAGGAAGTCAGACTGGGGTGTGAGAGGGAGTCAGACTGGAGTGTATAAGGGAGTCAGACTGGGGTGTGAGAGGGAGTCAGATTGGTGTGTGAGAGGGAGTCAGACTGGGGTGTGAGAGGGAGACAGACTGGGGTGTAGGAGGGAGTCAGACGGTGGTGTCAGACGGAGTCAGACTGGGATGTGAGACGGAGTCGAACTGGGGTGTGAGAGGGAGTCAGACTGGGGTGTGAGAGGGAGTCAGACTGGGGTGTATGAGGGAGTCAGACTGGGGTTTGAGAGGGAGTCAGACTGGGGTGTGAGAGGGAGTCAGACTGGGGTGTGAGAGCGAGTCAGACTGGGGTGTGAGAGGGAGTCAGACTGGGGTGTGAGAGGGAGTCAGACTGGGGTGTGAGAGGGAGTCAGACTGGGGTGTGAGAGGGAGTCAGACTGGGGTGTATGAGGGAGTCAGACTGGGGTGTTAAGGGGAGTCAGACTGGGGTGTGAGACGGAGTCAGACTGGGATGTGAGACGGAGTCGAACTTGGGTGTGAGAGGGAGTCAGACTGGGGTGTGAGAGGGAGTCAGACTGGGGTGTGAGAGGGAGTCAGACTGGGGTGTGAGAGGGAGTCAGACTGGGGTGTGAGAGGGAGTCAGACTGGGGTGTGAGAGGGAGTCAGACTGGGGTGTGAGAGGGAGTCAGACTGGGGTGTATGAGGGAGTCAGACTGGGGTGTGAGAGGGAGTCAGACTGGGGTGTATGAGAGACTCAGACTGGGGTGTGAGAAGGAGTCAGACTGGGTGTATGAGGGAGTCAGACTGGGGTGTGAGAGGGAGTCAGACTGGGGTGTGAGAGGGAGTCAGACTGGGGTGTGAGAGGGAGTCAGACTGGGGTGTATGACGGAGTCAGACTGGGGTGTGAGAGGGAGTCAGACTGGGGTGTAGGAGGGAGTCAGACTGGGGTGTGAGAGGGAGTCAGACTGGGGTGTGAGAGGGAGTCAGACTGGGGTTTGAGAGGGAGTCAGACTGGGGTGTGAGAGGGAGTCAGACTGGGGTGCATGAGGGAGTCAGACTGGGGTGTGAGATGGAGTCAGACTGGGGTGTGAGAGGGAGTCAGACTGGGGTGTGAGAGGGAGTCAGACTGGGGTGTATGAGGGAGTCAGACTGGGGTGTATGAGGGAGTCAGACTGGGGTGTATGAGGGAGTCAGACTGGGGTGTATGAGTGAGTCAGACTGGGGTGTGAGAGGGAGTCAGACTGGGGTGTATGAGGCAGTCAGACTGGGGTGTATGAGGGAGTCAGACTGGGGTGTGAGAGGGAGTCAGACTGAGGTGTATGAGGGAGTCAGACTGGGGTGTGATGGGGAGTCAGACTGGGGTGTGAGAGGGAGTCAGACTGGGGTGTGAGAGGGAGTCAGACTGGGGTGTATGAGGGTGTCAGACTGGGGTGTGAGAGGGAGTCAGACTGGGGTGTATGAGGGAGTCAGACTGGGGTGTATGAGGGAGTCAGACTGGGGTGTGAGAGGGAGTCAGACTGGGGTGTATGAGGGAGTCAGACTGGGGTGTGAGAGGGAGTCAGACTGGGGTGTGAGAGGGAGTCAGACTGGGGTGTATGAGGGAGTCAGACTGGGGTGTATGAGGGAGTCAGACTGGGGTGTATGAGGGAGTCAGACTGGGGTGTATGAGGGAGTCAGACTGGGGTGTGAGAGGGAGTCAGACTGGGTGTGATAGGAGTCAGACTGGGGTGTGAGAGGGAGTCAGACTGGGGTGTGAGAGGGAGTCAGACTGGGGTGTAGAGGGAGTCAGACTGGGGTGTGAGAGGGAGTCAGACTGGGGTGTGAGAGGGAGTCAGACTGGGGTGTGAGAGGGAGTCAGACTGGGGTGTGAGAGGGAGTCAGACTGGGGTGTGAGAGGGAGTCAGACTGGGGTGTATGAGGGAGTCAGACTGGGGTGTATGAGGGAGTCAGACTGGGGTGTGAGAGGGAGTCAGACTGGGGTGTGAGAGGGAGTCAGACTGGGGTGTATGAGGGAGTCAGACTGGGGTGTGAGAGGGAGTCAGACTGGGGTGTATGAGGGAGTCAGACTGGGGTGTATGAGGGAGTCAGACTGGGGTGTGAGAGGGAGTCAGACTGGGGTGTGAGAGGGAGTCAGACTGGGGTGTGAGAGGGAGTCAGACTGGGGTGTATGAGGGAGTCAGACTGGGGTGTATGAGGGAGTCAGACTGGGGTGTGAGAGGGAGTCAGACTGGGGTGTATGAGGGAGTCAGACTGGGGTGTATGAGGGAGTCAGACTGGGGTTTATGAGGGAGTCAGACTGGGGTTGAGATGGAGTCAGACTGGGGTGTGAGAGGGAGTCAGAAAAACTGGGGTGTATGAGGGAGTCATACTCGGGTATATGAGGGAGTCAGACTGTGGTGTGAGAGGGAGTCAGACTTGGGCGTCAGAGGGAGCCAGACTGGGGTGTGAGACGGAGTCAGACTGGGGTGTGAGAGGGAGTCAGACTGGGGTGTGAGAGGGAGTCAGACTGGGGTGTGAGAGGGAGTCAGACTGGGGTGTGAGACGGAGTCAGACTCGGGTATATGAGGGAGTCAGACTGGGGTGTGAGAGGGAGCCAGACTGGGGTGTGAGAGGGAGTCAGACTGGGGTGTGAGAGGGAGTCAGACTGGGGTGTGAGAGGGAGTCAGACTGGGGTGTGAGAGGGAGTCAGACTGGGGTTTGAGAGGGAGTCAGACTCGAGTGTGAGAGGGAGTCAGACTGGGGTGTGAGAGGGAGTCAGACTGGGGTGTATGAGGGAGTCAGAACGGGGTGTGAGAGGGAGTCAGACTGGGGTGTATGAGGGAGTCAGACTGGGGTGTGAGAGGGAGTCAGACTGGGGTGTGATAGGGAGTCAGACTGGGGCGTGAGAGGGAGTCAGACTGGGGTGTATGAGGGAGTCAGACTGGGGTGTGAGAGGGAGTCAGACAGGGGTGTCAGAGGGAGTCAGACTGGGGTGTCAGAGGGAGTCAGACTGGGGTGTGACAGGGAGTCAGACTGGGGTGTGAGAGGGAGTCAGACTGGGGTGTGAGAGGGAGTCAGACTGGGGTGTGAGAGGGAGTCAGACTGGGGTGTGAGAGGGAGCCAGACTGGGGTTTGAGAGGGAGTCAGACTGCGGTGTGAGAGGGAGTCAGACTGGGGTGTGAGAGGGAGTCAGACTGGGGTGTGAGAGCGAGTCAGACTGGGGTGTGAGAGGGAGTCAGACTGGGGTGTGAGAGGGAGTCAGACTGGGTGTATGAGAGAGTCAGACTGGGGTGTATGAGGGAGTCAGAATGGGGTGTGAGAGGGAGTCAGACTGGGGTGTGAGAGGGAGTCAGACTGGGGTGTATGAGAGAGTCAGACTGGGGTGTGATTGGGAGTCAGACTGGGGCGTGAGAGGGAGTCAGACTGGGGTGTGAGAGGGAGTCAGACTGGGGCGTGAGAGGGAGTCAGACTGGGGTGTGAGAGGGCGTGAGACTGGGGTGTATGAGGGAGTCAGAACGGGGTGTGAGAGGGAGTCAGACTGTGTTTTTAGTGGGAGTCAGACTGGGTTTTCCGTGGGAGTCAGACTGGGGTGTGATTGGGAGTCAGACTGGGGTGTGAGAGGGAGTCAGACTGGGGTGTGAGAGGGAGTCAGACTGGGGTGTGAGAGGGAGTCAGACTGGGGTGTATGAGGGAGTCAGACTGCGGTGTGAGAGGGAGTCAGACTGGGGTGTGAGAGGGAGTCAGACTGCGGCGTGAGAGGGAATCAGACTGGGGTGTATGAGTGAGTCTGACTGGGGTGTATGAGGGAGTCAGACTGGGGTGTGAGAGGGAGTCAGACTGGGGTGTGAGAGGGAGTCAGACTGGGGTGTATGAGGGAGTCAGACTGGGGTGTATGAGGGAGTCAGACTGAGGTGTGAGAGGGAGTCAGACTGGGATGTGAGAGGGAGTCAGACTGGGGTGTGAGAGGGAGTCAGACTGGGGTGTATGAGGGAGTCAGACTGGGGTGTGAGAGGGAGTCAGACTGGGGTGTTTGAGGGAGTCAGACTGGGGTGTATGAGGGAGTCAGACTGGGTTGTATGAGGGAGTCAGACTGGGGTGTGAGAGTGATTCAGACTGGGGTGTGAGAGGGAGTCAGCCTGGGGTGTGAGAGGGAGTCAGATGGGGGTGTGAGAGGGAGTCAGACTGGGGTGTGAGAGGGAGTCAGACTGGGGTGTATGAGGGAGTCAGACTGGGGTGTATGAGGGAGTCAGACTGGGGTGTGAGAGGGAGTCAGACTGGGGTGTGAGAGGGAGTCAGACTGGGGTGTGAGAGGGAGTCAGACTGGGGTGTATGAGGGAGTCAGACTGGGGTGTGAGACGGAGTCAGACTGGGGTGTATGAGGGAGTCAGACTGGGGTGTATGAGGGAGTCAGACTGGGGTGTATGAGGGAGTCAGACTGGGTTGTATGAGGGAGTCAGACTGGGGTGTATGAGGGAGTCAGACTGGGGTGTGAGATGGAGTCAGACTGGGGTCTATGAGTCAGAACTGGGGTGTATGAGGGAGTCAGACTTGGGTGTAGAGGGAGTCAGACTGGGGCGTGAGAGGGAGTCAGACTGGGGTGTGAGAGGGAGTCAGACTGGGGTGTGAGAGGGAGTCAGACTGGGGTGTGAGAGGTAATCAGACTGGGGTGTGAGACGGAGTCAGACTGGGCTGTATGAGGGAGTCAGACTGGGGTGTGAGAGGGAGTCAGACTGGGGTGTGAGAGGGAGTCAGACTGGGGTGTGAGAGGGAGTCAGACTGGGGTGTGAGAGGGAGTCAGACTGGGGTGTGAGACGGAGTCAGACTTGGGTGTATGAGGGAGTCAGACTGGGGTGTGAGAGGGAGTCAGACTGGGGTGTGAGAGGGAGTCAGACTGGGGTGTGAGAGGGAGTCAGACTGGGGTGTGAGAGGGAGTCAGACTGGGGTGTAGGAGGGAGTCAGACTGGGGTGTGAGAGGGAGTCAGACTGGGGTGTATGAGGGAGTCAGACTGGGGTGTGAGAGGGAGTCAGACTGGGGTGTGAGAGGGAGTCACACTGGGGTGTGAGAGGGAGTCAGACTGGGGTGTATGAGGGAGTCAGACTGGGGTGTGAGAGGGAGTCAGACTGGGGTGTGAGAGGGAGTCAGACTGGGGTGTGAGAGGGAGTCAGACTGGGGTGATGAGGGAGTCAGACTGGGGTGTAGAGGGAGTCAGACTGGGGTGTGAGAGGGAGTCAGACTGGGGTGTGAGAGGGAGTCAGACTGGGGTGTGAGAGGGAGTCAGACTTGGGTGTGAGAGGGAGTCAGACTGGGGTGTGAGAGGGAGTCAGACTGGGGTGTGAGAGGGAGTCAGACTGGGGTGTGAGAGGGAGTCAGACTGGGGTGTGAGAGGGAGTCAGACTGGGGTGTGAGAGGGAGTCAGACTGGGGTGTGAGAGGGAGTCAGACTGGGGTGTATGAGGGAGTCAGACTGGGGTGTATGAGGGAGTCAGACTGGGGTGTGAGAGGGAGTCAGACTGGGGTGTATGAGGGAGTCAGACTGGGGTGTGAGAGGGAGTCAGACTGGGGTGTAGGAGGGAGTCAGACTGGGGTGTGAGAGGGAGTCAGACTGGGGTGTGAGAGGGAGTCAGACTGGGGTGTGAGAAGGGAGTCAGACTGGGGTGTGAGGGGAGTCAGACTGGGGTGTGAGAGGGAGTCAGACTGGGGTGTGAGAGGCAGTCAGACTGGGGTGTATGAGGGAGTCAGACTGCGGCGTGAGAGGGAGTCAGACTGGGGTGTGAGAGGGAGTCAGACTGCGGCGTGAGAGGGAATCAGACTGGGGTGTATGAGTGAGTCAGACTGGGGTGTATGAGGGAGTCAGACTGGGGTGTGAGAGGGAGTCAGACTGGGGTGTGAGAGGGAGTCAGACTGGGGTGTATGAGGGAGTCAGACTGGGGTGTGAGAGGGAGTCAGACTGGGGTGTGAGAGAGAGTCAGACTGGGATGTGAGAGGGAGTCAGACTGGGGTGTGAGAGGGAGTCAGACTGGGGTGTATGAGGGAGTCAGACTGGGGTGTATGAGGGAGTCAGACTGGGTTGTATGAGGGAGTCAGACTGGGGTGTGAGAGGGAGTCAGACTGGGGTGTGAGAGGGAGTCAGACTGGGATGTGAGAGGGAGTCAGACTGAGGTGTGGGAGGGAGTCACTCTGGGGTGTGAGAGGGAGTCAGACTGGGGTGTATGAGGGAGTCAGACTGGGGTTTATGAGAGAGTCAGACTGCGGCTTGAGATGGAGTCAGACTGGGGTCTATGAGTCAGAAAAACTGGGGTGTATGAGGGAGTCAGACTCGAGTATATGAGGGAGTCAGACTGTGGTGTGAGAGGGAGTCAGACTGGGGTGTATGAGGGAGTCAGTCTTGGGCGTCAGAGGGAGCCAGACTGGGGTGTGAGAGGGAGTCAGACTGGGGTGTGAGAGGGAGTCAGACTGGGGTGTGAGAGCGAGTCAGACCGGGGTGTGAGAAGGGGTCAGACTGGGGTGTTTGAGGGAGTCAGACTGGGGTGTGAGACGGAGTCAGACTGGGGTGTATGAGGGAGTCAGACTGGGGTTTGAGAGGGAGTCAGACTCGAGTGTGAGAGGGAGTCAGACTGGGGTGTGAGAGGGAGTCAGACTGGGGTGTGAGAGGGAGTCAGACTGGGGTGTGAGACGGAGTCAGACTCGGGTGTATGAGGGAGTCAGACTGGGGTGTGAGAGGGAGTCAGACTGGGGCGTGAGAGGGAGTCAGACTGAGGTGTGAGAGGGAGTCAGACTGGGGTTTGAGAGTGAGTCAGACTCGAGTGTTAGAGGGAGTCAGACTGGGGTGTGAGAGGTAGTCAGACTGGGGTGTATGAGGGAGTCAGACTGGGGTGTGAGAGGGAGTCAGACTGGGGTGTATGAGGGAGTCAGACTGGGGTGTGAGAGGGAGTCAGACTGGGGTGTGATAGGGAGTCAGACTGGGGCGTGAGAGGGAGTCAGACTGGGGTGTATGAGGGAGTCAGACTGGGGTGTGAGAGGGAGTCAGACTGGGGTGTCAGAGGGAGTCAGACTGGGGTGTCAGATGGAGTCAGACTGGGGTGTGAGAGGGAGTCAGACTGGGGTGTGAGAGGGAGTCAGACTGGGGTGTGAGAGGGAGTCAGACTGGGGTGTGAGAGGGAGTCAGACTGGGGTGTGAGAGGGAGTCAGACTGGGGTGTGAGAGGGAGTCAGACTGGGGTGTGAGAGGGAGTCAGACTGGGGTGTGAGAGGGAGTCAGACTGGGGTGTGAGAGGGAGTCAGACTGGGGTGTATGAGGAGTCAGACTGGGGTGTATGAGGGAGTCAGACTGGGGTGTGAGAGGGAGTCAGACTGGGGTGTGTGAGGGAGTCAGACTGGGGTGTGAGAGGGAGTCAGACTGGGGTGTGAGAGGGAGTCAGACTGGGGTGTATGAGGGAGTCAGACTGGGTGTATGAGGGAGTCAGACTGGGGTGTATGAGGGAGTCAGACTGGGTGTGAGAGGGAGTCAGACTGGGGTGTGAGAGGGAGTCAGACTGGGGTGTGAGTGGGAGTCAGACTGGGGTGTGAGAGGGAGTCAGACTGGGCCGTGAGAGTGAGTCAGACTGGGGTGTGAGAGGGAGTCAGACTGGGGTGTGAGAGGGAGTCAGACTGGGGTGTATGAGGGATTCAGACTAGGGTGTGAGAGGGAGTCAGACTGGCGTGTGAGAGGGAGTCAGACTGTGGTGTGAGAGGGAGTCAGACTGGGGTGTGAGAGGGATTCAGACTGGGGTGTATGAGGGAGACAGACTGGGGTGTGTGAGGGAGTCAGACTGGGGTGTGAGAGGGAGTCAGACTCGGGTATATGAGGGAGTCAGACTGGGGTGTGAGAGGGAGTCAGACTGGGGCGTGAGAGGGAGTCAGACTGGGGTGTGAGAGGGAGTCAGACTGGGGTTTGAGAGTGAGTCAGACTCGAGTGTTAGAGGGAGTCAGACTGGGGTGTGAGATGTAGTCAGACTGGGGTGTATGAGGGAGTCAGAACGGGGTGTGAGAGGGAGTCAGACTGGGGTGTATGAGGGAGTCAGACTGGGGTGTGAGAGGGACTCAGACTGGGGTGTGATAGGGAGTCAGACTGGGGCGTGAGAGTGAGTCAGACTGGGGTGTATGAGGGAGTCAGACTGGGGTGTGAGAGAGAGTCAGACTTGGGTGTCAGAGGGAGTCAGACTGGGGTGTCAGATGGAGTCAGACTGGGGTGTGAGAGGGATTCAGACTGGGGTGTGAGAGGCAGTCAGACTGGGGTGTATGAGGGAGTCAGACTGGGGTGTATGAGGGAGTCAGACTGGGGTGTGAGAGGGAGTCAGACTGGGGTGTGAGAGGGAGTCAGACTGGGGTGTGAGAGCGAGTCAGACTGGGGTGTGAGAGGGAGTCAGACTGGGGTGTGAGAGGGAGTCAGACTGGGGTGTATGAGAGAGTCAGACTGGGGTGTATGAGGGAGTCAGACTGGGGTGTGAGAGGGAGTCAGACTGGGGTGTGAGAGGGAGTCAGACTGGGGTGTGAGAGGGAGTCTGACTGGGGTGTGAGAGGGAGTCAGACTGGGGTGTGAGAGGGAGTCAGACTGGGGTGTATGAGGGATTCAGACTAGGGTGTGAGAGGGAGTCAGACTGGCGTGTGAGAGGGAGTCAGACTGTCGTGTGAGAGGGAGTCAGACTGGGGTGTATGAGGGAGTCAGACTGGGGTGTATGAGGGAGTCAGACTGGGGTGTATGAGGGAGTCAGACTGGGTTGTATGAGGGAGTCAGACTGGGGTTTATGAGAGAGTCAGACTGCGGCTTGAGATGGAGTCAGACTGGGGTCTATGAGTCAGAAAAACTGGGGTGTATGAGGGAGTCAGACTTGGGCGTCAGAGGGAGCCAGACTGTGGTGTGAGACGGAGTCAGACTGGGGTGTGAGAGGGAGTCAGACTGGGGTGTGAGAGGGACTCAGACTGGGGTGTGAGAGGGAGTCAGACTGGGGTGTGAGACGGAGTCAGACTCGGGTATATGAGGGAGTCAGACTGGGGTGTGAGAGGGAGCCAGACTGGGGTGTGAGACGGAGTCAGACTGGGGTGTGAGAGGGAGTCAGACTGGGGTGTGAGAGGGAGTCAGACTGGGGTGTGAGACGGAGTCAGACTCGGGTATATGAGGGAGTCAGACTGGGGTGTGAGAGGGAGTCAGACTGGGGCGTGAGAGGGAGTCAGACTGGGGTGTGAGAGTGAGTCAGACTGGGGTTTGAGAGGGAGTCAGACTCGAGTGAGAGAGGGAGTCAGACTGGGGTGTGAGAGGGAGTCAGACTGGGGTGTATGAGGGAGTCAGAACGGGGTGTGAGAGGGAGTCAGACTGGGGTGTGATAGGGAGTCACACTGGGGCGTGAGAGGGACTCAGACTGGGGTGTATGAGGGAGTCAGACTGGGGTGTGAGAGGGGGTCAGACTGGGGTGTCAGAGGGAGTCAGACTGGGGTGTCAGAGGGAGTCAGACTGGGGTGTGACAGGGAGTCAGACTGGGGTGTGAGAGGGAGTCAGACTGGGGTGTGAGAGGGAGCCAGACTGGGGTTTGAGAGGGAGTCAGACTGGGGTGTGAGAGGGAGTCAGACTGGGGTGTGAGAGGGAGTCAGACTGGGGTGTGAGAGCGAGTCAGACTGGGGTGTGAGAGGGAGTCAGACTGGGGTGTGAGAGGGAGTCAGACTGGGGTGTATGAGAGAGTCAGACTGGGGCGTGAGAGGGAGTCAGACTGGGGTGTGAGAAGGAGTCAGACTGGGGTGTGAGAGGGAGTCAGACTGGGATGTGAGAGGGAGTCAGACTGAGGTGTGGGAGGGAGTCACACTGGGGTGTGAGAGGGAGTCAGACTGGGGTGTATGAGGGAGTCAGACTGGGGTTTATGAGAGAGTCAGACTGCGGCTTGAGATGGAGTCAGACTGGGGTCTATGAGTCAGAAAAACTGGGGTGTATGAGGGAGTCAGACTCGAGTATATGAGGGAGTCAGACTGTGGTGTGAGAGGGAGTCAGACTGGGGTGTATGAGGGAGTCAGACTTGGGCGTCAGAGGGAGCCAGACTGGGGTGTGAGAGGGATTCAGACTGGGGTGTGAGAGGGAGTCAGACTGGGGTGTGAGAGCGAGTCAGACTGGGGTGTGAGACGGAGTCAGACTGGGGTGTATGAGGGAGTCAGACTGGGGTTTGAGAGGGAGTCAGACTCGAGTGTGAGAGGGAGTCAGACTGGGGTGTGAGAGGGAGTCAGACTGGGGTGTGAGAGGGAGTCAGACTCGGGTATATGAGGGAGTCAGACTGGGGTGTGAGAGGGAGTCAGACTGGGGCGTGAGAGGGAGTCAGACTGGGGTGTGAGAGGGAGTCAGACTGGGGTTTGAGAGTGAGTCAGACTCGAGTGTTAGAGGGAGTCAGACTGGGGTGTGAGATGTAGTCAGACTGGGGTGTATGAGGGAGTCAGAACGGGGTGTGAGAGGGAGTCAGACTGGGGTGTATGAGGGAGTCAGACTGGGGTGTGAGAGGGACTCAGACTGGGGTGTGATAGGGAGTCAGACTGGGGCGTGAGAGTGAGTCAGACTGGGGTGTATGAGGGAGTCAGACTGGGGTGTGAGAGGGAGTCAGACTTGGGTGTCAGAGGGAGTCAGACTGGGGTGTCAGATGGAGTCAGACTGGGGTGTGAGAGGGATTCAGACTGGGGTGTGAGAGGCAGTCAGACTGGGGTGTATGAGGGAGTCAGACTGGGGTGTATGAGGGAGTCAGACTGGGGTGTGAGAGGGAGTCAGACTGGGGTGTGAGAGGGAGTCAGACTGGGGTGTGAGAGCGAGTCAGACTGGGGTGTGAGAGGGAGTCAGACTGGGGTGTGAGAGGGAGTCAGACTGGGGTGTATGAGAGAGTCAGACTGGGGTGTATGAGGGAGTCAGACTGGGGTGTGAGAGGGAGTCAGACTGGGGTGTGAGGGGGAGTCAGACTGGGGTGTGAGAGGGAGTCAGACTGGGGTGTATGAGCGAGTCAGAACGGGGTGTGAGAGGGAGTCAGACTGTGTTTTTAGTGGGAGTCAGACTGAGTTTTGCGTGGGAGTCAGACTGGGGTTTGAGAGGGAGTCAGACTGGGGTGTGATTGGGAGTCAGACTGGGGTGTGAGAGGGAGTCAGACTGGGGTGTGAGAGGGAGTCTGACTGGGGTGTGAGAGGGAGTCAGACTGGGGTGTGAGAGGGAGTCAGACTGGGGTGTATGAGGGATTCAGACTAGGGTGTGAGAGGGAGTCAGACTGGCGTGTGAGAGGGAGTCAGACTGTCGTGTGAGAGGGAGTCAGACTGGGGTGTGAGAGGGAGTCAGACTGGGGTGTATGAAGGAGTCAGACTGGGGTGTATGAGGGAGTCAGACTGGGGTGTATGAGGGAGTCAGACTGGGTTGTATGAGGGAGTCAGACTGGGGTTTATGAGAGAGTCAGACTGCGGCTTGAGATGGAGTCAGACTGGGGTGTGAGAGGGAGTCAGACTGGCGTGTGAGAGGGAGTCAGACTGGGGCGTGAGAGGGAGTCAGACTGGGGTTTGAGAGGGAGTGAGACTGGGGTCTATGAGGGAGTCAGAACGGGGTGTGAGAGGGAGTCAGACTGTGTTTTTAGTGGGAGTCAGACTGGGTTTTGCGTGGGAGTCAGACTGGGATGTGATTGGGGGTCAGACTGGGGTGTGAGAAGGAGTCAGACTGGGGTGTGAGAGGTAGTCAGACTGGGGTGTGAGAGGGAGTCAGACTGGGGTGTGAGAGGCAGACAGACTGGGGTGTATGAGGGAGTCAGACTGCGGCGTGAGAGGGAGTCAGACTGGGGTGTGAGAGGGAGTCAGACTGCGGCGTGAGAGGGAATCAGACTGGGGTGTATGAGTGAGTCAGACTGGGGTGTATGAGGGAGTCAGACTGGGGTGTGAGAGGGAGTCAGACTGGGGTGTGAGAGGGAGTCAGACTGGGGTGTATGAGGGAGTCAGACTGGGGTGTGAGAGGGAGTCAGACTGGGGTGTGAGAGAGAGTCAGACTGGGGTGTGAGAGGGAGTCAGACTGGGGTGTGAGAGGGAGTCATACTGGGGTGTATGAGGGAGTCAGACTGGGGTGTATGAGGGAGTCAGACTGGGGTGTATGAGGGAGTCAGACTGGGGTGTGAGAGGGAGTCAGACTGGGGTGTGAGAGGGAGTCAGACTGGGATGTGAGAGGGAGTCAGACTGAGGTGTGGGAGGGAGTCACTCTGGGGTGTGAGAGGGAGTCAGACTGGGGTGTATGAGGGAGTCAGACTGGGGTTTATGAGAGAGTCAGACTGCGGCTTGAGATGGAGTCAGACTGGGGTCTATGAGTCAGAAAAACTGGGGTGTATGAGGGAGTCAGACTCGAGTATATGAGGGAGTCAGACTGTGGTGTGAGCGGGAGTCAGACTGGGGTGTATGAGGGAGTCAGTCTTGGGCGTCAGAGGGAGCCAGACTGGGGTGTGAGAGGGATTCAGACTGGGGTGTGAGAGGGAGTCAGACTGGGGTGTGAGAGCGAGTCAGACCGGGGTGTGAGAAGGGGTCAGACTGGGGTGTTTGAGGGAGTCAGACTGGGGTGTGAGACGGAGTCAGACTGGGGTGTATGAGGGAGTCAGACTGGGGTTTGAGAGGGAGTCAGACTCGAGTGTGAGAGGGAGTCAGACTGGGGTGTGAGAGGGAGTCAGACTGGGGTGTGAGAGGGAGTCAGACTGGGGTGTGAGACGGAGTCAGACTCGGGTATATGAGGGAGTCAGACTGGGGTGTGAGAGGGAGTCAGACTGGGTCGTGAGAGGGAGTCAGACTGGGGTGTGAGAGGGAGTCAGACTGGGGTTTGAGAGTGAGTCAGACTCGAGTGTTAGAGGGAGTCAGACTGGGGTGTGAGAGGTAGTCAGACTGGGGTGTATGAGGGAGTCAGAACGGGGTGTGAGAGGGAGTCAGACTGGGGTGTATGAGGGAGTCAGACTGGGGTGTGAGAGGGAGTCAGACTGGGGTGTGATAGGGAGTCAGACTGGGGCGTGAGAGGGAGTCAGACTGGGGTGTATGAGGGAGTCAGACTGGGGTGTGAGAGGGAGTCAGACTTGGGTGTCAGAGGGAGTCAGACTGGGGTGTCAGATGGAGTCAGACTGGGGTGTGAGAGGGAGTCAGACTGGGGTGTGAGAGGGAGTCAGACTGGGGTGTGAGAGGGAGCCAGACTGGGGTTTGAGAGGGAGTCAGACTGGGGTGTGAGAGGGAGTCAGACTGGGGTGTGAGAGGGAGTCAGACTGGGGTGTGAGAGCGAGTCAGACTGGGGTGTGAGAGGGAGTCAGACTGGGGTGTGAGAGGGAGTCAGACTGGGGTGTATGAAAGAGTCAGACTGGGGTGTATGAGGGAGTCAGACTGGGGTGTGAGAGGGAGTCAGACTGGCGTGTGAGAGGGAGTCAGACTGGGGCGTGAGAGGGAGTCAGACTGGGGTGTGAGAGGGAGTCAGACTGGGGTGTATGAGCGAGTCAGAACGGGCTGTGAGAGGGAGTCAGACTGTGTTTTTAGTGGGAGTCAGACTGAGTTTTGCGTGGGAGTCAGACTGGGGTGTGATTGGGAGTCAGACTGGGGTGTGAGAGGGAGTCAGACTGGGGTGTGAGAGCGAGTCTGACTGGGGTGTGAGAGGGAGTCAGACTGGGGTGTGAGAGGGAGTCAGACTGGGGTGTATGAGGGATTCAGACTAGGGTGTGAGAGGGAGTCAGACTGGCGTGTGAGAGGGAGTCAGACTGTGGTGTGAGAGGGAGTCAGACTGGGGTGTGAGAGGGATTCAGACTGGGGTGTATGAGGGAGACAGACTGGGGTGTGTGAGGGAGTCAGACTGGGGTGTGAGAGGGAGTCAGACTGGGGTGTGAGAGGGAGTCAGACTGGGGCGTGAGAGGGAGTCAGACTGTGGTGTGAGAGGGAGTCAGACTGGGGTGTGAGAGGGATTCAGACTGGGGTCTATGAGGGTGACAGACTGGGGTGTGTGAGGGAGTCAGACTGGGGTGTGAGAGGGAGTCAGACTGGGGTGTGAGAGTGAGTCAGACTGGGGTGTGAGAGGGAGTTAGACTGGGGTGTATGAGCCAGTCAGTCTGGGGTGTGAGAGGGAGTCAGACTGGGGTGTGAGAGGGAGTCAGACTGGGGTGTGAGAGGGAGTCAGACTGGGGTGTGAGACGGAGTCAGACTCGGGTATATGAGGGAGTCAGACTGGGGTGTGAGAGGGAGTCAGACTGGGGTGTGAGAGGGAGTCAGACTGGGGTGTGAGAGGGAGTCAGACTGGGGTGTGAGAGGGAGTCAGACTGGGGTGTGAGAGGGAGTCAGACTGGGGTGTGAGACGGAGTCAGACTGGGGTGTATGAGGTAGTCAGACTGGGGTGTGAGAGGGAGTCAGACTGGGGTGTGAGAGGGAGTCAGACTGGGGTGTGAGAGGGAGTCAGACTGGGGTTAATGAGGGAGTCAGACTCGGGTGTGAGAGGGAGTCAGACTGGGGTGTGAGAGGGAGTCAGACTGGGGTGTATGAGGGAGTCAGACTGGGGTGTGAGAGGGAGTCAGACTGGGGTGTATGAGGGAGTCAGACTGGGGTGTGAGAGGGAGTCAGACTGGGGTGTGATAGGGAGTCAGACTGGGGCGTGAGAGGGAGTCAGACTGGGGTGTATGAGGGAGTCAGACTGGGGTGTGAGAGGGAGTCAGACTGGGGTGTCAGAGGGAGTCAGACTGGGGTGTCAGAGGGAGTCAGACTGGGGTGTGACAGGGAGTCCGACTGGGGTGTGAGAGGGAGTCAGACTGGGGTGTGAGAGGGAGCCAGACTGGGGTTTGAGAGGGAGTCAGACTGGGGTGTGAGAGGGAGTCAGACTGGGGTGTGAGAGGGAGTCAGACTCGGGTGTGAGAGCGAGTCAGACTGGGGTGTGAGAGGGAGTCAGACTGGGGTGTGAGAGGGAGTCAGACTGGGGTGTATGAGAGAGTCAGACTGGGGTCTATGAGGGAGTCAGAACGGGGTGTGAGAGGGAGTCAGACTGTGTTTTTAGTGGGAGTCAGACTGGGTTTTGCGTGGGAGTCAGACTGGGGTGTGATTGGGAGTCAGACTGGGGTGTGAGAAGGAGTCAGACTGGGGTGTGAGAGGGAGTCAGACTGGGGTGTGAGAGGGAGTCAGACTGGGGTGTGAGAGGCAGACAGACTGGGGTGTATGAGGGAGTCAGACTGCGGCATGAGAGGGAGTCAGACTGGGGTGTGAGAGGGAGTCAGACTGCGGCGTGAGAGGGAATCAGACTGGGGTGTATGAGTGAGTCAGACTGGGGTGTATGAGGGAGTCAGACTGGGGTGTGAGAGGGAGTCAGACTGGGGTGTGAGAGGGAGTCAGACTGGGGTGTATGAGGGAGTCAGACTGGGGTGTATGAGGGAGTCAGACTGGGGTGTGAGAGGGAGTCAGACTGGGGTGTGAGATAGAGTCAGACTGGGGTGTGAGAGGTAGTCATACTGGGGTGTATGAGGGAGTCAGACTGGGGTGTGAGAGGGAGTCAGACTGGGGTGTATGAGGGAGTTAGACTGGGGTGTATGAGGGAGTCAGACTGGGTTGTATGAGGGAGTCAGACTGGGGTGTGAGAAGGAGTCAGACTGGGGTGTGAGAGGGAGTCAGACTGGGATGTGAGAGGGAGTCAGACTGAGGTGTGGGAGGGAGTCACACTGGGGTGTGAGAGGGAGTCAGACTGGGGTGTATGAGGGAGTCAGACTGGGGTTTATGAGAGAGTCAGACTGCGGCTTGAGATGGAGTCAGACTGGGGTCTATGAGTCAGAAAAACTGGGGTGTATGAGGGAGTCAGACTCGAGTATATGAGGGAGTCAGACTGTGGTGTGAGAGGGAGTCAGACTGGGGTGTATGAGGGAGTCAGACTTGGGCGTCAGAGGGAGCCAGACTGGGGTGTGAGAGGGATTCAGACTGGGGTGTGAGAGGGAGTCAGACTGGGGTGTGAGAGCGAGTCAGACTGGGGTGTGAGAAGGGGTCAGACTGGGGTGTTTGAGGGAGTCAGACTGGGGTGTGAGACGGAGTCAGACTGGGGTGTATGAGGGAGTCAGACTGGGGTTTGAGAGGGAGTCAGACTCGAGTGTGAGAGGGAGTCAGACTGGGGTGTGAGAGGGAGTCAGACTGGGGTGTGAGAGGGAGTCAGACTCGGGTATATGAGGGAGTCAGACTGGGGTGTGAGAGGGAGTCAGACTGGGGCGTGAGAGGGAGTCAGACTGGGGTGTGAGAGGGAGTCAGACTGGGGTTTGAGAGTGAGTCAGACTCGAGTGTTAGAGGGAGTCAGACTGGGGTGTGAGAGGTAGTCAGACTGGGGTGTATGAGGGAGTCAGAACGGGGTGTGAGAGGGAGTCAGACTGGGGTGTATGAGGGAGTCAGACTGGGGTGTGAGAGGGACTCAGACTGGGGTGTGATAGGGAGTCAGACTGGGGCGTGAGAGGGAGTCAGACTGGGGTGTATGAGGGAGTCAGACTGGGGTGTGAGAGGGAGTCAGACTTGGGTGTCAGAGGGAGTCAGACTGGGGTGTCAGATGGAGTCAGACTGGGGTGTGAGAGGGATTCAGACTGGGGTGTGAGAGGCAGTCAGACTGGGGTGTGAGAGGGAGTCAGACTGGGGTGTGAGAGGGAGTCAGACTGGGGTGTGAGAGGGAGTCAGACTGGGGTGTGAGAGGGAGTCAGACTGGGGTGTGAGAGCGAGTCAGACTGGGGTGTGAGAGGGAGTCAGACTGGGGTGTGAGAGGGAGTCAGACTGGGGTGTATGAGGAGTCAGACTGGGGTGTGAGAGGGAGTCAGACTGGCGTGTGAGAGGGAGTCAGACTGGGGCGTGAGAGGGAGTCAGACTGGGGTGTGAGAGGGAGTCAGACTGGGGTGTATGAGCGAGTCAGAACGGGCTGTGAGAGGGAGTCAGACTGTGTTTTTAGTGGAGTCAGACTGAGTTTTGCGTGGGAGTCAGACTGGGGTGTGAGAGGGAGTCAGACTGGGGTGTGATTGGGAGTCAGACTGGGGTGTGAGAGGGAGTCAGACTGGGGTGTGAGAGGGAGTCTGACTGGGGTGTGAGAGGGAGTCAGACTGGGGTGTGAGAGGGAGTCAGACTGGGGTGTATGAGGGATTCAGACTAGGGTGTGAGAGGGAGTCAGACTGGCGTGTGAGAGGGAGTCAGACTGTCGTGTGAGAGGGAGTCAGACTGGGGTGTGAGAGGGATTCAGACTGGGGTGTATGAGGGAGACAGACTGGGGTGTGTGAGGGAGTCAGACTGGGGTGTGAGAGGGAGTCAGACTGGGGTGTGAGAGGGAGTCAGACTGGGGTGTGAGAGGGAGTCAGACTGTGGTGTGAGAGGGAGTCAGACTGGGGTGTGAGAGGGATTCAGACTGGGGTGTATGAGGGAGACAGACTGGGGTGTGTGAGGGAGTCAGACTGGGGTGTGAGAGGGAGTCAGACTGGGGTGTATGAGAGAGTCAGACTGGGGTCTATGAGGGAGTCAGAACGGGGTGTGAGAGGGAGTCAGACTGTGTTTTTAGTGGGAGTCAGACTGGGTTTTGCGTGGGAGTCAGACTGGGGTGTGATTGGGAGTCAGACTGGGGTGTGAGAAGGAGTCAGACTGGGGTGTGAGAGGGAGTCAGACTGGGGTGTGAGAGGGAGTCAGACTGGGGTGTGAGAGGCAGACAGACTGGGGTGTATGAGGGAGTCAGACTGCGGCATGAGAGGGAGTCAGACTGGGGTGTGAGAGGGAGTCAGACTGCGGCGTGAGAGGGAATCAGACTGGGGTGTATGAGTGAGTCAGACTGGGTTGTATGAGGGAGTCAGACTGGTGAGAGGGAGTCAGACTGGGGTGTGAGAGGGTGTCAGACTGGGGTGTATGAGGGAGTCAGACTGGGGTGTATGAGGGAGTCAGACTGGGGTGTGAGAGGGAGTCAGACTGGGGTGTGAGATAGAGTCAGACTGGGGTGTGAGAGGTAGTCATACTGGGGTGTATGAGGGAGTCAGACTGGGGTGTGAGAGGGAGTCAGACTGGGGTGTATGAGGGAGTTAGACTGGGGTGTATGAGGGAGTCAGACTGGGTTGTATGAGGGAGTCAGACTGGGGTGTGAGAAGGAGTCAGACTGGGGTGTGAGAGGGAGTCAGACTGGGATGTGAGAGGGAGTCAGACTGAGGTGTGGGAGGGAGTCACACTGGGGTGTGAGAGGGAGTCAGACTGGGGTGTATGAGGGAGTCAGACTGGGGTTTATGAGAGAGTCAGACTGCGGCTTGAGATGGAGTCAGACTGGGGTCTATGAGTCAGAAAAACTGGGGTGTATGAGGGAGTCAGACTCGAGTATATGAGGGAGTCAGACTGTGGTGTGAGAGGGAGTCAGACTGGGGTGTATGAGGGAGTCAGACTTGGGCGTCAGAGGGAGCCAGACTGGGGTGTGAGAGGGATTCAGACTGGGGTGTGAGAGGGAGTCAGACTGGGGTGTGAGAGCGAGTCAGACTGGGGTGTGAGAAGGGGTCAGACTGGGGTGTTTGAGGGAGTCAGACTGGGGTGTGAGACGGAGTCAGACTGGGGTGTATGAGGGAGTCAGACTGGGGTTTGAGAGGGAGTCAGACTCGAGTGTGAGAGGGAGTCAGACTGGGGTGTGAGAGGGAGTCAGACTGGGGTGTGAGAGGGAGTCAGACTCGGGTATATGAGGGAGTCAGACTGGGGTGTGAGAGGGAGTCAGACTGGGGCGTGAGAGGGAGTCAGACTGGGGTGTGAGAGGGAGTCAGACTGGGGTTTGAGAGTGAGTCAGACTCGAGTGTTAGAGGGAGTCAGACTGGGGTGTGAGAGGTAGTCAGACTGGGGTGTATGAGGGAGTCAGAACGGGGTGTGAGAGGGAGTCAGACTGGGGTGTATGAGGGAGTCAGACTGGGGTGTGAGAGGGACTCAGACTGGGGTGTGATAGGGAGTCAGACTGGGGCGTGAGAGTGAGTCAGACTGGGGTGTATGAGGGAGTCAGACTGGGGTGTGAGAGGGAGTCAGACTTGGGTGTCAGAGGGAGTCAGACTGGGGTGTCAGATGGAGTCAGACTGGGGTGTGAGAGGGATTCAGACTGGGGTGTGAGAGGCAGTCAGACTGGGGTGTATGAGGGAGTCAGACTGGGGTGTATGAGGGAGTCAGACTGGGGTGTGAGAGGGAGTCAGACTGGGGTGTGAGAGGGAGTCAGACTGGGGTGTGAGAGCGAGTCAGACTGGGGTGTGAGAGGGAGTCAGACTGGGGTGTGAGAGGGAGTCAGACTGGGGTGTATGAGAGAGTCAGACTGGGGTGTATGAGGGAGTCAGACTGGGGTGTGAGAGGGAGTCAGACTGGGGTGTGAGAGGGAGTCAGACTGGGGTGTGAGAGGGAGTCAGACTGGGGTGTATGAGCGAGTCAGAACGGGGTGTGAGAGGGAGTCAGACTGTGTTTTTAGTGGGAGTCAGACTGAGTTTTGCGTGGGAGTCAGACTGGGGTGTGAGAGGGAGTCAGACTGGGGTGTGATTGGGAGTCAGACTGGGGTGTGAGAGGGAGTCAGACTGGGGTGTGAGAGGGAGTCTGACTGGGGTGTGAGAGGGAGTCAGACTGGGGTGTGTGAGGGAGTCAGACTGGGGTGTGAGAGGGAGTCAGACTGGGGTGTGTGAGGGAGTCAGACTGGGGTGTATGAGGGAGTCAGACTGGGGTGTGAGAGGGAGTCAGACTGGGGTGTGAGAGGGAGTCAGACTGGGGTGTGTGAGGGAGTCAGACTGGGGTGTGAGAGCGAGTCAGACTGGGGTGTGAGAAGGGGTCAGACTGGGGTGTTTGAGGGAGTCAGACTGGGGTGTGAGACGGAGTCAGACTGGGGTGTATGAGGGAGTCAGACTGGGGTTTGAGAGGGAGTCAGACTCGAGTGTGAGAGGGAGTCAGACTGGGGTGTGAGAGGGAGTCAGACTGGGGTGTGAGAGGGAGTCAGACTCGGGTATATGAGGGAGTCAGACTGGGGTGTGAGAGGGAGTCAGACTGGGGCGTGAGAGGGAGTCAGACTGGGGTGTGAGAGGGAGTCAGACTGGGGTTTGAGAGTGAGTCAGACTCGAGTGTTAGAGGGAGTCAGACTGGGGTGTGAGAGGTAGTCAGACTGGGGTGTATGAGGGAGTCAGAACGGGGTGTGAGAGGGAGTCAGACTGGGGTGTATGAGGGAGTCAGACTGGGGTGTGAGAGGGAGTCAGTCTGGGGTGTGAGAGAAAGTCAGACTGGGGTGTGAGAGGGAGTCAGACTGGGGTGTGAGAGGGAGTCAGACTGTGGATGCAACAGATTCTCTAAGCTTTGTTTTCAAACCATTGGAAAGTCAAGCAGATTTACATTGGGTAGAGTTACAGGCAAATTTATATTGGGTGAAGTTAAAAACAGATTTACATTGGGTAGAGTTACAGGCAGATTTACATTGGGTAGAGTTACAAACAGATTTACATTGGGTACAGTTGCAAGCAGATTTACATTGGCTAGAGTTATAGGCAGATTTACATTGAGTAGAGTTACAAACAGATTTACGTTGGGTAGAGTTACAAGCAAATTCACTTTGGGCAGAGTTAGAAACAGATTTATTTTCGGTAGAGTTACAAGCAGTTTTATATTGGGTAGAGTTACATGCATATTTACATTGGGGACAGTTACCAACAGATTTACATTGGTTAGAGTTACAACCATATTTACATTGGGTAGAGTTACAAGTAGATTTACATTGGGTAGAGTTACAAGCAGATTTACATTGGGTAGAGTTACAAGTAGATTTACATTGGGTAGAGTTACAAACAGATTTACATCGGGTAGAGTTTCAAACAGATTTACATTGGTAGAGTTACAAACAGATTTACATTGGGTAGAGTTACAAGCAGATTTACATTGGGTAGAGTTACAAGTAGATTTACATTGGGTAGAGTTACAAACAGATTTACATCGGGTAGAGTTTCAAACAGATTTACATTGGGTAGAGTTACAAACAGATTTACATTGGGTAGAGTTACAAGCAGATTTACATTGGGTAGAGTTACAAACAGATTTACATTGGGTAGAGTTAGAAACAGATTTACATTGGGTAGAGTTACAAGCAGATTTACATTGGGTAGAGTTACAAACAGATTTACATTGGGTAGAGTTACAAACAGATTTACATTGGGTAGAGTTACAAACAGATTTACATTGTGTAGAGTTACAAACAGATTTACATTGGGTAGATTTACATGCAGATTTTCATTGGGTACAGTTACAAGCAGATTTACATTGGGTAGAGTTACAAACAGATTTACATTGGGTAGAGTTACAAGCAGATTTACTTTGGGTAGAGTTACAAGCAGATTTACATTGGGTAGAGTTACAAACAGATTTACATTGGGTAGAGTTACAAGCAGATTTACTTTGGGTAGAGTTACAAACAGATTTACATTGGGTAGAGTTACAAACAGATTTACATTGGGTAGAGTTACAAACAGATTTACATTGGGTAGAGTTACAAACAGATTTACATTGGGTAGAGTTACAAGCAGATTTACATTGGGTAGAGTTACAAGCAGATTTACTTTGGGTAGAGTTACAAACAGATTTACATTGGGTAGAGTTACAAGCAGATTTAGATTGGGTAGAGTTACAAGCAGATTTACTTTGGGTAGAGTTACAAACAGATTTACTTTGGGTAGAGTTACAAGCAGATTTACATTGGGTAGAGTTACAAGCAGATTTACATTGGGTAGAGTTACAAAAAGATTTACATTGGGTAGAGTTACAAGCAGATTTACATTGGGTAGAATTACAAGCAGATTTACATTGGGTAGAGTTACAAGCAGATTTACATTGGGTAGAGTTACAAACAGATTTACATTGGGTAGAGTTACAAACAGATTTACTTTGGGTAGAGTTACAAGCAGATTTACATTGGGTAGAATTACAAGCAGATTTACATTGGGTAGAGTTACAAGCAGATTTACTTTGGGTAGAGTTACAAACAGATTTACATTGGGTAGAGTTACAAACAGATTTACATTGGGTAGAGTTACAAACAGATTTACTTTGGGTAGAGTTACAAACAGATTTACATTGGGTAGAGTTACAAACAGATTTACATTGGGTAGAGTTACAAGCAGATTTACATTGGATAGAGTTACAAACAGATTTACATTGGGTAGAGTTACAAACTGATTTACTTTGGGTAGAGTTACAAGCAGATTTACATTGGGTAGAATTACAAGCAGATTTACATTGGGTAGAGTTACAAACAGATTTACATTGGGTAGAGTTACAAACAGATTTACATTGGGTAGAGTTACAAACTGATTTACTTTGGGTAGAGTTACAAGCAGATTTACATTGGGTAGAATTACAAGCAGATTTACATTGGGTAGAGTTACAAACAGATTTACATTGGGTAGAGTTACAAACAGATTTACATTGGGTAGAGTTACAAACAGATTTACTTTGGGTAGAGTTACAAACAGATTTACATTGGGTAGAGTTACAAACAGATTTACATTGGGTAGAGTTACAAACAGATTTACATTGGGTAGAGTTACAAACAGATTTACATTGGGTAGAGTTACAAACAGATTTACTTTGGGTAGAGTTACAAACAGATTTACATTGGGTAGAGTTACAAACAGATTTACTTTGGGTAGAGCCTTCTTCCCAGTATCATTAACTCTGAACATTATCACATTAACTTTTTCAAAAGAAAGTTCCTTGGAAAAATATGGATTGACTATTTTTCAAGCAAGTGACATGTGACAAGAGAAAGTTAAACTAATGTCAAATTTCAGGATGGAATCTTTATATTTTGTTTTATATTCTAAATGATTATAGCAGCCACATTCTTTTTGTTCCCTTTCACGCACAATTCAGGGCCTCCCCGCTTCTGACCTCATTACAGCCTTGGTTCAAACATGGACCAAAGAGCTGAACTCCTGAGGTGAGGTGAGAGTGACTGCCCTTGACATCAAGGCAGCATTTGACCGAGTGTGGTATCAAGGAGCCCTAGCAAAACTGGAGTCAATGGGAATCAGGGGGAAAACTCTCCGCTGGTTGGAGTCATACCCAGCACAAAGGAAGATGGCTGTGGTTGTTGGAGGCCCCAGAATGGATTGCAGCAACTCAGCAGAACTTTGACATCATCTTCCAAACTAGCGACCACTAACACCCAGAAGGACAAGGACAGCAGGCACATGGGAACAACATCAGCTACAAGTTCCCCTCTAAGCCACTCGCTGCTGCAGTCCAAATGGTGTAGGTCCACCCACAGTGCTCTTAGGATGGGAGTTCCAGGATTTTGACCCAATGACAGTGAAGGAACAATGATATATTTCCAAGTCAGGATGGTGAGTGGCTTGGAGGGGAACTTGCACAGTGGCAGAAGCATTATCCAAATTCCATGCTGGTCTCCCAACGTCACTCGTAACTTGTTTATGGAATCAGTAGGACAGAATTGTAACTGCAGTGCGTCATTCCAAATGGTGGAACAGGAAGTGGGCCCCACTCCTGCTCCCTTGCTCTTTGTTGGTTCCAAGCCATTCCAATTAGAAGTTAAAGTGCCGGTGACATGCTCAGGAGACACGTGCGATCACACAGTGGGGGAAGCTTTTCAGTGGTGAAACCCATCAGCTGACAATGCTGCAGGCTTGGGCAGGCTGTAACAGAGTGTCCTGGTCAAACAGAGAGGCTCCTCATCACAGCCAAAACTGTCCTGCCCAACCCCAGATTATCTGGTTGCTATCGTGCTGCTGTTTGAGGGATCTTGCTATGCACGGATCTGCTGTCACATTTCTTACGTTACAATAGTGACCGCACTTCACAAGTATCTTGTTGCCTGTGAGACATTCTGTATGTGGGAATGGTGCTGGAATATTTCTCTTTTCCTCAAAGGGCCTGGTGGAGAGCTGATGTGCTGTTTCTCTAGTTTGCATCGAGCTTCCTTGGAACAGTGTAGGAGAGCGAGGACAGAGAGGTCAGGGTGGGAGGGGCTTTAATGCAGCATTTCATTTCCATGTTGCTCTCAGTTAAGATCTTTTCCTTCGGTTCTCTGCTTGGGGGCAGGTCCTTGCTGACTATTTGCTGAACTGCAGCAAAATGCTGTGACTTTTGGGGTAGGGCGAGGAGGTAGGCCCCGAGTTTACCTCAGCCAGAATGGGGAATCGAACCCCGTGCTATTGGTGTTAATCTGATCCACACACTGGGTATCCAGCCAACTGATCTTACCACAACCGCCCCACCCCCCACCTCCCACCTCCCACCCCCAAATTAAACTCCATCCACCATGTGTCTGCCCATTTCTCCAGTCTGTCTGTGTCCTCCTGAAATCTGTTACTATCCCGTTCATGATTTACGATGTTGCTAAATTTGGTATAATTTGCAAACTTCACTTCCAAACCTAGGTCAGTTACATTTAACAAGAAAAGCAATGGCCCTAATATTGACTCCAGGGGAACCTGTCACTGCCTACTTGTGTCCAGTCAGAAAATGTCTGTTCATCCCTCCTCTCTGCCTCCTCCCCTTTAGCCAGTTATGTACTCCAGTTATCAGCATCCCTTTAATGTCACACGCTTCTACTTTCCAAATAATCCTCTTCAGTGGAACTTTATCAAATGCCTTTTGAAAGTCCATATACACAACACCCGCTGCATTACCTTCATCAGTCACATGACTTGCCTTTAACAATCTGTGCTGGCTGTCCTTTATTAGCCCATACTTCTCCAAATGACAATTAACTTTCCTTTGACAGTGATCTGCGGTAGTTTTCCTGTCACTGACTTTAGACTGACTGGCCTGTAGTTACCAGATTTACATCATTCCCCTGTCTTGAACAGGAGTGGAACATTTGTAATCTTCCAGTCCCCTGGCACCACCCACATATCCAAGGAGGATTAAAAAATCTTCTGCTATCTGCACCCGAACTTCCCACAACAACGAGGATTGGGTGACTGGTTAACCGTGAACAATGCCATCCTAGTTTAGTCCTTTCTCTTTTTATCTCCTGCGATATCTCTACTCTCCCCTCCTCTCCTGTGACATTAACTTCATTCTTTTGTTTTGTGAAGACAAGTGTCAGGTCCTCACAACCTTAGCCTGACACCCTGTCTTCACAAGGTGAGCCTTGTTTGTCCCTAACGAACTCTGGTTAAGATGAATCTAGTTGAATCTTGGAGAGTGAAATTTGACACTTTGACCACACAGCAGCTTGTTTTATACGTTATAAATTATGCATTGGCTGGAGACTGATATTGGGCTTAATATGCTTTTTTTTTTAAAGCGGTCTCCATCACTAGTAAAGGTCAAGTCAGCTATCCTGGTAATCGTTACACTTCTGCAGCAAGGGGAAAGCAACCATCGCCATTCATTTCATTACACGCTGTCACCAGGAGATCGCAATCCTTCCCCATCTCACATTCCTGGGCCGGTGTGACCTTCGGCTGAGAACTTCCCAGAGTCAAAGACAACATTGAGGGAGCAGACACGTCACTCAGATCTGTCGAGGCTTTCAAACCAGTACCTTTCTCTTAACAGGAGACTGAACTGAACAAGAAAAGGAAGGAATGTGAGACTGTTGGCAAAGAGGTGCAGAAAAAACAGAGAACATGCCGGATATTGGTAAGTGAAAATCATGCTGCATTCTCTTCAGTGTAAATGACTCCTTAAAGGGAAGCACATTCACCTTACTGTCTGTAAGAAGCGGTTTGCAGTATATTTAGCAGGCAGTGATTTGCAGCTGCACTCTCCCAATTACTTGGTGTGTTTGTGGTGATATCAGCAAGAGGTGAATCAACTTGTAGTTGTGAAACATCTAACCATAAACTTGGGACATCCCAAAGTGCTTTATCCGTTCAGTGAGTTGTTTAGTTTGGCGTTGTGGTCACTGCTGTTCTGTAACAAAGAAGGAAATTCTTTAGAGTATGAGATAGGACAACAAAGGGGTGACTGGGAGGAAATGTACCAATAAGGTCAAGGGTGTGAACCGCACTCCAGCACATAATCTGGGCTGATACACCAGTGCAGTGCTGAAGGAGGTGCCGTCGTTCAGGTGGGACATTAAATTGAGGCTTTTCTCAGGTTAATATAAAAGACATCACGGCCACTGTCTTGAAGAAGAACAGGAGAGTTCTCCCTGATCTCCTGGGGCCAATATTTATCCCTCAGCCAACAACGCTAAAATGGATGATCTGATCATTAACTTATTGAAATTTGTGGGATCTTGCTGTACACAAATTGGCTGCTGAGTTTCCAACCTTACAACAGCGCCTACGCTTGAAAAAGTACTTAACTGGCTGTAAACTGTTTTGGGACATGCTGGGTCCGGGAAAGAAATGTAACTTGTTTCTTCTTACCTGTGTTTACAACATTAGAACGAGGTGATTCTGCAGTGAAATGTAACTTCCATTTCGTATTGGTGAAGTGAGGGAGCATCTATCAGCTAGTCGAACTCTGTGATAATGTTACTATACACAGGTCCAAAAATCAATGGGTGACGATATTAACCAGTTCAAACATCTGCTCTTCCTATCACTGTGACACAAAACCCACTTCAGTTATACAGAGGAACAACGGGATGTTACATAATAAACAGAATAACATCACATGACTGAGCTCCCACTGGACACTATCACTGCTGGTCATTTCATCATAGACATCTTGTCTGCTACATTCCAATGAGCTATCCACGCAGATGTCAGAAATAGCCCCTTTTCACATTTTGCCTTTCTGAGCAGGAAGTTTGCACGTTTGTGTAACCACACATGCACAGTATTTAACTGCAACTGCACAGTACCTACCAGGCTGAAGCACAGGTTAGACCAGCATTTATTGCCCATCCATAATTGCCCTAGTTCAGAGGGCATTTTAAGCTCTCACCACATTGTTGTGGTTCTGGAGTCACTTGGAGGCCAGACCAGGTGAAAATGGCAGATTTCCTTCCCCAGATGGGATTTTACAACAATCAGCAATGTTCTCATGGTCATCATCAGACATTTAATTAATTCAACTTTCACCAACTGCCATGGTGGGATTTGAACCCAGATCCCCAGAGGGTTACCCAGGGTCACTCACCCAGTGACAATACCACTATGCCACTACCTCCCCTCCCCTGCGCTCACCTGAGCAGGAATTGGATGTGAGCATTAATTACACATCCTAAACACCCTTAAGAAAGAGGTGGTGACTCTCCTTGTGGAACCACTGCAGTCCATGCGATCAAGCTTACTGTTAGCAAGGCAACTTCACCAATGAAGGTATAACCAATACTGTTTGTTTTCATTCATTCACGGGATGTGGGTGTCACTGGCTGGGCCAGCATTTATTGCCCATCCCTAAATGCCCTTGAGAAGGTGGTGGTGAGCTGCCTTCTTGAACCGCTGCAGTCCATGTGGTGTAGGTACACCCACAGTGCTGTTAGGGAGGGAGTTGCAGGATTTTGACCCAGTGACAGTGAGGGAACAGTGATATATTTCCAACTGTTAGGCTGGCCTGTGAATTAGAGAGGAACTTGGAGGTGATAGTGTGTCAAATCAACAAACTGATCAATGTTTACACATCAGTGACGAGAATCATGTTGTTTAACAGTTTGAAGTTCTCATGTTTATGAATGGGACATTCTCACTGTTTAACGGCATGAGGTTCTCACTATTGATGGGTGTGATCTTCTCACTGTTTATGGTGTGATGTTCGCACTGTTTATGGGTGTGGTCTTCTCACTGTTTATGGGTGTGACGATCTCACTGTTTATGGGTGTGATGTTCTCACTGTTTATGGGTGTGACGTTCACACTGTTTATCGGTGTGATGTTCTCACTGTTTTTGGGTGTGACGTTCACACTGTTTATCGGTGTGATGTATTCACTGTTAGTGGGTCTGTCTTTCGCATTGTTTGTTGGTGTGACATTATCACTGTTTAATAGCGTGACGTTCTGACTGTTTAACGGTGTGACATTCTCACTGCTTAAAGGTGTGACATTCTCGCTATTTAATGGTGTGAATTTCTCACTGTTTATGAGTGTGATGTTCTCACGGTGTATCAGCATGTCATTTTCACTGTTTAATGGTGTGAATTTCTCTCTGTTTATGTGTGTGACGTTCTCACTGTCTGTGGCTGGCATTTTCTCACTGTTTAACATTGTGACGTTCTCACTGTTAGTCGGTGTGACATTCTCACTGTTTATGGGTTTGAAGTGCATACTGTTTAATGGTGTGACATTCTCAGTGATAGTGGGTCTGTCTTTCACACTGTTTGTTGGTGTGACATTATCACTGTTTGATGGTTCAAGGTTCTCACTGTTTATGGGTGTGGAGTTCTCACTTTTTAACAGCGTGGCATTCTCGCTGTTTATTGATGTGATGTTCTTACAGTTTGTGGGTGTGAAGTCCAAACTGTTTAATTGTGTGGCCTTCTCACTTCTAAATTGTGCCACGTTCTCACTGTTTGTCGGCGTGACATTCTCATTGTTTGTGTGTGTGATGTTTCACTGTTTATGGGTGTGACATTCTCACTGTTTAATGGGTGTGCATTGTCGTTGTTTGTGGGTGTGACATTCTCACTGTTTAATAGCATGACGTTCTGACTGTTTAACGGTGTGACATTCTCACTGTTAGTGGGTGTGTCTTTATCACTGTTTGTCGACGTGACATTCTCACTGGTTACGGGTGTGACATTCTCACTTTTTAACGGTGTGACCTTCTCATTTTAATGGGTATGACTATCTCATTGTTTCATGGTGTGACATTCTCAATGTGTAACAGCTGATGTTCTTGCTGTTTAACGGTGTGAGGTTCTCACTATTTATGGGTGTGATGTTCCCAGTGTTTTTGGGTGTGTCTTTATCACTGTTTGCAGGAGTGACATTCTCACTGTTTGTATGTGTGAAGTTCTCACTGTTTAACAGTGTGACTTTCTCGCTATTTAAAGGTGTGACATTCTCAATGTTTAATGGTGTGACGTTCTCACTGTGTATGGGTGTGACCTTCTCACTGTGTATGGGTGTGACGTTCTCACTGTGTATGGGTGTGACCTTCTCACTGTGTATGGGTGTGATGTTCTCACTGTTTATGGGTGTGACGTTCTCACTGTGTATGGGTGTGACATTCTCACTTTTTACCAGTGTGACATTCTCACTGTTTATGGGTGGTATTTTGTCACTGTTGCAGGGTGCAGCATTCTCACTATTTAATGTTGTGATGTTCTCACTAGTTATGGGTGTGGCATTCTCACTGTGTATGGGCCTGACATTCTCTCTGTTTATAGGTGTGACATGCTCACTGTTTATGGCTGTGACGACATTACTGTTTACGGGTGTGACGTTCTCACTGGTTAGTGGGTGTGACTCTCTCACTGTTTAACGGTGTGATGTTTTCTCTGTTCATGGGTTTTGACTCTCTCACTGTTTAAGGGTGATTTGTTCTCACTGTTTATGGGTGTGATGTTCTCACTCTTTAGCATTCTCACTGGTTATGGGTGTGACTTTCTTACTGTTTACGGGTTTGACGTTCCCCCTGTTTGACGGTGTGACATTCTCACTGTGTATGTGTGTGACGTTTTGACTGTTTATGGGTGTGACATTCTTGGTGTTTAACGGTGTGGCATTCTCTCTGTTTATGGGTCTGACGTTCTCACGGTTTATGGGCCTCACATTCTCTCTGTTTATAAGTGTAAGGTGCTCAATATTTATGGCTGTGACGACACTATTGTTTATGGGTGTGACATCCTCGCTGGTTAGTGGGTGTGACATTCTCACTGTTTCTGACTGTGACTCACTCACTGATTAAGGGTATTTTGTTCTCACTGTTTATGGGTGTGACCTTCTCACTGTTTAAGGGTGTTTTGTTCTCACTGTTTATGGGTGTGATGTTCTCCCTGTTTGACTGTGTTATGTTCTCATTGTTTATGGATGTGACATTCTCACTGTTTATGGGTGTGACTTTCTCACTGTTGCAGGGTGATTTGTTCTAACTGTTTATGGGTGTGACATTCTCACTCTTTAACATCCTCACTGGTTATGGATGTGACTTTCTTACTGTTTACGGGTGTGACGTTCCCCCTGTTTGACGGTGTGACATTCTCACTATTTATGGGTGTGACTTTCTCACTGTTTATGGGTGTGACGTCCTCACTGTTTATGGGTGTGACTTTCTCACTGTTTATGGGTGTGACTTTCTCACTGTTTATGGGTGTGACGTTCTCACTATTTATGGGTGTGACTTTCTCACTGGGTAGTGGGTGTGATGTTCTCGCTCTTTAACAGTGTGACGTTCTCAGTGGTTATAGGTGTGACGTTCCCACGGTTTATGGGTGGGATGTTATTGCTTTTTCGGGTGTAACGTTCTCACTGTTAATGAGTGTGATGTTCTCTCTGTTTATTAGTGTGACGTTCTCACTGTTTGTGGGTTTAATGTTCCCACTGTTTGACGATGTGACGTTCTTTCTATTTAGGGGTGTGACATTTTCACTGTTTATGGGTTTGACTTTTTCACTGTTTATGTGTGTGATTGTCTCACTGTTTATGGGTGTGATGTTCTCACTGTTTGTCGGTGTCACCTTTTTCAGTGTCCATGTGTTTGACGATGTGATGTTCTCCCTGTTTGACTGTGTTATGTTCTCATTGTTTATGGGTGTGACATTCTCACTGTTTATGGCTGTGACTTTCTCACTGTTGCAGGGTGATTTGTTCTAACTGTTTATTGGTGTGACATTCTCACTCTTTAACATTCTCACTGGTTATGGATGTGACTTTCTTACTGCTTACTGGTGTGACGTTCCCCCTGTTTGACGGTGTGACATTCTCACTATTTATGGGTGTGACTTTCTCACTGTTTATGGGTGTGACGTCCTCACTGTTTATGGGTGTGACGTTCTCACTGTTTATGGGTGTGACGTCCTCACTGTTTATGGGTGTGACTTTCTCACTGTTTATGGGTGTGACTTTCTCACTGTTTATGGGTGTGACGTTCTCACTATTTGTGGGTGTGACTTTCTCACTGTTTATGGGTGTGACGTTCTCACTGTTTATGGGTGTGACGTCCTCACTGTTTATGGGTGTGACTTTCTCACTGTTTATGGGTGTGACTTTCTCACTGTTTATGGGTGTGACGTTCTCACTATTTGTAGGTGTGACGTTCTCACAGTTTATGGGTGGGATGTTATTGCTTTTTCGGGTGTAACGTTCTCACTGTTAATGAGTGTGATGTTCTCTCTGTTTATTAGTGTGACGTTCTCACTGTTTGTGGGTTTAATGTTCCCACTGTTTGACGATGTGACGTTCTCTCTATTTAGGGGTGTGACCTTTTCACTGTTTATGGGTTTGACTTTTTCACTGTTTATGTGTGTGATTTTCTCACTGTTTATGGGTATGACGTCCTCATTGGTTAGAGGATGTGACGTTCTCGCAGTTTAACAATGTGACGTTCTCAATGTTTATAGGTGTGATGTTCTCACTGTTTTGCGTATAACGCTCTCACTGTTAATGGGTGTGACGTTCTCACTGTTTAATCTGTTACGTTCTCACTCATTAGGTGTGACCTTCTCACTGTTTATGGCTGTGACATTCCCACTTTTTAACGATGTGACGTTCTCATTTTAATGGGTATGACTATCTCACTGTTTATGGGTGTGACGTTATTGCTATTTTGGGTGTGACTTTCTCACTGTTTAAAGGCGTGATGTTCTCACTGTTTACGGAGGTGACATTCCCACTGTTTAACCTTGCTATGTGCTCACTGTTTATGGGTGTGACGTTATTGCTGTTTAGGGTGTGACGTTCTCACTGTTTATGGATCTGTTGTTCTCACTGTTAATGGTGTGAGGTTCTTGCTGTATATGGGTGTGTCTTTAATACTGTTTAGTGACGTTATTGCTTTTTAGGGTTATACGATCTCACTGGTTATGGGTGTGTCGTTCACACTGTTTATGAGTGTGAAATTCTCACTCTTTATGGGTGTGTCTTTCACACTTTTTATGGGTGTGACGTTCTTACTCTTTATGGGTGTGACATTCACATTGTTTACGGTTGTGATATTCTCACAGCTTAACCTCGTTACGTTCTCACTGTTTTTGTCTGTGATGTTCTCACTGTCTATGAGTGTGACGTTCTCACTGTTTATAGGTGTGACGTTCTCTTTGTTTAATGGTGTGACGTTCTCACTGTCTATGGATTTGACGTTCTCACTGTGTATGGGTGTGATGTTCATACTGTTTATGGGTGTGATATTCACACTATTTATGGGTGTGACGTTATCACTGTTTACAGGTGTGACAATATCGCTGTTTATGGGCTTGACGTTCTCATTGTTAATGGGTTTGACATTCTCACTGTTTATGGGTGTAACGTTCTCACTGCTTAATATTGTGATGTTCTCTCTGTTTAATGGTGTGACATTATAACTCTTTATGGGTTTGACGTTCACACTGTGTATGGGTGTGACATTTTCACTGTTTGATGGTGTGACATTCTCGCTGCCTACGGGTGTGATGTTCTCTCTGTTTGAAGGTATGACATTATAACTCTTTATGGGTTTGACGTTTGCACTGTTTATAGGTGTGACGTTTGCACTGTTTATAGGTGTGACGTTTGCACTGTTTCTGGGTGTGACCTTATAGCTGTCTAGGGTGTGACATTCTCACTGTTTCTGGGTGTGACGTTCTCACTGTTTAACGTCTTAATATTCTCACTGTTTATGGGTGTGACATTCTCAATGTTTAATGGTGTGATGTTCTCACTGTTATTGGGTGTGACGTTTACACTGTTTGTGGGTGTGAGGTTCTCACTGTTCTTGGTGGTGACGTTTTTACTGTTTACAGATCTGACATTCTCACTGTTTAAAGTCGTCATGTTCTCACTGTTTAGGGGTGTGACGTTCTCATTGTTTAACCTTGTTACGTTCTCACTGTTTTTGTGTGTGACGTTCTCTTGTTTAATGGTGTGACGTTCTCACTGTCTATGGATGTGATGTTCTCACTGTTTATGGTGTGACGTTCTGACTGTTTATGGGTGTAACGTTCTCACTGTTTATGGGCTTGACGTTCTCACTGTTTATGAGTGTAACATTCTCACTATTTGATATTGTGATGATCTCACTGTCTCATGGTGTGACGTTATAACTCTTTATGGGTTTGATGTTCACACTGTTTATGGGTGTGACGTTCATACTGTTAATGGGTTTGACATTCTCACTGTTTATGGGTGTAACGTTCTCACTGTTTACGGATGTGACGTTCTCACTGTTTAATATTGTAATGTTCTCACTGTTTCATGGTGTGACGTTATAACTCTTTGTGGGTTTGACGTTCGCACTCTTTATGGGTGTGACGTTCGCACAGTTAATGGGTCTGACGTTCACACTGATTATGGGTGTGATGTTCACACTGTTTAGGGGTGTGACGTTCTCAGTGTTTTTAGTTTGGCGTCCTTGCTGTTTATGGGTGTGATGTTCACATTGTTTATGGGTGTGACGTTCTCACTGTTTAGGGGTGTGACGTTCTCATTGTTTAACCTCGTTACGTTCTCACTGTTTTTGTGTGTGACGTTCTCTTGTTTAATGGTGTGACGTTCTCACTGTCTATGGATGTGATGTTCTCACTGTTTATGGTGTGACGTTCTGACTGTTTATGGGTGTAACGTTCTCACTATTTGATATTGTGGTGATCTCACTGTCTCATGGTGTGACGTTATAACTCTTTATGGGTTTGATGTTCACACTGTTTATGGGTGTGACGTTCAAACTGTTAATGGGTTTGACATTCTCACTGTTTATGGGTGTAACGTTCTCACTGTTTACGGATGTGACGTTCTCACTGTTTAATATTGTAATGTTCTCTGTTTCATGGTGTGACGTTATAACTCTTTATGGGTTTGACGTTCGCACTGTTTATGGGTGTGACGTTCGCACAGTTAATGGGTCTGACGTTCACACTGATTATGGGTGTGATGTTCACACTGTTTAGGGGTATGACGTTCTCAGTGTTTTTAGTTTGGCGTCCTTGCTGTTTATGGGTGTGATGTTCACATTGTTTATGGGTGTGACGTTCTCACTGTTTATGGGTGTGATGTTCTCTCTGTTTGATGGTGTGACATTACAACTCTTTATAGGTTTTTCACATTTACACAGTTTATAGGTGTGACGTTCTCACTGTTTATGTGTGTGACGTTCTCACTGTTTATGATGTGACATTCTCGCTGTTTATATGTGTGACATTCTCACTGTTTAGGGTGTGACATTCTCACTGTTTAATGGTTTGATGTTCTCGCTTTTTATGTGTGTGACGTTCTCACTGTTTGTGGGTGTGTCGTTCATACTGTTCATGGGTTTGTCGTTCACGCTGTTTACAGGTGCGACATTCACACAGTTTATGGGTGTGATGTTCACACTGTTTCTGGCTATGATGTTCACAATGTTTATGGGTCTGAAGTTCACACTGTTTATGTGTGTGACGTTCTCACTGGTTATGGTGTGACATTCTCGCTGTTTATGTGTGTGACGTTCTCGCTGTTTATGGGTTTGTCGTTCACACTGTTTATGTGTGTGACATTATTGCTGTTTAGGGTGTGACAATCTCACTGTTCAATGGTTTGACATGCTTGCCTTTTATGGGTGTGACGTTCTCATTGTTTTTGGGTGTGACATTATTGCTGTTTAGGGTGTGACATTCTGACTGTTTATCGGTTTGACGTTCTCGCTTTTTATGTGTGTGACGTTCTCACTATTTATGTGTGTGACATTCCCACTGTTTATGGGTGTGACATTCTCGCTGTTTATGTGTGTGTTGTTCACACTGTTTATGGGTTTGTCGTTCATGCTGTTTATGGGTGTGATGTTCATATATTTTATGTGTGTGACATTCTCACTGTTTATGGGTGTGACATTTTCACTGTTTATGGGTGTGACGTTCACACTGTTTGTGGGTGTGATGTTCATACTGTTTATGGGTGTGTCGTTCACACTGTTTGTGGGTGTGATGTTCTCGCTGTTTATGGGTGTGATGTTCTCACTGTTTATGGGTGTGACGTTCTCACTGTTTATGGGTGTGACATTCTCACTGTTCATGCGTGTGACGTTCTCACGGTTTATGGTTTTGAGGTTCTCACTGGTTATGGGTGTGACATTCTCACTGTTTATGGGTGTGACATTCTCACTGTTTATGCGTGTTACGTTCTCACTGTTTATGGGGGTGACGTTATCACTGTTTATGGGTGAGACGTTCTCACTGTTTATGGGTGTGACGTTATCACTGTTTATGGTTGTGACGTTCTCACTGTTTATGGGTGTGATGTTCTCACTGTTTATGGGTGTGACACTCTCGCTGTTTTGGGTGTGACATTCTCACTGTTTATGCGTGCGATGTTCTCACTGTTTATGGGTGTGACGTTCTCACTGTTTATGGGTGTGACGTTCTCACTGTTTATGGGTGAGACGTTCTCACTGTTTATGGGTGTGACGTTCTCACTGTTTATGGGTGTGACGTTCTCACTGCTTATGCGTCTGATATTATCACTGTTTATGGGTGTGATGTTCACACTGTTTAGGGGTGTGACGTTCTCACTGTTTATGGGTTTGACGTTCTCAATGTTTATGGGTTTGACATTCTCACGGTTTATGCGTGTGACATTCTCACTGTTTATAGGTGTTACGTTCTCACTGTTTAAGGGTTTGACGTTCTCACGGTTTATGGGTTTGACATTCTCACTGTTTATGGGTGTGACGTTATCACTGTTTTTGGGTTTGACATTCTCACTGTTTATGGGTGTGACGTTCTCACTGTTTATGGGTGTGACGTTCTCACGGTTTATGGGTGTGACATTCTCACTGTTTATGGTGTGACGTTCTCACTGTTGATGGTTGTGACGTTCTCACTGTTTATGGGTTTGACGTTCTCACTTTTTATTGGTGTGATTTTCACACTGTTCATGTGTGTGACGTTCTCAATGTTTATGGCGGTGAAGTTCTCACTGTTTATGGGTCTGACGTTCTCACTGTTTATGGGTTTGACGTTCTCACTGTTTATGGGTGTGATGTTCAAACTGTTTATGGGTGTGGCGATCTCACTGTTTATGGGTGTGACGTTCTCCCTGTTTATGGGGTTGACGTCTTCATTGTTTATGGGTGTGACATTCTCCCTGTTTATGGGGTTGACGTCTTCATTGTTTATGGGTGTGACGTTCGCACTGTTTATGGGTGAGACTTTCTCACTGTTTATGGGTGTGACGTTCTCACTGTTTATGGGTGTGACGTTCTCACTGATTATGGGTGTGACGTTCTCACTGTTTATGGGTTTGACGTTCTCAATGTTTATGGGTTTGACGTTCTCACAGTTTATGCGTGTGACATTCTCACTGTTTATAGCTGTGACGTTCTCACTGTTTAAGGGTTTGACGTTCTCACGGTTTATGGGTGTGACGTTCTCACTGATTATGGGTGTGACGTGCTCACTGTTTATGGGTGTGACATGCGCACTGTTTACGGGTGTGACGTTCACACTGTTTGTAGGTGTGGTGTTCGCACTGTTTATGGGTGTGACGTTCTCACTCTTTATGGGTGTGACGTTCTCACTGTTTATGGGTTTGACGTTCTCAATGTTTATGGGTTTGACGTTCTCACGGTTTATAGGTTTGACGTTCTCACCGTTTATGGGAGTGATGTTCACACGGTTTATGTGTGTGACGATCTCACTGTTTATGGTTGTGACGTTCTCACTGTTTATGGGTTTGACATTCTCACTGTTTATGGGTTTGATGTTCACACTGTTTATGGGTGTGACGTACTCACTGTTTATGGGTGTGTTGTTCACACTCTTTATGGGTGCGACGTTCTCACTGTTTATGGGTGTGACGTTCACACTTTTTATGGGTGTGATGTTCACACTGTTTATGGGTGTGACGTACTCACTGTTTATGGGGGTGATGTTCACAGTGCTTATGGGTGTGACGTTCTCACTGCTTATGGGTGTGACGTTCTTACTGTTTATGGGTGTGATGTTCACACTGTTTATGGGTATGATGTTCTCACTGTTTATGGGTGTGATGTTCTCACTTCTAATGGGTGTCCCATTCTCACTGTTTATGGGTGTGATGTTCACACTGTTTATGGGTGTGACATTCTCACTGTTTATGGGGGTGACGTGCAACTTGTTTATGGGTGTGATGTTCTCACTGTTTATGGGCGTGACGTTTTAACTGTTTTTGCGTGTGGCGTTCTCAATGTTTATGGGTGTGATGTTCTCACTGTTTATGGGTATGACATTCTCACTGTTTATGGGTGTGACATTCTCAATCTTTATGCATGTGACGTTCTCAATGTTTATGGGTGTGACGTTCTCACTGTTTATGGGTGTGATGTTCTCACTGTTTATGGGTGTGACGTTCTCACTGTTTATGGGTGTGACGTTCAACTTGTTTATGGGTGTGATGTTCTCACTGTTTATGGCTGTGAAGTTCTAACTATTTATGCGTGTGGCGTTCTCACTGTTTATGGGTGTGATGTTGTCACTGTTTATGGGGGTGACATTCTCACTGATTATGAGTGTGACATTCTCTTTGTTTATGCGTGTGACGTTCTCACTGTTTATGGGTGTGATGTTCTCACTGTTTATGGGTGTGACGTTCTCACTGTTTATGGGTGAGACGTTCTCACTGTTTATGGGTGTGACGTTCTCACTGTTTGTGGGTGTGATGTTCACACTGTTTATGGGTTGTGACGTTCTCACTGTTTATGGGTGTGACGTTCACCCTGTGTATGGGTGTGACGTTCTCACTGTTTATGGGTGTGACATTCTCACTGTTCATGCGTGTGATGTTCTCACTTTTTATGGGTGTGAGGTTCTCACTGTTTATGGGTGTGACATTCTCACTGTTTATGGGTGTGACATTCTCACTGTTTATGCGTGTGACGTTCTCACTGTTTATGGGTGTGACGTTCTCACTGTTTATGGGTGAGACATTCTCACTGTTTATGGGTGTGACGTTCTCACTGTTTATGGTTGTGACGTTCTCACTGTTTATGGGTGTGATGTTCTCACTGTTTATGGGTGTGACGTTCTCACTGTTTATGGGTGTGACATTCTCACTGTTTATGCGTGCGACGTTCTCACTGTTTATGGGTGTGACGTTCTCACTGTTTATGGGTGTGACGTTCTCACTGTTTATGGGTGTGACGTTCTCACTGTTAATGGGTGTGACATTCTCACTGTTTATGCGTGTGACGTTCTCACTGTTTATGGGTGTGACGTTTTCACTGTTTATGTGTGCGACGTTCTCACTGTTTATGGGTGTGACGTTCTCACTGTTTATGGGTGTGACGTTCTCACTGTTTATGGGTGTGACATTCTCACTGTTTATGGGTGTGACATTCTCACTGTTTATGCGTGTGACGTTCTCACTGTTTATGGGTGTGACGTTCTCACTGTTTATGGGTGAGACATTCTCACTGTTTATGGGTGTGACGTTCTCACTGTTTATGGTTGTGACGTTCTCACTGTTTATGGGTGTGATGTTCTCACTGTTTATGGGTGTGACGTTCTCACTGTTTATGGGTGTGACATTCTCACTGTTTATGCGTGCGACGTTCTCACTGTTTATGGGTGTGACGTTCTCACTGTTTATGGGTGTGACGTTCTCACTGTTTATGGGTGTGACATTCTCACTGTTAATGGGTGTGACATTCTCACTGTTTATGCGTGTGACGTTCTCACTGTTTATGGGTGTGACGTTTTCACTGTTTATGTGTGCGACGTTCTCACTGTTTATGGGTGTGACGTTCTCACTGTTTATGGGTGTGACGTTCTCACTGTTTATGGGTGAGACATTCTCACTGTTTATGGGTGTGACGTTCTCACTGTTTATGGGTGTGACGTTCTCACTGTTAATGGGTGTGACATTCTCACTGTTTATGCGTGTGACGTTCTCACTGTTTATGGGTGTGACGTTCTCACTGTTTATGGGTGTGACGTTTTCACTGTTTATGGGTGAGATGTTCACACTGTTTATGGGTCTGACGTTTTCACTGTTTATGGCTTTGACGTTCTCACTGTTTATGGGTGTGATGTTCAATCTGTTTATGTGTGTGACGATCTCACTGTTTATGGTTGTGACGTTCTCACTGTTTATGGGTTTGACGTTCTCACTGTTTATGGGTTTGATGTTCACACTGTTTATGGGTGTGACGTACTCACTGTTTATGGGTGTGTTGTTCACACTCTTTATGGGTGCGACGTTCTCACTGTTTATGGGTGTGACGTTCACACTTTTTATGGGTGTGATGTTCACACTGTTTATGGGTGTGACGTACTCACTGTTTATGGGGGTGATGTTCACAGTGTTTATGGGTGTGACGTTCTCACTGTTTATGGGTGTGACGTTCTTACTGTTTATGGGTGTGATGTTCACACTGTTTATGGGTATGACGTTCTCACTGTTTATGGGTGTGATGTTCTCACTTCTAATGAGTGTCCCATTCTCACTGTTTATGGGTGTGATGTTCACACTGTTTATGGGTGTGACATTCTCACTGTTTATGGGTGTGACGTGCAACTTGTTTATGTGTGTGATGTTCTCACTGTTTATGGGTGTGACGTTCTCACTGTTTATGGGTGAGACGTTCTCACTGTTTATGGGTGTGACGTTCTCACTGTTTATGGGTGTGACGTTCAACCTGTTTATGGGTGTGATGTTCTCACTGTTTATGGGTGTGAAGTTCTAACTATTTATGCGTGTGGCGTTCTCACTGTTTATGGGTGTGATGTTCTCACTGTTTATGGGGCTGATGTTCACAGTGTTTATGGGTGTGACGTTCTCACTGTTTATGCGTGTGACGTTCTCACTGTTTATGGGTGTGATGTTCTCACTGTTTATGGGTGTGACGTTCTCACTGTTTATGGGTGAGACGTTCTCACTGTTTATGGGTGTGACGTTCTCACTGTTTGTGGGTGTGATGTTCACACTGTTTATGGTTTGTGACGTTCTCACTGTTTATGGGTGTGACGCTCACCCTGTGTATGGGTGTGACGTTCTCACTGTTTATGGTTGTGACATTCTCACTGTTCATGCGTGTGACGTTCTCACTTTTTATGGGTGTGAGGTTCTCACTGTTTATGGGTGTGACATTCTCACTGTTTATGGGTGTGACATTCTCACTGTTTATGCGTGTGACGTTCTCAATGTTTATGGGTGTGATGTTCTCACTGTTTATGGGTATGACATTCTCACTGTTTATGGGTGTGACATTCTCACTCTTTATGCGTGTGACGTTCTCAATGTTTATGGGTGTGACGTTCTCACTGTTTATGGGTGAGACGTTCTCACTGTTTATGGGTGTGACGTTCTCACTGTTTATGGGTGTGACGTTCAACTTGTTTATGGGTGTGATGTTCTCACTGTTTATGGCTGTGAAGTTCTAACTATTTATGCGTGTGGCGTTCTCACTGTTTATGGGTGTGATGTTGTCACTGTTTATGGGGGTGACATTCTCACTGATTATGGGTGTGACATTCTCTTTGTTTATGCGTGTGACGTTCTCACTGTTTATGGGTGAGACGTTCTCACTGTTTATGGGTGTGACGTTCTCACTGTTTGTGGGTGTGATGTTCACACTGTTTATGGGTTGTGACGTTCTCACTGTTTATGGGTGTGACGTTCACCCTGTGTATGGGTGTGACGTTCTCACTGTTTATGGGTGTGACATTCTCACTGTTCATGCGTGTGATGTTCTCACTTTTTATGGGTGTGAGGTTCTCACTGTTTATGGGTGTGACATTCTCACTGTTTATGGGTGTGACATTCTCACTGTTTATGCGTGTGACGTTCTCACTGTTTATGGGTGTGACGTTCTCACTGTTTATGGGTGAGACATTCTCACTGTTTATGGGTGTGAGGTTCTCACTGTTTATGGTTGTGACGTTCTCACTGTTTATGGGTGTGACGTTCTCACTGTTTATGGGTGTGACATTCTCACTGTTTATGGGTGTGACGTTCTCACTGTTTATGGGTGTGACGTTCTCACTGTTTATGGGTGTGACGTTCTCACTGTTAATGGGTGTGACATTCTCACTGTTTATGCGTGTGACGTTCTCACTGTTTATGGGTGTGACGTTTTCACTGTTTATGTGTGCGACGTTCTCACTGTTTATGGGTGTGACGTTCTCACTGTTTATGGGTGTGACGTTCTCACTGTTTATGGGTGAGACGTTCTCACTGTTTATGGGTGTGACGTTCTCACTGTTTATGGGTGTGACGTTCTCACTGTTAATGGGTGTGACGTTCTCACTGTTAATGGGTGTGACATTCTCACTGTTTATGGGTGTGACGTTCTCACTGTTTATGGGTGTGACGTTTTCACTGTTTATGGGTGAGACGTTCTCACTGTTTATGGGTGAGATGTTCACACTGTTTATGGGTCTGACGTTCTCACTGTTTATGGCTTTGACGTTCTCACTGTTTATGGGTGTGATGTTCAAACTGTTTATGGGTGTGGCGATCTCACTGTTTATGGGTGTGACGTTCTCCCTGTTTATGGGGTTGACGTCTTCATTGTTTATGGGTGTGACGTTCTCCCTGTTTATGGGGTTGACGTCTTCATTGTTTATGGGTGTGACGTTCGCACTGTTTATGGGAGAGACTTTCTCACTGTTTATGGGTGTGATGTTCACACTGTTTATGGGTGTGACGTTCTCACTGATTATGGGTGTGACGTTCTCACTGTTTATGGGTTTGACGTTCTCAATGTTTCTGGGTTTGACGTTCTCACGGTTTCTGCGTGTGACATTCTCACTGTTTATAGCTGTGACGTTCTCACTGTTTAAGGGTTTGACGTTCTCACGGTTTATGGGTGTGACGTTCTCACTGTTTATGGGTGTGACATGCGCACTGTTTACGGGTGTGACGTTCACACTGTTTGTAGGTGTGGTGTTCGCACTGTTTATGGGTGTGACGTTCTCACTCTTTATGGGTGTGACGTTCTCACTGTTTATGGGTTTGACGTTCTCAATGTTTATGGGTTTGACGTTCTGACGGTTTATAGGTTTGACGTTCTCACCGTTTATGGGTGTGATGTTCACACGGTTTATGTGTGTGACGATCTCACTGTTTATGGTTGTGACGTTCTCACTGTTTATGGGTTTGACGTTCTCACTGTTTATGGGTTTGATGTTCACACTGTTTATGGGTGTGACGTACTCACTGTTTATGGGTGTGTTGTTCACACTCTTTATTGGTGCGACGTTCTCACTGTTTATGGGTGTGACGTTCACACTTTTTATGGGTGTGATGTTCACACTGTTTATGGGTGTGACGTACTCCCTGTTTATGGGGGTGATGTTCACAGTGTTTATGGGTGTGACGTTCTCGCTGTTTATGGGTGTGACGTTCTTACTGTTTATGGGTGTGATGTTCACACTGTTTATGGGTATGACGTTCTCACTGTTTATGGGTGTGATGTTCTCACTTCTAATGAGTGTCCCATTCTCACTGTTTATGGGTGTGATGTTCACACTGTTTATGGATGTGACATTCTCACTGTTTATGGGTGTGACGTGCAACTTGTTTATGGGTGTGATGTTCTCACTGTTTATGGGCGTGACGTTTTAACTGTTTTTGCGTGTGGCGTTCTCAATGTTTATGGGTGTGATGTTCTCACTGTTTATGGGTATGACATTCTCACTGTTTATGGGTGTGACATTCTCACTCTTTATGCATGTGACGTTCTCAATGTTTATGGGTGTGATGTTCTCACTGTTTATGGGTGTGACGTTCTCACTGTTTATGGGTGAGACGTTCTCACTGTTTATGGGTGTGACGTTCTCACTGTTTATGGGTGTGACGTTCAACTTGTTTATGGGTGTGATGTTCTCACTGTTTATGGGTGTGAAGTTCTAACTATTTATGCGTGTGGCGTTCTCACTGTTTATGGGTGTGATGTTCTCACTGTTTATGGGGCTGATGTTCACAGTGTTTATGGGTGTGACGTTCTCACTGTTTATGCGTGTGACGTTCTCACTGTTTATGGGTGTGATGTTCTCACTGTTTATGGGTGTGACGTTCTCACTGTTTATGGGTGAGACGTTCTCACTGTTTATGGGTGTGACGTTCTCACTGTTTGTGGGTGTGATGTTCACACTGTTTATGGGTTGTGACGTTCTCACTGTTTATGGGTGTGATGTTCTCACTGTTTATGGGTTTGACGTTCTCAATGTTTATGGGTTTGACGTTCTGACGGTTTATAGGTTTGACGTTCTCACCGTTTATGGGTGTGATGTTCACACGGTTTATGTGTGTGACGATCTCACTGTTTATGGTTGTGACGTTCTCACTGTTTATGGGTTTGACGTTCTCACTGTTTATGGGTTTGATGTTCACACTGTTTATGGGTGTGACGTACTCACTGTTTATGGGTGTGTTGTTCACACTCTTTATGGGTGCGACGTTCTCACTGTTTATGGGTGTGACGTTCACACTTTTTATGGGTATGATGTTCACACTGTTTATGGGTGTGACGTACTCACTGTTTATGGGGGTGATGTTCACAGTGTTTATGGGTGTGACGTTATCACTGTTTATGGGTTTGACATTCTCACTGTTTATGGGTGTGACATTCTCACTGTTTATGGTGTGACGTTCTCACTGTTGATGGTTGTGACGTTCTCACTGTTTATGGGTTTGACGTTCTCACTTTTTATTGGTGTGATTTTCACACTGTTCATGTGTGTGACGTTCTCACTGTTTATGGGTGAGATGTTCACACTGTTTATGGGTGTGATGTTCTCACTGTTTATGGCTTTGACGTTCTCACTGTTTATGGGTGTGATGTTCAAACTGTTTATGGATGTGGCGATCTCACTGTTTATGGGTGTGACGTTCTCCCTGTTTATGGGGTTGACGTCTTCATTGTTTATGGGTGTGACGTTCTCCCTGTTTATGGGGTTGACGTCTTCATTGTTTATGGGTGTGACGTTCGCACTGTTTATGGGAGAGACTTTCTCACTGTTTATGGGTGTGATGTTCACACTGTTTATGGGTGTGACGTTCTCACTGATTATGGGTGTGACGTTCTCACTGTTTATGGGTTTGACGTTCTCAATGTTTCTGGGTTTGACGTTCTCACGGTTTCTGCGTGTGACATTCTCACTGTTTATAGCTGTGACGTTCTCACTGTTTAAGGGTTTGACGTTCTCACGGTTTATGGGTGTGACGTTCTCACTGTTTATGGGTGTGACGTGCTCACTGTTTATGGGTGTGACATGCGCACTGTTTACGGGTGTGACGTTCACACTGTTTGTAGGTGTGGTGTTCGCACTGTTTATGGGTGTGACGTTCTCACTCTTTATGGGTGTGACGTTCTCACTGTTTATGGGTTTGACGTTCTCAATGTTTATGGGTTTAACGTTCTGACGGTTTATAGGTTTGACGTTCTCACCGTTTATGGGTGTGATGTTCACACGGTTTATGTGTGTGACGATCTCACTGTTTATGGTTGTGACGTTCTCACTGTTTATGGGTTTGACGTTCTCACTGTTTATGAGTTTGATGTTCACACTGTTTATGGGTGTGACGTACTCACTGTTTATGGGTGTGTTGTTCACACTCTTTATGGGTGCGACGTTCTCACTGTTTATGGGTGTGACGTTCACACTTTTTATGGGTATGATGTTCACACTGTTTATGGGTGTGACGTACTCACTGTTTATGGGGGTGATGTTCACAGTGTTTATGGGTGTGACGTTCTCACTGTTTATGGGTGTGACGTTCTTACTGTTTATGGGTGTGATGTTCACACTGTTTATGGGTATGACGTTCTCACTGTTTATGGGTGTGATGTTCTCACTTCTAATGAGTGTCCCATTCTCACTGTTTATGGGTATGATGTTCACACTGTTTATGGGTGTGACATTCTCACTGTTTATGGGTGTGACGTGCAACTTGTTTATGGGTGTGATGTTCTCACTGTTTATGGGCGTGACGTTTTAACTGTTTTTGCGTGTGGCGTTCTCAATGTTTATGGGTGTGATGTTCTCACTGTTTATGGGTATGACATTCTCACTGTTTATGGGTGTGACATTCTCACTCTTTATGCATGTGACGTTCTCAATGTTTATGGGTGTGATGTTCTCACTGTTTATGGGTGTGACGTTCTCACTGTTTATGGGTGAGACGTTCTCACTGTTTATGGGTGTGACGTTCTCACTGTTTATGGGTGTGACGTTCTCACTGTTAATGGGTGTGACATTCTCACTGTTTATGCGTGTGACGTTCTCACTGTTTATGGGTGTGACGTTTTCACTGTTTATGTGTGCGACGTTCTCACTGTTTATGGGTGTGACGTTCTCACTGTTTATGGGTGTGACGTTCTCACTGTTTATGGGTGAGACATTCTCACTGTTTATGGGTGTGACGTTCTCACTGTTTATGGGTCTGACGTTCTCACTGTTAATGGGTGTGACATTCTCACTGTTTATGCGTGTGACGTTCTCACTGTTTATGGGTGTGACGTTTTCACTGTTTATGGGTGAGACGTTCTCACTGTTTATGGGTGAGATGTTCACACTGTTTATGGGTCTGACGTTCTCACTGTTTATGGCTTTGACGTTCTCACTGTTTATGGGTGTGATGTTCAAACTGTTTATGGGTGTGGCGATCTCACTGTTTATGGGTGTGACGTTCTCCCTGTTTATGGGGTTGACGTCTTCATTGTTTATGGGTGTGACGTTCTCCCTGTTTATGGGGTTGACGTCTTCATTGTTTATGGGTGTGACGTTCGCACTGTTTATGGGAGAGACTTTCTCACTGTTTATGGGTGTGATGTTCACACTGTTTATGGGTGTGACGTTCTCACTGATTATGGGTGTGACGTTCTCACTGTTTATGGGTTTGACGTTCTCAATGTTTCTGGGTTTGACGTTCTCACGGTTTCTGCGTGTGACATTCTCACTGTTTATAGCTGTGACGTTCTCACTGTTTAAGGGTTTGACGTTCTCACGGTTTATGGGTGTGACGTTCTCACTGTTTATGGGTGTGACGTGCTCACTGTTTATGGGTGTGACATGCGCACTGTTTACGGGTGTGACGTTCACACTGTTTGTAGGTGTGGTGTTCGCACTGTTTATGGGTGTGACGTTCTCACTCTTTATGGGTGTGACGTTCTCACTGTTTATGGGTTTGACGTTCTCAATGTTTATGGGTTTGACGTTCTGACGGTTTATAGGTTTGACGTTCTCACCGTTTATGGGTGTGATGTTCACACGGTTTATGTGTGTGACGATCTCACTGTTTATGGTTGTGACGTTCTCACTGTTTATGGGTTTGACGTTCTCACTGTTTATGGGTTTGATGTTCACACTGTTTATGGGTGTGACGTACTCACTGTTTATGGGTGTGTTGTTCACACTCTTTATGGGTGCGATGTTCTCACTGTTTATGGGTGTCACGTTCACACTTTTTATGGGTGTGATGTTCACACTGTTTATGGGTGTGACGTACTCACTGTTTATGGGGGTGATGTTCACAGTGTTTATGGGTGTGACGTTCTCACTGTTTATGGGTGTGACGTTCTTACTGTTTATGGGTGTGATGTTCACACTGTTTATGGGTATGACGTTCTCACTGTTTATGGGTGTGATGTTCTCACTTCTAATGAGTGTCCCATTCTCACTGTTTATGGGTGTGATGTTCACACTGTTTATGGGTGTGACATTCTCACTGTTTATGGGTGTGACATGAAACTTGTTTATGGGTGTGATGTTCTCACTGTTTATGGGCGTGACGTTTTAACTGTTTTTGCGTGTGGCGTTCTCAATGTTTATGGGTGTGACGTTCTCACTGTTTATGGGTGTGATGTTCTCACTGTTTATGGGGATGACATTCTCACTGTTTATGGGTGTGACATTCTCACTCTTTATGCATGTGACGTTCTCAATGTTTATGGGTGTGATGTTCTCACTGTTTATGGGTGTGACGTTCTCACTGTTTATGGGTGAGACGTTCTCACTGTTTATGGGTGTGACGTTCTCACTGTTTATGGGTGTGACGTTCAACTTGTTTATGGGTGTGATGTTCTCACTGTTTATGGGTGTGAAGTTCTAACTATTTATGCGTGTGGCGTTCTCACTGTTTATGGGTGTGATGTTCTCACTGTTTATGGGGCTGATGTTCACAGTGTTTATGGGTGTGACGTTCTCACTGTTTATGCGTGTGACGTTCTCACTGTTTATGGGTGTGATGTTCTCACTGTTTATGGGTGTGACGTTCTCACTGTTTATGGGTGAGACGTTCTCACTGTTTATGGGTGTGACGTTCTCACTGTTTGTGGGTGTGATGTTCACACTGTTTATGGGTTGTGACGTTCTCACTGTTTATGGGTGTGATGTTCTCACTGTTTATGGGTTTGACGTTCTCAATGTTTATGGGTTTGACGTTCTGACGGTTTATAGGTTTGACGTTCTCACCGTTTATGGGTGTGATGTTCACACGGTTTATGTGTGTGACGATCTCACTGTTTATGGTTGTGACGTTCTCACTGTTTATGGGTTTGACGTTCTCACTGTTTATGGGTTTGATGTTCACACTGTTTATGGGTGTGACGTACTCACTGTTTATGGGTGTGTTGTTCACACTCTTTATGGGTGCGACGTTCTCACTGTTTATGGGTGTGACGTTCACACTTTTTATGGGTATGATGTTCACACTGTTTATGGGTGTGACGTACTCACTGTTTATGGGGGTGATGTTCACAGTGTTTATGGGTGTGACGTTATCACTGTTTATGGGTTTGACATTCTCACTGTTTATGGGTGTGACATTCTCACTGTTTATGGTGTGACGTTCTCACTGTTGATGGTTGTGACGTTCTCACTGTTTATGGGTTTGACGTTCTCACTTTTTATTGGTGTGATTTTCACACTGTTCATGTGTGTGACGTTCTCACTGTTTATGGGTGAGATGTTCACACTGTTTATGGGTGTGATGTTCTCACTGTTTATGGCTTTGACGTTCTCACTGTTTATGGGTGTGATGTTCAAACTGTTTATGGATGTGGCGATCTCACTGTTTATGGGTGTGACGTTCTCCCTGTTTATGGGGTTGACGTCTTCATTGTTTATGGGTGTGACGTTCTCCCTGTTTATGGGGTTGACGTCTTCATTGTTTATGGGTGTGACGTTCGCACTGTTTATGGGAGAGACTTTCTCACTGTTTATGGGTGTGATGTTCACACTGTTTATGGGTGTGACGTTCTCACTGATTATGGGTGTGACGTTCTCACTGTTTATGGGTTTGACGTTCTCAATGTTTCTGGGTTTGACGTTCTCACGGTTTCTGCGTGTGACATTCTCACTGTTTATAGCTGTGACGTTCTCACTGTTTAAGGGTTTGACGTTCTCACGGTTTATGGGTGTGACGTTCTCACTGTTTATGGGTGTGACGTGCTCACTGTTTATGGGTGTGACATGCGCACTGTTTACGGGTGTGACGTTCACACTGTTTGTAGGTGTGGTGTTCGCACTGTTTATGGGTGTGACGTTCTCACTCTTTATGGGTGTGACGTTCTCACTGTTTATGGGTTTGACGTTCTCAATGTTTATGGGTTTAACGTTCTGACGGTTTATAGGTTTGACGTTCTCACCGTTTATGGGTGTGATGTTCACACGGTTTATGTGTGTGACGATCTCACTGTTTATGGTTGTGACGTTCTCACTGTTTATGGGTTTGACGTTCTCACTGTTTATGAGTTTGATGTTCACACTGTTTATGGGTGTGACGTACTCACTGTTTATGGGTGTGTTGTTCACACTCTTTATGGGTGCGACGTTCTCACTGTTTATGGGTGTGACGTTCACACTTTTTATGGGTATGATGTTCACACTGTTTATGGGTGTGACGTACTCACTGTTTATGGGGGTGATGTTCACAGTGTTTATGGGTGTGACGTTCTCACTGTTTATGGGTGTGACGTTCTTACTGTTTATGGGTGTGATGTTCACACTGTTTATGGGTATGACGTTCTCACTGTTTATGGGTGTGATGTTCTCACTTCTAATGAGTGTCCCATTCTCACTGTTTATGGGTATGATGTTCACACTGTTTATGGGTGTGACATTCTCACTGTTTATGGGTGTGACGTGCAACTTGTTTATGGGTGTGATGTTCTCACTGTTTATGGGCGTGACGTTTTAACTGTTTTTGCGTGTGGCGTTCTCAATGTTTATGGGTGTGATGTTCTCACTGTTTATGGGTATGACATTCTCACTGTTTATGGGTGTGACATTCTCACTCTTTATGCATGTGACGTTCTCAATGTTTATGGGTGTGATGTTCTCACTGTTTATGGGTGTGACGTTCTCACTGTTTATGGGTGAGACGTTCTCACTGTTTATGGGTGTGACGTTCTCACTGTTTATGGGTGTGACGTTCTCACTGTTAATGGGTGTGACATTCTCACTGTTTATGCGTGTGACGTTCTCACTGTTTATGGGTGTGACGTTTTCACTGTTTATGTGTGCGACGTTCTCACTGTTTATGGGTGTGACGTTCTCACTGTTTATGGGTGTGACGTTCTCACTGTTTATGGGTGAGACATTCTCACTGTTTATGGGTGTGACGTTCTCACTGTTTATGGGTCTGACGTTCTCACTGTTAATGGGTGTGACATTCTCACTGTTTATGCGTGTGACGTTCTCACTGTTTATGGGTGTGACGTTTTCACTGTTTATGGGTGAGACGTTCTCACTGTTTATGGGTGAGATGTTCACACTGTTTATGGGTCTGACGTTCTCACTGTTTATGGCTTTGACGTTCTCACTGTTTATGGGTGTGATGTTCAAACTGTTTATGGGTGTGGCGATCTCACTGTTTATGGGTGTGACGTTCTCCCTGTTTATGGGGTTGACGTCTTCATTGTTTATGGGTGTGACGTTCTCCCTGTTTATGGGGTTGACGTCTTCATTGTTTATGGGTGTGACGTTCGCACTGTTTATGGGAGAGACTTTCTCACTGTTTATGGGTGTGATGTTCACACTGTTTATGGGTGTGACGTTCTCACTGATTATGGGTGTGACGTTCTCACTGTTTATGGGTTTGACGTTCTCAATGTTTCTGGGTTTGACGTTCTCACGGTTTCTGCGTGTGACATTCTCACTGTTTATAGCTGTGACGTTCTCACTGTTTAAGGGTTTGACGTTCTCACGGTTTATGGGTGTGACGTTCTCACTGTTTATGGGTGTGACGTGCTCACTGTTTATGGGTGTGACATGCGCACTGTTTACGGGTGTGACGTTCACACTGTTTGTAGGTGTGGTGTTCGCACTGTTTATGGGTGTGACGTTCTCACTCTTTATGGGTGTGACGTTCTCACTGTTTATGGGTTTGACGTTCTCAATGTTTATGGGTTTGACGTTCTGACGGTTTATAGGTTTGACGTTCTCACCGTTTATGGGTGTGATGTTCACACGGTTTATGTGTGTGACGATCTCACTGTTTATGGTTGTGACGTTCTCACTGTTTATGGGTTTGACGTTCTCACTGTTTATGGGTTTGATGTTCACACTGTTTATGGGTGTGACGTACTCACTGTTTATGGGTGTGTTGTTCACACTCTTTATGGGTGCGATGTTCTCACTGTTTATGGGTGTCACGTTCACACTTTTTATGGGTGTGATGTTCACACTGTTTATGGGTGTGACGTACTCACTGTTTATGGGGGTGATGTTCACAGTGTTTATGGGTGTGACGTTCTCACTGTTTATGGGTGTGACGTTCTTACTGTTTATGGGTGTGATGTTCACACTGTTTATGGGTATGACGTTCTCACTGTTTATGGGTGTGATGTTCTCACTTCTAATGAGTGTCCCATTCTCACTGTTTATGGGTGTGATGTTCACACTGTTTATGGGTGTGACATTCTCACTGTTTATGGGTGTGACATGAAACTTGTTTATGGGTGTGATGTTCTCACTGTTTATGGGCGTGACGTTTTAACTGTTTTTGCGTGTGGCGTTCTCAATGTTTATGGGTGTGACGTTCTCACTGTTTATGGGTGTGATGTTCTCACTGTTTATGGGGATGACATTCTCACTGTTTATGGGTGTGACATTCTCACTCTTTATGCATGTGACGTTCTCAATGTTTATGGGTGTGATGTTCTCACTGTTTATGGGTGTGACGTTCTCACTGTTTATGGGTGAGACGTTCTCACTGTTTATGGGTGTGACGTTCTCACTGTTTATGGGTGTGACGTTCAACTTGTTTATGGGTGTGATGTTCTCACTGTTTATGGGTGTGAAGTTCTAACTATTTATGCGTGTGGCGTTCTCACTGTTTATGGGTGTGATGTTCTCACTGTTTATGGGGCTGATGTTCACAGTGTTTATGGGTGTGACGTTCTCACTGTTTATGCGTGTGACGTTCTCACTGTTTATGGGTGTGATGTTCTCACTGTTTATGGGTGTGACGTTCTCACTGTTTATGGGTGAGACGTTCTCACTGTTTATGGGTGTGACGTTCTCACTGTTTGTGGGTGTGATGTTCACACTGTTTATGGGTTGTGACGTTCTCACTGTTTATGGGTGTGACGTTCACCCTGTGTATGGGTGTGACGTTCTCACTGTTTATGGGTGTGACATTCTCACTGTTCATGCGTGTGATGTTCTCACTTTTTATGGGTGTGAGGTTCTCACTGTTTATGGGTGTGACATTCTCACTGTTTATGGGTGTGACATTCTCACTGTTTATGCGTGTGACGTTCTCACTGTTTATGGGTGTGACGTTCTCACTGTTTATGGTTGAGACATTCTCACTGTTTATGGGTGTGACGTTCTCACTGTTTATGGTTGTGACGTTCTCACTGTTTATGGGTGTGATGTTCTCACTGTTTATGGGTGTGACGTTCTCACTGTTTATGGGTGTGACATTCTCACTGTTTATGCGTGCGACGTTCTCACTGTTTATGGGTGTGACGTTCTCACTGTTTATGGGTGTGACGTTCTCACTGTTTATGGGTGTGACGTTCTCACTGTTAATGGGTGTGACATTCTCACTGTTTATGCGTGTGACGTTCTCACTGTTTATGGGTGTGACGTTTTCACTGTTTATGTGTGCGACGTTCTCACTGTTTATGGGTGTGACGTTCTCACTGTTTATGGGTGTGACGTTCTCACTGTTTATGGGTGAGACATTCTCACTGTTTATGGGTGTGACATTCTCACTGTTTATGGGTGTGACGTTCTCACTGTTAATGGGTGTGACATTCTCACTGTTTATGCGTGTGACGTTCTCACTGTTTATGGGTGTGACGTTTTCACTGTTTATGGGTGAGACGTTCTCACTGTTTATGGGTGAGATGTTCACACTGTTTATGGGTCTGACGTTCTCACTGTTTATGGCTTTGACGTTCTCACTGTTTATGGGTGTGATGTTCAAACTGTTTATGGGTGTGGCGATCTCACTGTTTATGGGTGTGACGTTCTCCCTGTTTATGGGGTTGACGTCTTCATTGTTTATGGGTGTGACGTTCTCCCTGTTTATGGGGTTGACGTCTTCATTGTTTATGGGTGTGACGTTCGCACTGTTTATGGGAGAGAATTTCTCACTGTTTATGGGTGTGATGTTCACACTGTTTATGGGTGTGACATTCTCACTGTTTATGGGTGTGATGTTCACACTGTTTATGGGTGTGACGTTCTCACTGATTATGGGTGTGACGTTCTCACTGTTTATGGGTTTGACGTTCTCAATGTTTCTGGGTTTGACGTTCTCACGGTTTCTGCGTGTGACATTCTCACTGTTTATAGCTGTGACGTTCTCACTGTTTAAGGGTTTGACGTTCTCACGGTTTATGGGTGTGACGTTCTCACTGTTTATGGGTGTGACGTGCTCACTGTTTATGGGTGTGACATGCGCACTGTTTACGGGTGTGACGTTCACACTGTTTGTAGGTGTGGTGTTCGCACTGTTTATGGGTGTGACGTTCTCACTCTTTATGGGTGTGACGTTCTCACTGTTTATGGGTTTGACGTTCTCAATGTTTATGGGTTTAACGTTCTGACGGTTTATAGGTTTGACGTTCTCACCGTTTATGGGTGTGATGTTCACACGGTTTATGTGTGTGACGATCTCACTGTTTATGGTTGTGACGTTCTCACTGTTTATGGGTTTGACGTTCTCACTGTTTATGGGTTTGATGTTCACACTGTTTATGGGTGTGACGTACTCACTGTTTATGGGTGTGTTGTTCACACTCTTTATGGGTGCGATGTTCTCACTGTTTATGGGTGTCACGTTCACACTTTTTATGGGTGTGATGTTCACACTGTTTATGGGTGTGACGTACTCACTGTTTATGGGGGTGATGTTCACAGTGTTTATGGGTGTGACGTTCTCACTGTTTATGGGTGTGACGTTCTTACTGTTTATGGGTGTGATGTTCACACTGTTTATGGGTATGACGTTCTCACTGTTTATGGGTGTGATGTTCTCACTTCTAATGAGTGTCCCATTCTCACTGTTTATGGGTGTGATGTTCACACTGTTTATGGGTGTGACATTCTCACTGTTTATGGGTGTGACATGAAACTTGTTTATGGGTGTGATGTTCTCACTGTTTATGGGCGTGACGTTTTAACTGTTTTTGCGTGTGGCGTTCTCAATGTTTATGGGTGTGACGTTCTCACTGTTTATGGGTGTGATGTTCTCACTGTTTATGGGTATGACATTCTCACTGTTTATGGGTGTGACATTCTCACTCTTTATGCATGTGACGTTCTCAATGTTTATGGGTGTGATGTTCTCACTGTTTATGGGTGTGACGTTCTCACTGTTTATGGGTGAGACGTTCTCACTGTTTATGGGTGTGACGTTCTCACTGTTTATGGGTGTGACGTTCAACTTGTTTATGGGTGTGATGTTCTCACTGTTTATGGGTGTGAAGTTCTAACTGTTTATGCGTGTGGCGTTCTCACTGTTTATGGGTGTGATGTTCTCACTGTTTATGAGGCTGATGTTCACAGTGTTTATGGGTGTGACGTTCTCACTGTTTATGCGTGTGACGTTCTCACTGTTTATGGGTGTGATGTTCTCACTGTTTATGGGTGTGACGTTCTCACTGTTTATGGGTGAGACGTTCTCACTGTTTATGGGTGTGACGTTCTCACTGTTTGTGGGTGTGATGTTCACACTGTTTATGGGTTGTGACGTTCTCACTGTTTATGGGTGTGACGTTCACCCTGTGTATGGGTGTGACGTTCTCACTGTTTATGGGTGTGACATTCTCACTGTTCATGCGTGTGATGTTCTCACTTTTTATGGGTGTGAGGTTCTCACTGTTTATGGGTGTGACATTCTCACTGTTTATGGGTGTGACATTCTCACTGTTTATGCGTGTGACGTTCTCACTGTTTATGGGTGTGACGTTCTCACTGTTTATGGGTGAGACATTCTCACTGTTTATGGGTGTGACGTTCTCACTGTTTATGGTTGTGACGTTCTCACTGTTTATGGGTGTGATGTTCTCACTGTTTATGGGTGTGACGTTCTCACTGTTTATGGGTGTGACATTCTCACTGTTTATGCGTGCGACGTTCTCACTGTTTATGGGTGTGACGTTCTCACTGTTTATGGGTGTGACGTTCTCACTGTTTATGGGTGTGACGTTCTCACTGTTAATGGGTGTGACATTCTCACTGTTTATGCGTGTGACGTTCTCACTGTTTATGGGTGTGACGTTTTCACTGTTTATGTGTGCGACGTTCTCACTGTTTATGGGTGTGACGTTCTCACTGTTTATGGGTGTGACGTTCTCACTGTTTATGGGTGAGACATTCTCACTGTTTATGGGTGTGACGTTCTCACTGTTTATGGGTGTGACGTTCTCACTGTTAATGGGTGTGACATTCTCACTGTTTATGCGTGTGACGTTCTCACTGTTTATGGGTGTGATTTTCACACTGTTCATGTGTGTGACGTTCTCACTGTTTATGGGTGAGATGTTCACACTGTTTATGGGTCTGACGTTCTCACTGTTTATGGCTTTGACGTTCTCACTGTTTATGGGTGTGATGTTCAAACTGTTTATGGGTGTGGCGATCTCACTGTTTATGGGTGTGACGTTCTCCCTGTTTATGGGGTTGACGTCTTCATTGTTTATGGGTGTGACGTTCTCCCTGTTTATGGGGTTGACGTCTTCATTGTTTATGGGTGTGACGTTCGCACTGTTTATGGGAGAGACTTTCTCACTGTTTATGGGTGTGATGTTCACACTGTTTATGGGTGTGACGTTCTCACTGATTATGGGTGTGACGTTCTCACTGTTTATGGGTTTGACGTTCTCAATGTTTCTGGGTTTGACGTTCTCACGGTTTCTGCGTGTGACATTCTCACTGTTTATAGCTGTGACGTTCTCACTGTTTAAGGGTTTGACCTTCTCACGGTTTATGGGTGTGACGTTCTCACTGTTTATGGGTGTGATGTGCTCACTGTTTATGGGTGTGACATGCGCACTGTTTACGGGTGTGACGTTCACACTGTTTGTAGGTGTGGTGTTCGCACTGTTTATGGGTGTGACGTTCTCACTCTTTATGGGTGTGACGTTCTCACTGTTTATGGGTTTGACGTTCTCAATGTTTATGGGTTTGATGTTCTGACGGTTTATAGGTTTGACGTTCTCACCGTTTATGGGTGTGATGTTCACACGGTTTATGTGTGTGACGATCTCACTGTTTATGGTTGTGACGTTCTCACTGTTTATGGGTTTGACGTTCTCACTGTTTATGGGTTTGATGTTCACACTGTTTATGGGTGTGACGTACTCACTGTTTATGGCTGTGTTGTTCACACTCTTTATGGGTGCGACGTTCTCACTGTTTATGGGTGTGACGTTCACACTTTTTATGGGTGTGATGTTCACACTGTTTATGGGTGTGACGTACTCACTGTTTATGGGGGTGATGTTCACAGTGTTTATGGGTGTGATGTTCTCACTGTTTATGGGTGTGACGTTCTTACTGTTTATGGGTGTGATGTTCACACTGTTTATGGGTATGACGTTCTCACTGTTTATGGGTGTGATGTTCTCACTTCTAATGAGTGTCCCATTCTCACTGTTTATGGGTGTGATGTTCACACTGTTTATGGGTGTGACATTCTCACTGTTTATGGGTGTGACGTGCAACTTGTTTATGGGTGTGATGTTCTCACTGTTTATGGGCGTGACGTTTTAACTGTTTTTGCGTGTGGCGTTCTCAATGTTTATGGGTGTGATGTTCTCACTGTTTATGGGTATGACATTCTCACTGTTTATGGGTGTGACATTCTCACTCTTTATGCATGTGACGTTCTCAATGTTTATGGGTGTGATGTTCTCACTGTTTATGGGTGTGACGTTCTCACTGTTTATGGGTGAGACGTTCTCACTGTTTATGGGTGTGACGTTCTCACTGTTTATGGGTGTGACGTTCAACTTGTTTATGGGTGTGATGTTCTCACTGTTTATGGGTGTGAAGTTCTAACTGTTTATGCGTGTGGCGTTCTCACTGTTTATGGGTGTGATGTTCTCACTGTTTATGAGGCTGATGTTCACAGTGTTTATGGGTGTGACGTTCTCACTGTTTATGCGTGTGACGTTCTCACTGTTTATGGGTGTGATGTTCTCACTGTTTATGGGTGTGACGTTCTCACTGTTTATGGGTGAGACGTTCTCACTGTTTATGGGTGTGACGTTCTCACTGTTTGTGGGTGTGATGTTCACACTGTTTATGGGTTGTGACGTTCTCACTGTTTATGGGTGTGACGTTCACCCTGTGTATGGGTGTGACGTTCTCACTGTTTATGGGTGTGACATTCTCACTGTTCATGCGTGTGATGTTCTCACTTTTTATGGGTGTGAGGTTCTCACTGTTTATGGGTGTGACATTCTCACTGTTTATGGGTGTGACATTCTCACTGTTTATGCGTGTGACGTTCTCACTGTTTATGGGTGTGACGTTCTCACTGTTTATGGGTGAGACATTCTCACTGTTTATGGGTGTGACGTTCTCACTGTTTATGGGTGTGACGTTCTCACTGTTAATGGGTGTGACATTCTCACTGTTTATGCGTGTGACGTTCTCACTGTTTATGGGTGTGACGTTTTCACTGTTTATGTGTGCGACGTTCTCACTGTTTATGGGTGTGACGTTCTCACTGTTTATGGGTGTGACGTTCTCACTGTTTATGGGTGAGACATTCTCACTGTTTATGGGTGTGACGTTCTCACTGTTTATGGGTGTGACGTTCTCCCTGTTTATGGGGTTGACGTCTTCATTGTTTATGGGTGTGACGTTCTCCCTGTTTATGGGGTTGACGTCTTCATTGTTTATGGGTGTGACGTTCGCACTGTTTATGGGAGAGACTTTCTCACTGTTTATGGGTGTGATGTTCACACTGTTTATGGGTGTGACGTTCTCACTGATTATGGGTGTGACGTTCTCACTGTTTATGGGTTTGACGTTCTCAATGTTTCTGGGTTTGACGTTCTCACGGTTTCTGCGTGTGACATTCTCACTGTTTATAGCTGTGACGTTCTCACTGTTTAAGGGTTTGACGTTCTCACGGTTTATGGGTGTGACGTTCTCACTGTTTATGGGTGTGATGTGCTCACTGTTTATGGGTGTGACATGCGCACTGTTTACGGGTGTGACGTTCACACTGTTTGTAGGTGTGGTGTTCGCACTGTTTATGGGTGTGACGTTCTCACTCTTTATGGGTGTGACGTTCTCACTGTTTATGGGTTTGACGTTCTCAATGTTTATGGGTTTGATGTTCTGACGGTTTATAGGTTTGACGTTCTCACCGTTTATGGGTGTGATGTTCACACGGTTTATGTGTGTGACGATCTCACTGTTTATGGTTGTGACGTTCTCACTGTTTATGGGTTTGACGTTCTCACTGTTTATGGGTTTGATGTTCACACTGTTTATGGGTGTGACGTACTCACTGTTTATGGGTGTGTTGTTCACACTCTTTATGGGTGCGACGTTCTCACTGTTTATGGGTGTGACGTTCACACTTTTTATGGGTGTGATGTTCACACTGTTTATGGGTGTGACGTACTCACTGTTTATGGGGGTGATGTTCACAGTGTTTATGGGTGTGACGTTCTCACTGTTTATGGGTGTGACGTTCTTACTGTTTATGGGTGTGATGTTCACACTGTTTATGGGTATGACGTTCTCACTGTTTATGGGTGTGATGTTCTCACTTCTAATGAGTGTCCCATTCTCACTGTTTATGGGTGTGATGTTCACACTGTTTATGGGTGTGACATTCTCACTGTTTATGGGTGTGACGTGCAACTTGTTTATGGGTGTGATGTTCTCACTGTTTATGGGCGTGACGTTTTAACTGTTTTTGCGTGTGGCGTTCTCAATGTTTATGGGTGTGATGTTCTCACTGTTTATGGGTATGACATTCTCACTGTTTATGGGTGTGACATTCTCACTCTTTATGCATGTGACGTTCTCAATGTTTATGGGTGTGATGTTCTCACTGTTTATGGGTGTGACGTTCTCACTGTTTATGGGTGAGACGTTCTCACTGTTTATGGGTGTGACGTTCTCACTGTTTATGGGTGTGACGTTCAACTTGTTTATGGGTGTGATGTTCTCACTGTTTATGGGTGTGAAGTTCTAACTGTTTATGCGTGTGGCGTTCTCACTGTTTATGGGTGTGATGTTCTCACTGTTTATGAGGCTGATGTTCACAGTGTTTATGGGTGTGACGTTCTCACTGTTTATGCGTGTGACGTTCTCACTGTTTATGGGTGTGATGTTCTCACTGTTTATGAGTGTGACGTTCTCACTGTTTATGGGTGAGACGTTCTCACTGTTTATGGGTGTGACGTTCTCACTGTTTGTGGGTGTGATGTTCACACTGTTTATGGGTTGTGACGTTCTCACTGTTTATGGGTGTGACATTCTCACTGTTCATGCGTGTGATGTTCTCACTTTTTATGGGTGTGAGGTTCTCACTGTTTATGGGTGTGACATTCTCACTGTTTATGGGTGTGACATTCTCACTGTTTATGGTTGTGACGTTCTCACTGTTTATGGGTGTGATGTTCTCACTGTTTATGGGTGTGACGTTCTCACTGTTTATGGGTGTGACATTCTCACTGTTTATGCGTGCGACGTTCTCACTGTTTATGGGTGTGACGTTCTCACTGTTTATGGGTGTGACGTTCTCACTGTTAATGGGTGTGACATTCTCACTGTTTATGCGTGTGACGTTCTCACTGTTTATGGGTGTGACGTTTTCACTGTTTATGTGTGCGACGTTCTCACTGTTTATGGGTGTGACGTTCTCACTGTTTATGGGTGTGACGTTCTCACTGTTTATGGGTGAGACATTCTCACTGTTTATGGGTGTGACGTTCTCACTGTTTATGGGTGTGACGTTCTCACTGTTAATGGGTGTGACATTCTCACTGTTTATGCGTGTGACGTTCTCACTGTTTATGGGTGTGACGTTTTCACTGTTTATGGGTGAGACGTTCTCACTGTTTATGGGTGAGATGTTCACACTGTTTATGGGTCTGACGTTCTCACTGTTTATGGCTTTGACGTTCTCACTGTTTATGGGTGTGATGTTCAAACTGTTTATGGGTGTGGCGATCTCACTGTTTATGGGTGTGACGTTCTCCCTGTTTATGGGGTTGACGTCTTCATTGTTTATGGGTGTGACGTTCTCCCTGTTTATGGGGTTGACGTCTTCATTGTTTATGGGTGTGACGTTCGCACTGTTTATGGGAGAGACTTTCTCACTGTTTATGGGTGTGATGTTCACACTGTTTATGGGTGTGACGTTCTCACTGATTATGGGTGTGACGTTCTCACTGTTTATGGGTTTGACGTTCTCAATGTTTCTGGGTTTGACGTTCTCACGGTTTCTGCGTGTGACATTCTCACTGTTTATAGCTGTGACGTTCTCACTGTTTAAGGGTTTGACCTTCTCACGGTTTATGGGTGTGACGTTCTCACTGTTTATGGGTGTGACGTGCTCACTGTTTATGGGTGTGACATGCGCACTGTTTACGGGTGTGACGTTCACACTGTTTGTAGGTGTGGTGTTCGCACTGTTTATGGGTGTGACGTTCTCACTCTTTATGGGTGTGACGTTCTCACTGTTTATGGGTTTGACGTTCTCAATGTTTATGGGTTTGACGTTCTGACGGTTTATAGGTTTGACGTTCTCACCGTTTATGGGTGTGATGTTCACACGGTTTATGTGTGTGACGATCTCACTGTTTATGGTTGTGACGTTCTCACTGTTTATGGGTTTGACGTTCTCACTGTTTATGGGTTTGATGTTCACACTGTTTATGGGTGTGACGTACTCACTGTTTATGGGTGTGTTGTTCACACTCTTTATGGGTGCGACGTTCTCACTGTTTATGGGTGTGACGTTCACACTTTTTATGGGTGTGATGTTCACACTGTTTATGGGTGTGACGTACTCACTGTTTATGGGGGTGATGTTCACAGTGTTTATGGGTGTGACGTTCTCACTGTTTATGGGTGTGACGTTCTTACTGTTTATGGGTGTGATGTTCACACTGTTTATGGGTATGACGTTCTCACTGTTTATGGGTGTGATGTTCTCACTTCTAATGAGTGTCCCATTCTCACTGTTTATGGGTGTGATGTTCACACTGTTTATGGGTGTGACATTCTCACTGTTTATGGGTGTGACGTGCAACTTGTTTATGGGTGTGATGTTCTCACTGTTTATGGGCGTGACGTTTTAACTGTTTTTGCGTGTGGCGTTCTCAATGTTTATGGGTGTGATGTTCTCACTGTTTATGGGTGTGACATTCTCACTGTTTATGGGTGTGACATTCTCACTCTTTATGCATGTGACGTTCTCAATGTTTATGGGTGTGATGTTCTCACTGTTTATGGGTGTGACGTTCTCACTGTTTATGGGTGAGACGTTCTCACTGTTTATGGGTGTGACGTTCTCACTGTTTATGGGTGTGACGTTCAACTTGTTTATGGGTGTGATGTTCTCACTGTTTATGGGTGTGAAGTTCTAACTATTTATGCGTGTGGCGTTCTCACTGTTTATGGGTGTGATGTTCTCACTGTTTATGGGGCTGATGTTCACAGTGTTTATGGGTGTGACGTTCTCACTGTTTATGCGTGTGACGTTCTCACTGTTTATGGGTGTGATGTTCTCACTGTTTATGGGTGTGACGTTCTCACTGTTTATGGGTGAGACGTTCTCACTGTTTATGGGTGTGACGTTCTCACTGTTTGTGGGTGTGATGTTCACACTGTTTATGGTTTGTGACGTTCTCACTGTTTATGGGTGTGACGCTCACCCTGTGTATGGGTGTGACGTTCTCACTGTTTATGGGTGTGACATTCTCACTGTTCATGCGTGTGACGTTCTCACTTTTTATGGGTGTGAGGTTCTCACTGTTTATGGGTGTGACATTCTCACTGTTTATGGGTGTGACATTCTCACTGTTTATGTGTGTGACGTTCTCAATGTTTATGGGTGTGATGTTCTCACTGTTTATGGGTATGACATTCTCACTGTTTATGGGTGTGACATTCTCACTCTTTATGCGTGTGACGTTCTCAATGTTTATGGGTGTGACGTTCTCACTGTTTATGGGTGAGACGTTCTCACTGTTTATGGGTGTGACGTTCTCACTGTTTATGGGTGTGACGTTCAACTTGTTTATGGGTGTGATGTTCTCACTGTTTATGGCTGTGAAGTTCTAACTATTTATGCGTGTGGCGTTCTCACTGTTTATGGGTGTGATGTTCTCACTGTTTATGGGTGTGACGTTCTCACTGTTTATGGGTGAGACGTTCTCACTGTTTATGGGTGTGACGTTCTCACTGTTTGTGGGTGTGATGTTCACACTGTGTATGGGTGTGACGTTCTCACTGTTTATGGGTGTGACGTTCACCCTGTGTATGGGTGTGACGTTCTCACTGTTTATGGGTGTGACATTCTCACTGTTCATGCGTGTGATGTTCTCACTTTTTATGGGTGTGAGGTTCTCACTGTTTATGGGTGTGACATTCTCACTGTTTATGGGTGTGACATTCTCACTGTTTATGCGTGTGACGTTCTCACTGTTTATGGGTGTGACGTTCTCACTGTTTATGGGTGAGACATTCTCACTGTTTATGGGTGTGACGTTCTCACTGTTTATGGTTGTGACGTTCTCACTGTTTATGGGTGTGACGTTCTCACTGTTTATGGGTGTGACGTTCTCACTGTTTATGGGTGTGACGTTCTCACTGTTAATGGGTGTGACATTCTCACTGTTTATGCGTGTGACGTTCTCACTGTTTATGGGTGTGACGTTTTCACTGTTTATGGGTGAGACGTTCTCACTGTTTATGGGTGTGACGTTCTCACTGTTTGTGGGTGTGATGTTCACAATGTTTATGGTTTGTGACGTTCTCACTGTTTATGGGTGTGACGCTCACCCTGTGTATGGGTGTGACGTTCTCACTGTTTATGGGTGTGACATTCTCACTGTTCATGCGTGTGACGTTCTCACTTTTTATGGGTGTGAGGTTCTCACTGTTTATGGGTGTGACATTCTCACTGTTTATGGGTGTGACATTCTCACTGTTTATGTGTGTGACGTTCTCAATGTTTATGGGTGTGATGTTCTCACTGTTTATGGGTATGACATTCTCACTGTTTATGGGTGTGACATTCTCACTCTTTATGCGTGTGACGTTCTCAATGTTTATGGGTGTGACGTTCTCACTGTTTATGGGTGAGACGTTCTCACTGTTTATGGGTGTGACGTTCTCACTGTTTATGGGTGTGACGTTCAACTTGTTTATGGGTGTGATGTTCTCACTGTTTATGGCTGTGAAGTTCTAACTATTTATGCGTGTGGCGTTCTCACTGTTTATGGGTGTGATGTTGTCACTGTTTATGGGGGTGACATTCTCACTGATTATGGGTGTGACATTCTCTTTGTTTATGCGTGTGACGTTCTCACTGTTTATGGGTGTGATGTTCTCACTGTTTATGGGTGTGACGTTCTCACTGTTTATGGGTGAGACGTTCTCACTGTTTATGGGTGTGACGTTCTCACTGTTTGTGGGTGTGATGTTCACACTGTGTATGGGTGTGACGTTCTCACTGTTTATGGGTGTGACGTTCACCCTGTGTATGGGTGTGACGTTCTCACTGTTTATGGGTGTGACATTCTCACTGTTCATGCGTGTGATGTTCTCACTTTTTATGGGTGTGAGGTTCTCACTGTTTATGGGTGTGACATTCTCACTGTTTATGGGTGTGACATTCTCACTGTTTATGCGTGTGACGTTCTCACTGTTTATGGGTGTGACGTTCTCACTGTTTATGGGTGAGACATTCTCACTGTTTATGGGTGTGACGTTCTCACTGTTTATGGTTGTGACGTTCTCACTGTTTATGGGTGTGACGTTCTCACTGTTTATGGGTGTGACGTTCTCACTGTTTATGGGTGTGACGTTCTCACTGTTAATGGGTGTGACATTCTCACTGTTTATGCGTGTGACGTTCTCACTGTTTATGGGTGTGACGTTTTCATTGTTTATGGGTGAGACGTTCTCACTGTTAATGGGTGTGACATTCTCACTGTTTATGCGTGTGACGTTCTCACTGTTTATGGGTGTGACGTTTTCACTGTTTATGGGTGAGACGTTCTCACTGTTTATGGGTGTGACGTTCTCACTCTTTATGGGTGTGACGTTCTCTCTGTTTATGGGTGAGACGTCCTCACTGTTTATTGGTGTGACGTTCTCACTGTTTATGGTTTTGACGTTCTCACTGTTTATGGGTGTGATGTTCTCACTGTTTATGGGTGTGATATTCTCACTGTTTATGGGTGTGACATTCTCACTGTTTATAGCTGTGACGTTCTCACTGTTTAAGGGTTTGACGTTCTCACGGTTTATGGGTGTGACGTTCTCACTGTTTTTGGGTGTGACGTTATCACTGTTTGTGGGTTTGACATTCTCACTGTTTATGGGTGTGACGTTCTCACTGTTTATGGGTTTGACGTTCTCACGGTTTATGGGTGTGACATTCTCAATGTTTATGTTATGACGTTCTCACTGTTTATGGGTGTGACGTTCTCACTGTTTATGGGTTTGACGTTCTCACATTTTATTGGTGTGTTTTTCACACTGTTTATGTGTGTGACGTTCTCACTGTTTATGGGTGTAATGTTCACACTGTTTATGGGGGTGAAGTTCTCACTGTTTGTGGGTTTGACGTTCTCAATGTTTATGGGTGTGATGTTCACACTGTTTATGGCTGTGATGTTTTCCTTTTTTATAGGTTTGACGTTCACACTCTTTATGGGTGTGGCGTTCTTACTGTTTATGGGTGTGACGTTCTCGCTGTTTGTAGGTTTGACGTTCTCACTGTTTACTTGTAAGTTTTGCACTGTTTATGGGTGTGACGTTCACACTGTCTATGGGTTTGAGTTTCTCACTATTTATGAGTGTGAAGTTCACACTCTTTATGGGTGAAATGTTCTCACTTCTTATTGGTGTGACGTTCTCCCTGTCTATGAGTTTGACGTTCCCACTGTTTAATTGTATGATGTTCACACTGTTTATGGGTTTGATGTTCTCACTGTTTATTGTGTGTGATATTCTCCCTGTTTATGGTGTGGCATTTTTGCTGCTTAGGGTGTTGAGTTCCACCTACTTTTCGATGTGAATTTCGCAATGTTAATGGGTGTGATGTTAACACTGTTAATGGATCTGACGTTCACACTGTTTATGGGTGTGACGTGCTCACTGTTTATGGGTGTGACATGCGCACTGTTTACGGGTGTGACGTTCACACTGTTTGTAGGTGTGGCGTTCGCACTGTTTATGGGTGTGACGTTCTCACTCTTTATGGGTGTGATGTTCTCACTGTTTATGGGTTTGACGTTCTGAATCTTTATGGGTTTGACGTTCTGACGGTTTATAGGTTTGACGTTCTCACCGTTTATGGGTGTGATGTTCACACGGTTTATGTGTGTGACGATCTCACTGTTTATGGTTGTGACGTTCTCACTGTTTATGGGTTTGACGTTCTCACTGTTTATGGGTGTGATGTTCACACTGTTTATGGGTGTGACGTACTCACTGTTTATGGGTGTGTTGTTCACACTCTTTATGGGTGTGACGTACTCACTGTTTATGGGGGTGATGTTCACAGTGTTTATGGGTGTGACGTTCTCACTGTTTATGGGTGTGACGTTCTCACTGTTTATGGGTGTGATGTTCACACTGTTTATGGGTATGACGTTCTCACTGTTTATGGGTGTGATGTTCACACTGTTTATGGGTGTGACATTCTCAGGGTTTATGGGTGTGACGTGCAACTTGTTTATGGGTGTGATGTTCTCACTGTTTATGGGCGTGACGTTTTAACTGTTTTTACGTGTGGCGTTCTCAATGTTTATGGGTGTGATGTTCTCACTGTTTATGGGTATGACATTCTCACTGTTTATGGGTGTGACATTCTCACTCTTTATGCGTGTGACGTTCTCAATGTTTGTGGGTGTGACGTTCTCACTGTTTATGGGTTTGACGTTCTCACTGTTTATGGGTGAGACGTTCTCACTGTTTATGGGTGTGACATTCTCACTGTTTATGGGTGTGACGTTCAACTTATTTATGGGTGTGATGTTCTCACTGTTTATGGGTGTGAAGTTCTAACTATTTATGCGTGTGGCGTTCTCACTGTTTATGGGTGTGATGTTCTCACTGGTTATGGGGGTGACATTCTCACTGATTATGGGTGTGACATTCTCTTTGTTTATGCGTGTGACTTTCTCACTGTTTATGGGTGTGATGTTCTCACTGTTTATGGGTGTGACGTTCTCACTGTTTATGGGTGAGACGTTCTCACTGTTTATGGGTGTGACGTTCTCACTGTTTGTGGGTGTGATGTTCACACTGTTTATGGGTTGTGACATTCTCACTGTTTATGGGTGTGACGTTCACCCTGTGTATGGGTGTGTCGTTCTCACTGTTTATGGGTGTGACATTCTCACTGTTCATGCGTGTGACGTTCTCACTTTTTATGGGTGTGAGGTTCTCACTGTTTATGGGTGTGACATTCTCACTGTTTATGGGTGAGACGTTCTCACTGTTTATGGGTGTGACGTTCTCACTGTTTATGGGTGTGACATTCTCACTGTTTATGCGTGTGACGTTCTCACTGTTTATGGGTATGACATTCTCACTGTTTATGCGTGCGACGTTCTCACTGTTTATGGGTGTGACATTCTCACTGTTTATTGGTGAGACGTTCTCACTGTTTATGGGAGTGACGTTCTCACTGTTTATGGGTGTGACGTTCTCACTACTTATGCGTCTGATGTTATCACTGTTTATGGGTGTGATGTTCACACTGTTTATGGGTGTGACGTTCTCACTGTTTATGGGTGTGACATTCTCACTGTTTATGCGTGCGACGTTCTCACTGTTTATGGGTGTGACATTCTCACTGTTTATGGGTGTGATGTTCTCACTGTTTATGGGTGTGACATTCTCACTGTTTATGGGTGTGACATTCTCACTGTTTATGCGTGCGACGTTCTCACTGTTTATGGGTGTGATGTTCTCACTGTTTATGGGTGAGACGTTCTCACTGTTTATGGGAGTGACGTTCTCACTGTTTATGGGTGTGACGTTCTCACTGCTTATGCGTCTGATGTTATCACTGTTTATGGGTGTGATGTTCACACTGTTTATGGGTGTGACGTTCTCACTGTTTATGGGTGTGATGTTCTCACTGTTTATGGGTGTGACATTCTCACTGTTTATGGGTTTGACGTTCTGAATGTTTATGGGTTTGACGTTCTGACGGTTTATAGGTTTGACGTTCTCACCGTTTATGGGTGTGATGTTCACACGGTTTATGTGTGTGACGATCTCACTGTTTATGGTTGTGACGTTCTCACTGTTTATGGGTGAGACGTTCTCACTGTTTATGGGTGTGACATTCTCACTGTTTATGGGTGTGACGTTCAACTTATTTATGGGTGTGATGTTCTCACTGTTTATGGGTGTGAAGTTCTAACTATTTATGCGTGTGGCGTTCTCACTGTTTATGGGTGTGATGTTCACACTGGTTATGGGGGTGACATTCTCACTGATTATGGGTGTGACATTCTCTTTGTTTATGCGTGTGACTTTCTCACTGTTTATGGGTGTGATGTTCTCACTGTTTATGGGTGTGACGTTCTCACTGTTTATGGGTGAGACGTTCTCACTGTTTATGGGTGTGACGTTCTCACTGTTTGTGGGTGTGATGTTCACACTGTTTATGGGTGTGACATTCTCACTGTTTATGGGTGTGACGTTCACCCTGTGTATGGGTGTGTCGTTCTCACTGTTTATGGGTGTGACATTCTCACAGTTCATGCGTGTGACGTTCTCACTTTTTATGGGTGTGAGGTTCTCACTGTTTATGGGTGTGACATTCTCACTGTTTATGGGTGTGACGTTCTCACTGTTTATGCGTGTGACGTTCTCACTGTTTATGGGTGTGACGTTCTCACTGTTTATGCGTGTGACGTTCTCACTGTTTATGGGTGTGACGTTCTCACTGTTTGTGGGTGTGATGTTCACACTGTTTATGGTTTGTGACGTTCTCACTGTTTATGGGTGTGACGCTCACCCTGTGTATGGGTGTGACGTTCTCACTGTTTATGGGTGTGACATTCTCACTGTTCATGCGTGTGACGTTCTCACTTTTTATGGGTGTGAGGTTCTCACTGTTTATGGGTGTGACATTCTCACTGTTTATGGGTGTGACATTCTCACTGTTTATGTGTGTGACGTTCTCAATGTTTATGGGTGTGATGTTCTCACTGTTTATGGGTCTGACATTCTCACTGTTTATGGGTGTGACATTCTCACTCTTTATGCGTGTGACGTTCTCAATGTTTATGGGTGTGACGTTCTCACTGTTTATGGGTGAGACGTTCTCACTGTTTATGGGTGTGACGTTCTCACTGTTTATGGGTGTGACGTTCAACTTGTTTATGGGTGTGATGTTCTCACTGTTTATGGCTGTGAAGTTCTAACTATTTATGCGTGTGGCGTTCTCACTGTTTATGGGTGTGATGTTGTCACTGTTTATGGGGGTGACATTCTCACTGATTATGGGTGTGACATTCTCTTTGTTTATGCGTGTGACGTTCTCACTGTTTATGGGTGTGATGTTCTCACTGTTTATGGGTGTGACGTTCTCACTGTTTATGGGTGAGACGTTCTCACTGTTTATGGGTGTGACGTTCTCACTGTTTGTGGGTGTGATGTTCACACTGTGTATGGGTGTGACGTTCTCACTGTTTATGGGTGTGACGTTCACCCTGTGTATGGGTGTGACGTTCTCACTGTTTATGGGTGTGACATTCTCACTGTTCATGCGTGTGATGTTCTCACTTTTTATGGGTGTGAGGTTCTCACTGTTTATGGGTGTGACATTCTCACTGTTTATGGTTGTGACATTCTCATTGTTTATGCGTGTGACGTTCTCACTGTTTATGGGTGTGACGTTCTCACTGTTTATGGGTGAGACATTCTCACTGTTTATGGGTGTGACGTTCTCACTGTTTATGGTTGTGACGTTCTCACTGTTTATGGGTGTGACGTTCTCACTGTTTATGGGTGTGACGTTCTCACTGTTTATGGGTGTGACGTTCTCACTGTTAATGGGTGTGACATTCTCACTGTTTATGCGTGTGACGTTCTCACTGTTTATGGGTGTGACGTTTTCATTGTTTATGGGTGAGACGTTCTCACTGTTAATGGGTGTGACATTCTCACTGTTTATGCGTGTGACGTTCTCACTGTTTATGGGTGTGACGTTTTCACTGTTTATGGGTGAGACGTTCTCACTGTTTATGGGTGTGACGTTCTCACTGTTTGTGGGTGTGACGTTCTCACTCTTTATGGGTGTGACGTTCTCTCTGTTTATGGGTGAGACGTCCTCACTGTTTATTGGTGTGACGTTCTCACTGTTTATGGTTTTGACGTTCTCACTGTTTATGGGTGTGATGTTCTCACTGTTTATGGGTGTGATATTCTCACTGTTTATGGGTGTGACATTCTCACTGTTTATAGCTGTGACGTTCTCACTGTTTAAGGGTTTGACGTTCTCACGGTTTATGGGTGTGACGTTCTCACTGTTTTTGGGTGTGACGTTATCACTGTTTGTGGGTTTGACATTCTCACTGTTTATGGGTGTGACGTTCTCACTGTTTATGGGTTTGACGTTCTCACGGTTTATGGGTGTGACATTCTCAATGTTTATGTTATGACGTTCTCACTGTTTATGGGTGTGACGTTCTCACTGTTTATGGGTTTGACGTTCTCACATTTTATTGGTGTGTTTTTCACACTGTTTATGTGTGTGACGTTCTCACTGTTTATGGGTGTAATGTTCACACTGTTTATGGGGGTGAAGTTCTCACTGTTTGTGGGTTTGACGTTCTCAATGTTTATGGGTGTGATGTTCACACTGTTTATGGCTGTGATGTTTTCCTTTTTTATAGGTTTGACGTTCACACTCTTTATGGGTGTGGCGTTCTTACTGTTTATGGGTGTGACGTTCTCGCTGTTTGTAGGTTTGACGTTCTCACTGTTTACTTGTAAGTTTTGCACTGTTTATGGGTGTGACGTTCACACTGTCTATGGGTTTGAGTTTCTCACTATTTATGAGTGTGAAGTTCACACTCTTTATGGGTGAAATGTTCTCACTTCTTATTGGTGTGACGTTCTCCCTGTCTATGAGTTTGACGTTCCCACTGTTTAATTGTATGATGTTCACACTGTTTATGGGTTTGATGTTCTCACTGTTTATTGTGTGTGATATTCTCCCTGTTTATGGTGTGGCATTTTTGCTGCTTAGGGTGTTGAGTTCCACCTACTTTTCGATGTGAATTTCGCAATGTTAATGGGTGTGATGTTAACACTGTTAATGGATCTGACGTTCACACTGTTTATGGGTGTGACGTGCTCACTGTTTATGGGTGTGACATGCGCACTGTTTACGGGTGTGACGTTCACACTGTTTGTAGGTGTGGCGTTCGCACTGTTTATGGGTGTGACGTTCTCACTCTTTATGGGTGTGATGTTCTCACTGTTTATGGGTTTGACGTTCTGAATCTTTATGGGTTTGACGTTCTGACGGTTTATAGGTTTGACGTTCTCACCGTTTATGGGTGTGATGTTCACACGGTTTATGTGTGTGACGATCTCACTGTTTATGGTTGTGACGTTCTCACTGTTTATGGGTTTGACGTTCTCACTGTTTATGGGTGTGATGTTCACACTGTTTATGGGTGTGACGTACTCACTGTTTATGGGTGTGTTGTTCACACTCTTTATGGGTGTGACGTACTCACTGTTTATGGGGGTGATGTTCACAGTGTTTATGGGTGTGACGTTCTCACTGTTTATGGGTGTGACGTTCTCACTGTTTATGGGTGTGATGTTCACACTGTTTATGGGTATGACGTTCTCACTGTTTATGGGTGTGATGTTCACACTGTTTATGGGTGTGACATTCTCAGGGTTTATGGGTGTGACGTGCAACTTGTTTATGGGTGTGATGTTCTCACTGTTTATGGGCGTGACGTTTTAACTGTTTTTACGTGTGGCGTTCTCAATGTTTATGGGTGTGATGTTCTCACTGTTTATGGGTATGACATTCTCACTGTTTATGGGTGTGACATTCTCACTCTTTATGCGTGTGACGTTCTCAATGTTTGTGGGTGTGACGTTCTCACTGTTTATGGGTTTGACGTTCTCACTGTTTATGGGTGAGACGTTCTCACTGTTTATGGGTGTGACATTCTCACTGTTTATGGGTGTGACGTTCAACTTATTTATGGGTGTGATGTTCTCACTGTTTATGGGTGTGAAGTTCTAACTATTTATGCGTGTGGCGTTCTCACTGTTTATGGGTGTGATGTTCTCACTGGTTATGGGGGTGACATTCTCACTGATTATGGGTGTGACATTCTCTTTGTTTATGCGTGTGACTTTCTCACTGTTTATGGGTGTGATGTTCTCACTGTTTATGGGTGTGACGTTCTCACTGTTTATGGGTGAGACGTTCTCACTGTTTATGGGTGTGACGTTCTCACTGTTTGTGGGTGTGATGTTCACACTGTTTATGGGTTGTGACATTCTCACTGTTTATGGGTGTGACGTTCACCCTGTGTATGGGTGTGTCGTTCTCACTGTTTATGGGTGTGACATTCTCACTGTTCATGCGTGTGATGTTCTCACTTTTTATGGGTGTGAGGTTCTCACTGTTTATGGGTGTGACATTCTCACTGTTTATGGGTGAGACGTTCTCACTGTTTATGGGTGTGACGTTCTCACTGTTTATGGGTGTGACATTCTCACTGTTTATGCGTGTGACGTTCTCACTGTTTATGGGTATGACATTCTCACTGTTTATGCGTGCGACGTTCTCACTGTTTATGGGTGTGACATTCTCACTGTTTATTGGTGAGACGTTCTCACTGTTTATGGGAGTGACGTTCTCACTGTTTATGGGTGTGACGTTCTCACTACTTATGCGTCTGATGTTATCACTGTTTATGGGTGTGATGTTCACACTGTTTATGGGTGTGACGTTCTCACTGTTTATGGGTGTGACATTCTCACTGTTTATGCGTGCGACGTTCTCACTGTTTATGGGTGTGACATTCTCACTGTTTATGGGTGTGATGTTCTCACTGTTTATGGGTGTGACATTCTCACTGTTTATGGGTGTGACATTCTCACTGTTTATGCGTGCGACGTTCTCACTGTTTATGGGTGTGACATTCTCACTGTTTATGGGTGAGACGTTCTCACTGTTTATGGGAGTGACGTTCTCACTGTTTATGGGTGTGACGTTCTCACTGCTTATGCGTCTGATGTTATCACTGTTTATGGGTGTGATGTTCACACTGTTTATGGGTGTGACGTTCTCACTGTTTATGGGTGTGATGTTCTCACTGTTTATGGGTGTGACATTCTCACTGTTTATGGGTTTGACGTTCTGAATGTTTATGGGTTTGACGTTCTGACGGTTTATAGGTTTGACGTTCTCACCGTTTATGGGTGTGATGTTCACACGGTTTATGTGTGTGACGATCTCACTGTTTATGGTTGTGACGTTCTCACTGTTTATGGGTGAGACGTTCTCACTGTTTATGGGTGTGACATTCTCACTGTTTATGGGTGTGACGTTCAACTTATTTATGGGTGTGATGTTCTCACTGTTTATGGGTGTGAAGTTCTAACTATTTATGCGTGTGGCGTTCTCACTGTTTATGGGTGTGATGTTCACACTGGTTATGGGGGTGACATTCTCACTGATTATGGGTGTGACATTCTCTTTGTTTATGCGTGTGACTTTCTCACTGTTTATGGGTGTGATGTTCTCACTGTTTATGGGTGTGACGTTCTCACTGTTTATGGGTGAGACGTTCTCACTGTTTATGGGTGTGACGTTCTCACTGTTTGTGGGTGTGATGTTCACACTGTTTATGGGTTGTGACATTCTCACTGTTTATGGGTGTGACGTTCACCCTGTGTATGGGTGTGTCGTTCTCACTGTTTATGGGTGTGACATTCTCACAGTTCATGCGTGTGACGTTCTCACTTTTTATGGGTGTGAGGTTCTCACTGTTTATGGGTGTGACATTCTCACTGTTTATGGGTGAGACGTTCTCACTGTTTATGGGTGTGACGTTCTCACTGTTTATGGGTGTGACATTCTCACTGTTTATGCGTGTGACGTTCTCACTGTTTATGGGTGTGACATTCTCACTGTTTATGCGTGCGACGTTCTCACTGTTTATGGGTGTGACATTCTCACTGTTTATTGGTGAGACGTTCTCACTGTTTATGGGAGTGACGTTCTCACTGTTTATGGGTGTGACGTTCTCACTGCTTATGCGTCTGATGTTATCACTGTTTATGGGTGTGATGTTCACACTGTTTATGGGTGTGACGTTCTCACTGTTTATGGGTGTGACATTCTCACTGTTTATGCGTGCGACGTTCTCACTGTTTATGGGTGTGACATTCTCACTGTTTATGGGTGAGACGTTCTCACTGTTTATGGGTGTGATGTTCTCACTGTTTATGGGTGTGACATTCTCACTGTTTATGGGTGTGACATTCTCACTGTTTATGCGTGCGACGTTCTCACTGTTTATGGGTGTGACATTCTCACTGTTTATGGGTGAGACGTTCTCACTGTTTATGGGAGTGACCTTCTCACTGTTTATGGGTGTGACGTTCTCACTGCTTATGCGTCTGATGTTATCACTGTTTATGGGTGTGATGTTCACACTGTTTATGGGTGTGACGTTCTCACTGTTTATGGGTGTGACGTTCTAACTGTTTATGGGTGAGACGTTCTCACTGTTTATGGGTGTTACGTTCTCACTGTTTATGGTTGTGACGTTCTCACTGTTTATGGGTGTGATGTTCTCACTGTTTATGGGTGTGACATTCTCACTGTTTATGGGTTTGACGTTCTGAATGTTTATGGGTTTGACGTTCTGACGGTTTATAGGTTTGACGTTCTCACCGTTTATGGGTGTGATGTTCACACGGTTTATGTGTGTGACGATCTCACTGTTTATGGTTGTGACGTTCTCACTGTTTATGGGTTTGACGTTCTCACTGTTTATGGGTGTGATGTTCACACTGTTTATGGGTGTGTTGTTCACACTCTTTATGGGTGTGACGTACTCACTGTTTATGGGGGTGATGTTCACAGTGTTTATGGGTGTGACGTTCTCACTGTTTATGGGTGTGACGTTCTCACTGTTTATGGGTGTGATGTTTACACTGTTTATGGGTGTGACATTCTCAGGGTTTATGGGTGTGACCTGCAACTTGTTTATGGGTGTGATGTTCTCACTGTTTATGGGCGTGACGTTTTAACTGTTTTTGCGTGTGGCGTTCTCAATGTTTATGGGTGTGATGTTCTCACTGTTTATGGGTATGACATTCTCACTGTTTATGGGTGTGACATTCTCACTCTTTATGCGTGTGACGTTCTCAATTTTTATGGGTGTGACGTTCTCACTGTTTATGGGTTTGACGTTCTCACTGTTTATGGGTGAGACGTTCTCACTGTTTATGGGTGTGACATTCTCACTGTTTATGGGTGTGACGTTCAACTTATTTATGGGTGTGATGTTCTCACTGTTTATGGGTGTGAAGTTCTAACTATTTATGCGTGTGGCGTTCTCACTGTTTATGGGTGTGATGTTCTCACTGGTTATGGGGGTGGCATTCTCACTGATTATGGGTGTGACATTCTCTTTGTTTATGCGTGTGACTTTCTCACTGTTTATGGGTGTGATGTTCTCACTGTTTATGGATGTGACGTTCTCACTGTTTATGGGTGAGACGTTCTCACTGTTTATGGGTGTGCGGTTCACACTGTTTATGGGGTTGATGTTCACACTGTTTATGGGTTGTGACATTCTCACTGTTTATGGGTATGACATTCTCACTGTTTATGGGTGTGACATTCTCACTCTTTATGCGTGTGACGTTCTCAATTTTTATGGGTGTGACGTTCTCACTGTTTATGGGTTTGACGTTCTCACTGTTTATGGGTGAGACGTTCTCACTGTTTATGGGTGTGACATTCTCACTGTTTATGGGTGTGACGTTCAACTTATTTATGGGTGTGATGTTCTCACTGTTTATGGGTGTGAAGTTCTAACTATTTATGCGTGTGACGTTCTCACTGTTTATGGGTGTGATGTTCTCACTGGTTATGGGGGTGGCATTCTCACTGATTATGGGTGTGACATTCTCTTTGTTTATGCGTGTGACTTTCTCACTGTTTATGGGTGTGATGTTCTCACTGTTTATGGATGTGACGTTCTCACTGTTTATGGGTGAGACGTTCTCACTGTTTATGGGTGTGACGTTCTCACTGTTTGTGGGTGTGATGTTCACACTGTTTATGGGTTGTGACATTCTCACTGTTTATGGGTGTGACGTTCACCCTGTGTATGGGTGTGTCGTTCTCACTGTTTATGGGTGTGACATTCTCACTGTTCATGCGTGTGACGTTCTCACTTTTTATGGGTGTGAGGTTCTCACTGTTTATGGGTGTGACATTCTCACTGTTTATGGGTGAGACGTTCTCACTGTTTATGGGTGTGACGTTCTCACTGTTTATGGGTGTGACATTCTCACTGTTTATGCGTGTGACGTTCTCACTGTTTATGGGTGTGACATTCTCACTGTTTATGCGTGCGACGTTCTCACTGTTTATGGGTGTGACATTCTCACTGTTTATTGGTGAGACGTTCTCACTGTTTATGGGAGTGACGTTCTCACTGTTTATGGGTGTGACGTTCTCACTGCTTATGCGTCTGATGTTATCACTGTTTATGGGTGTGATGTTCACACTGTTTATGGGTGTGACGTTCTCACTGTTTATGGGTGTGACATTCTCACTGTTTATGCGTGCGACGTTCTCACTGTTTATGGGTGTGACATTCTCACTGTTTATGGGTGAGACGTTCTCACTGTTTATGGGTGTGATGTTCTCACTGTTTATGGGTGTGACATTCTCACTGTTTATGGGTGTGACATTCTCACTGTTTATGCGTGCGACGTTCTCACTGTTTATGGGTGTGACATTCTCACTGTTTATGGGTGAGACGTTCTCACTGTTTATGGGAGTGACGTTCTCACTGTTTATGGGTGTGACGTTCTCACTGCTTATGCGTCTGATGTTATCACTGTTTATGGGTGTGATGTTCACACTGTTTATGGGTGTGACGTTCTCACTGTTTATGGGTGTGATGTTCTCACTGTTTATGGGTGTGACATTCTCACTGTTTATGGGTTTGACGTTCTGAATGTTCATGGGTTTGACGTTCTGACGGTTTATAGGTTTGACGTTCTCACCGTTTATGGGTGTGATGTTCACACGGTTTATGTGTGTGACGATCTCACTGTTTATGGTTGTGACGTTCTCACTGTTTATGGGTGAGACGTTCTCACTGTTTATGGGTGTGACATTCTCACTGTTTATGGGTGTGACGTTCAACTTATTTATGGGTGTGATGTTCTCACTGTTTATGGGTGTGAAGTTCTAACTATTTATGCGTGTGGCGTTCTCACTGTTTATGGGTGTGATGTTCTCACTGGTTATGGGGGTGACATTCTCACTGATTATGGGTGTGACATTCTCTTTGTTTATGCGTGTGACTTTCTCACTGTTTATGGGTGTGATGTTCTCACTGTTTATGGGTGTGACGTTCTCACTGTTTATGGGTGAGAAGTTCTCACTGTTTATGGGTGTGACGTTCTCACTGTTTGTGGGTGTGATGTTCACACTGTTTATGGGTTGTGACATTCTCACTGTTTATGGGTGTGACGTTCACCCTGTGTATGGGTGTGTCGTTCTCACTGTTTATGGGTGTGACATTCTCACAGTTCATGCGTGTGACGTTCTCACTTTTTATGGGTGTGAGGTTCTCACTGTTTATGGGTGTGACATTCTCACTGTTTATGGGTGAGACGTTCTCACTGTTTATGGGTGTGACGTTCTCACTGTTTATGGGTGTGACATTCTCACTGTTTATGCGTGTGACGTTCTCACTGTTTATGGGTGTGACATTCTCACTGTTTATGCGTGCGACGTTCTCACTGTTTATGGGTGTGACATTCTCACTGTTTATTGGTGAGACGTTCTCACTGTTTATGGGAGTGACGTTCTCACTGTTTATGGGTGTGACGTTCTCACTGCTTATGCGTCTGATGTTATCACTGTTTATGGGTGTGATGTTCACACTGTTTATGGGTGTGACGTTCTCACTGTTTATGGGTGTGACATTCTCACTGTTTATGCGTGCGACGTTCTCACTGTTTATGGGTGTGACATTCTCACTGTTTATGGGTGAGACGTTCTCACTGTTTATGGGTGTGATGTTCTCACTGTTTATGGGTGTGACATTCTCACTGTTTATGGGTGTGACATTCTCACTGTTTATGCGTGCGACGTTCTCACTGTTTATGGGTGTGACATTCTCACTGTTTATGGGTGAGACGTTCTCACTGTTTATGGGAGTGACGTTCTCACTGTTTATGGGTGTGACGTTCTCACTGCTTATGCGTCTGATGTTATCACTGTTTATGGGTGTGATGTTCACACTGTTTATGGGTGTGACGTTCTCACTGTTTATGGGTGTGACGTTCTAACTGTTTATGGGTGAGACGTTCTCACTGTTTATGGGTGTTACGTTCTCACTGTTTATGGTTGTGACGTTCTCACTGTTTATGGGTGTGATGTTCTCACTGTTTATGGGTGTGACATTCTCACTGTTTATGGGTTTGACGTTCTGAATGTTTATGGGTTTGACGTTCTGACGGTTTATAGGTTTGACGTTCTCACCGTTTATGGGTGTGATGTTCACACGGTTTATGTGTGTGACGATCTCACTGTTTATGGTTGTGACGTTCTCACTGTTTATGGGTTTGACGTTCTCACTGTTTATGGGTGTGATGTTCACACTGTTTATGGGTGTGACGTACTCACTGTTTATGGGTGTGTTGTTCACACTCTTTATGGGTGTGACGTACTCACTGTTTATGGGGGTGATGTTCACAGTGTTTATGGGTGTGACGTTCTCACTGTTTATGGGTGTGACGTTCTCACTGTTTATGGGTGTGATGTTTACACTGTTTATGGGTGTGACATTCTCAGGGTTTATGGGTGTGACCTGCAACTTGTTTATGGGTGTGATGTTCTCACTGTTTATGGGCGTGACGTTTTAACTGTTTTTGCGTGTGGCGTTCTCAATGTTTATGGGTTTGATGTTCTCACTGTTTATGGGTATGACATTCTCACTGTTTATGGGTGTGACATTCTCACTCTTTATGCGTGTGACGTTCTCAATTTTTATGGGTGTGACGTTCTCACTGTTTATGGGTTTGACGTTCTCACTGTTTATGGGTGAGACGTTCTCACTGTTTATGGGTGTGACATTCTCACTGTTTATGGGTGTGACGTTCAACTTATTTATGGGTGTGATGTTCTCACTGTTTATGGATGTGACGTTCTCACTGTTTATGGGTGAGACGTTCTCACTGTTTATGGGTGTGACGTTCTCACTGTTTGTGGGTGTGATGTTCACACTGTTTATGGGTTGTGACATTCTCACTGTTTATGGGTGTGACGTTCACCCTGTGTATGGGTGTGACGTTCTCACTGTTTATGGGTGTGACATTCTCACTGTTCATGCGTGTGACGTTCTCACTTTTTATGGGTGTGAGGTTCTCACTGTTTATGGGTGTGACATTCTCACTGTTTATGGGTGAGACGTTCTCACTGTTTATGGGTGTGACGTTCTCACTGTTTATGGGTGTGACATTCTCACTGTTTATGCGTGTGACGTTCTCACTGTTTATGGGTGTGACATTCTCACTGTTTATGCGTGCGAAGTTTTCACTGTTTATGGGTGTGACATTCTCACTGTTTATTGGTGAGACGTTCTCACTGTTTATGGGAGTGACGTTCTCACTGTTTATGGGTGTGACGTTCTCACTGCTTATGCGTCTGATGTTATCACTGTTTATGGGTGTGATGTTCACACTGTTTATGGGTGTGACGTTCTCACTGTTTATGGGTGTGACATTCTCACTGTTTATGCGTGCGACGTTCTCACTGTTTATGAGTGTGACATTCTCACTGTTTATGGGTGAGACGTTCTCACTGTTTATGGGTGTGATGTTCTCACTGTTTATGGGTGTGACATTCTCACTGTTTATGGGTGTGACATTCTCACTGTTTATGCGTGCGACGTTCTCACTGTTTATGGGTGTGACATTCTCACTGTTTATGGGTGAGACGTTCTCACTGTTTATGGGAGTGACGTTCTCACTGTTTATGGGTGTGACGTTCTCACTGCTTATGCGTCTGATGTTATCACTGTTTATGGGTGTGATGTTCACACTGTTTATGGGTGTGACGTTCTCACTGTTTATGGGTGTGACGTTCTAACTGTTTATGGGTGAGACGTTCTCACTGTTTATGGGTGTTACGTTCTCACTGTTTATGGTTGTGACGTTCTCACTGTTTATGGGTGTGATGTTCTCACTGTTTATGGGTGTGACATTCTCACTGTTTATGGGTGTGACATTCTCACTGTTTATGCGTGCGACGTTCTCACTGTTTATGGGTGTGACATTCTCGCTGTTTGTGGGTGAGACGTTCTCACTGTTTATGGGAGTGACGTTCTCACTGTTTATGGGTGTGACGTTCTCACTGCTTATGCGTCTGATGTTATCACTGTTTATGGGTGTGATGTTCACACTGTTTATGGGTGTGACGTTCTCACTGTTTATGGGTGTGACGTTCTCACTGTTTATGGGTTTGACGTTCTCAAATTTTATGGTTTTGACATTCTCACGGTTTATGCGTGTGACATTCTCACTGTTTTAGGTGTGACGTTCTCACTGTTTAAGGGTTTGACGTTCTCACTGTTTATGGGTGTGACATTCTCACTGTTTATGGGTGTGACATTATCACTGTTTATGGGTTTGACATTCTCACTGTTTATGGGTGTGACGTTCTCACTGTTTATGGGTGTGACGTTCTCATGGTTTATGGGTGTGACATTCTCACTGTTTATGGTGTGACGTTCTCACTGTTTATGGGTGTGACGTTCTCACTGTTTATGGGTTTGACGTTCTCACTTTTTATTGGTGTGATTTTCACACTGTTTATGTTTGTGACGTTCTCACTGTTTATGGGTGAGATGTTCACACTGTTTATGGGATTGACGTTCTCACTGTTTATGTGTGTGACGTTCACACTGTTTATGGGTGTGGCGATCTCACTGTTTATGGGTGTGATGTTCTCTCTGTTTATGGGGTTTACGTCTTCATTGTTTATGGGTGAGCTGTTCTCACTGTTTATGGCTGTGACGCTCTCACTGTTTATGGGTGTGTTGTTCACACTCTTTATGGGTGTGACGTTCTCACTGTTTATGGGTGTGACGTTCACACTTTTTATGGGTGTGATGTTCACACTGTTTATGGGTGTGACATTCTCACTGTTTATGGGAGTGATCTTCACAATGTTTATGGGTATGACATTCTCACTGTTTATGGTGTGATGTTCTCACTGTTCATGGGTGAGACGTTCTCACTGTTTATGGGTGTGACGTTCTCACTGTTTATGGGTGTGACGTTCTCACTGTTTATGGGTGTGTTGTTCACACTCTTTATGGGTGTGACGTTCTCACTGTTTATGGGTGTGATGTTCACACTTTTTTTGGGTGTTATGTTCACACTGTTTATGGGTGTGACATTCTCACTGTTTATGGTGTGACGTTCTCACTGTTTATGGGTGTGACGTTCTCACTGTTTATGGGTTTGTCGTTCTCACTTTTTATTGGTGTGGCGTTCTCACTGTTTATGGGTTTGACGTTCTCAATGTTTATGGGTTTGACGTTCTCACGGTTTATGCGTGTGACATTCTCTTTGTTTATAGGTGTGACGTTCTCACTGTTTAAGGGTTTGATGCTCTCACGGTTTATGGGTGTGACATTATCACTTTTTATGGGTTTGACATTCTCACTGTTTATGGGTGTGACATTATCACTGTTTATGGGTTTGACATTCTCACTGTTTATGGGTGTGACGTTCTCACTGTTTATGGGTTTGACGTTCTCACTTTTTATTGGTGTGATTTTCACACTGTTTATGTGTGTGTCGTTCTCAATGTTTATGGGTGAGATGTTCACACTGTTTATGGGTGTGACGTTCTCACTGTTTATGGGATTGACGTTCTCACTGTTTATGGGTGTGATGTTCACACTGTTTATGGGTGTGGCGATCTCTCTGTTTATGGGTGTGACGTTCTCCCTGTTTATGGGGTTGACGTCTTCATTGTTTATGGGTGTGACGTTCTCCCTGTTTATGGGGTCGACGTCTTCATTGTTTATGGGTGTGACGTTCTCCCTGTTTATGGGTGTGACGTTCTCACTGTTTGTTGGTGTGTTGTTCGCCCTCTTTATGGGTGTGACGTAGTCTGTGTTTATGGGTGTGACGTTCACACTTTTAATGGTGTGATGTTCACACTGTTTATGGGTGTGACGTTCTCACAGTTTATGGGAGTGATCTTCACACTGTTTATGGGTGTGACATTCTCACTGTTTATGGTGTGATGTTCTCACTGTTTATGGGTGTGACGTTCTCACTGTTTATGGGTGTGACGTTCTCACTGTTTATGGGTGTGATGTTCACACTGTTTATGGGTGTGAAGTTCTCACTGTTTATGGGTTTGACGTTCTCACTGTTTATGGGTGTGATGTTCACACTGTTTATGGGTGTGATGTTTTCATTCTTTATAGGTTTGACGTTCACACTCTTTATGGGTGTGTCGTTCTTACTGTTTATGGGTGTGACGTTCTCGCTGTTTGTGGGTTTGACGTTCTCACTGTTTACTTGTGAGTTTTGCACTGTTTATGGGTGTGACGTTCACACTGTCTATGGGTTTGACGTTCCCACTGTTTATGAGTATGATGTTCACACTGTTTATTGGTTTGATGTTCTCACTGTTTATTGTGTGTGATATTCTCCCTGTTTATGGTGTGGCATTTTTGCTGCTGAGGTTGTTAAGTTCCACCTATTTTTCGATGTGAATTTCGCAATGTTAATGGGTGTGATGTTAACACTGTTAATGGATCTGACGTTCACACTGTTTATGGGTGTGACATGCACACTGTTTATGGGTGAGACGTTCACACTGTTTTTAGGTGTGGCATTCGCACTGTTTATGGGTGTGACGTTCTCACTCTTTATGGGTGTGACATTCTCACTGTTTATGGTTTTGACGTTCTCAATCTTTATGGGTTTGACGTTCTCACCGTTTATGGGTGTGATTTTCACATGGTTTATGTGTGTGACGATCTCACTGTTTATGGTTGTGACGTTCACACTGTTTATGGGTTTGACGTTCTCACTGTTTATGGTTGTGACGTTCTCACTGTTTATGGGTGTGTTGTTCACACTCTTTATGGGTGTGACGTTCTCACTTTTTATGGCTGTGATGTTCACACTGTTTCTGGGTGTGACGTACTCACTGTTTATGGGTGTGATGTTCACACTGTTTATGGGTTTGACGTTCTCAATGTTCTTTGGGTTTGACGTTCTCACGGTTTATGCGTGTTACAATCTCACTGTTTATGGGTGTGACGTTCTCACTGTTTATGGGTGTGTTGTTCACACTCTTTATGGGTGTGACGTTCTCACTGTTTATGGGTGTGACGTTCACACTTTTTATGGGTGTGATGTTCAACCTGTTTATGGGTGTGACGTTCTCACTGTTTATGGGAGTGATCTTCACACTGTTTATGGGTGTGACATTCTCACTGTTTATGGTGTGATGTTCTCACTGTTCATGGATGTGACGTTCTCACTGTTTATGGGTGTGACTTTCTCACTGTTTATGGGTGAGACGTTCTCACTGTTTATGGGTGTGACGTTCTCACTGTTTATGTGTGTGACGTTCTCACTGCTTATGCGTCTGATGTTATCACTGTTTATGGGTTTGATGTTCACACTGTTTATGGGTGTGACGTTCCCACTGATTATGGGTGTGACGTTCTCACTGTTTCTGGGTTTGACGTTCTCAATGTTTATGGGTTTCACGTTCTCACCGTTTATGCGTGTGACATTCTCACTGTTTATAGGTGTGACGTTCTCACTGTTTAATGGTTTGATGCTCTCACGGTCTATGGGTGTGACATTCTCACTGTTTATGGGTGTGACGTTCTCACTGTTTATGGGTGTGACGTTCTCACGGTTTATGGGTGTGACATTCTCACTGTTTACGGTGTGACGTTCTCACTATTTATGGGTGTGAATTTCTCACTGTTTATGGGTTTGACGTTCTCACTTTTTATTGGTGTGATTTTCACACTGTTTATGTGTGTGTCGTTCTCACTGTTTATGGGTGAGATGTTCACACTGTTTATGGGTGTGACGTTCACCCTGTGTATGGGTGCGATGTTCTCACTGTTTATGGGTGTGACGTTCTCACTGTTCATGCGTGTGACGTTCTCACTGTTTATGGGTGTAAGGTTCTCACTGTTTATGGGTGTGACATTCTCACTGTTTATGGGTGTGACATTCTCACTGTTTATGCGTGTGACGTTCTCACTGTTTATGGCTGTGACGTTCTCACTGTTTATGGGTGAGACGTTCTCACTGTTTATGGGTGTGACGTTCTCACTGTTTATGGTTTTGACGTTCTCACTGTTTATGGGTGTGATGTTCTCACTGTTTATGGGTGTGACATTCTCACTGTTTATGGGTGTGACATTCTCTGTTTATGCGTACGACGTTCTCACAGTTTTTGGGTGTGACGTTCTCACTGTTTATGGGTGTGACGTTCTCACTGTTTATGGGTGAGACGTTCTCACTGTTTATGGGTGAGACGTTCTCACTGTTTATGGGTGTGACGTTCTCACTGTTTATGGGTGTGACGTTCTCACTGCTTATGCATCTGATGTTATCACTGTTTATGGGTGTGATGTTCACACTGTTTATTGGTGTGACGTTCTCACTGTTTATGGGTGTGACGTTCTCACTGTTTATGGGTTTGACGTTCTCAATGTTTATGGGTTTGACGTTCTCACGGTTTATGGGTGTGACGTTCTCACTGTTTATGGGTGTGACGTTCTCACTGCTTATGCATCTGATGTTATCACTGTTTATGGGTGTGATGTTCACACTCTTTATTGGTGTGACGTTCTCACTGTTTATGGGTGTGACGTTCTCACTGTTTTTGGGTGTGACGTTCTCACTGTTTATGGATCTGAAGTTCTCAATGTTGATGGTTTTGACGTTCTCTCGGTTCATGCGTGTGACGTTCTCACTGTTTAAGGATCTGACGTTATCACGGTTTAAGGGTGTGACATTCTCACTGTTTATGGGCGTGAAGTTCTCACTGTTTATAGCTTTCACATTCTCACTGTTTATGGGTGTGACGTTCTCACTGTTTATGGGTTTGACGTTCTCACGGTTTATAGGTGTGACATTCTCACTGTTTATGGTGTGACGTTCTCACTGTTTATGGGTGTGACGTTCTCACTGTTTATGGGTTTGACGTTCTCACTTTTTATTGGTGTGATGTTCACACTGTTTATGTGTGTGACGTTCTCACTGTTTATGGGTGAGATGTTCACACTGTTTATGGATGTGACGTTCTCCCTGTCTATGTGTTTGACGCTCCCACTGTTTATGAGTATGATATTCACACTGTTTATGGGTTTGATGTTCTCACTGTTTATTCTGTGTGATATTGTCCCTGTTTATGGTGTGGCATTTTCCTGCTTAGGGTGTTAAGATCCACCTATTTTTCGATGTGAATTTCGCAATGTTAATGGGTGTGATGTTAACACTGTTAATTGATCTGACGTTCACACTGTTTATGGGTGTGACGTGCTCACTGTTTATGGGTGTGACATGCGCACTGTTTACGGGTGTGACGTTCACACTGTTTTTAGGTGTGACGTTCGCACTGTTTATGGGTGTGACGTTCTCACTGTTTATGGGTGTGACGGTCTCACTGTTTATGGGTTTGACGTTCTCAATGTTTATGGGTTTGACATTCTCACGGTTTGTAGGTTTGACGTTCTCAGGGTTTATGGGTGTGACGTTCTCACTGTTTATGGGTGTGACGTTCTCACTGTTTATGGGTGTGACGTTCTCACTGTTTATGAGTTTGAGGTTCTCACTGTTTATGGGTGTGATGTTCACACTGTTTTTGGGTGTGAAGTTCTCATTGTTAATGGGTTTGATGTTCTCACTGTTTATGGCTGTGATGTTCACACTGTTTATGGGTGTGATGTTCTCAATGTTTATGGGAATGACTTTCTCACTGTTTATGGGTGTGATGTTCACACTGTTTATGTGTGTGACGTTCTCACTGTTTATGGGTGAGATGTTCACACTGTTTATGGGTGTGACGTTCTCACTGTTTATGGGTTTGACGTCCTCACTGTTTATGGGTGTGACGTTCTCACTGTTTATGGGTGTGACGTTCTCACTGTTTATGGGTGTGTTGTTCACACTCTTTATGGGTGTGACGTTCTCACTGTTTATGGGTGTGATGTTCACACTTTTTATGGGTGTGATGTTCACACTGTTTATGGGTGGGACGTTCTTACTGTTTATTGGTGTGATGTTCACATTGTTTATGGTTGAGACGTTCTCACAGTTTATGGGCGTGATGTTCACACTGTTTATGGTGTGAAGTTCTCATTGTTTATGGGTTTGATGTTCGCACTGTTTATGGCTGTGATGTTCACACTGTTTATGGGTGTGATGTTTTCATTCTTTATAGGTTTGACGTTCACACTCTTTATGGGTGTGTGGTTCATACTGTTTATAGTTGTGATGTTCTTGCTGTTTGTTGGTTTGACGTTCTCACAGTTTATGGGTTTGACGTTCTCACTGTTTATGGGTGTGACGTTCTCACGGTTTATGGGTGTGACATTCTCACTGTTTATGGTGTGATTTTCTCACTGTTTATGGGTGTGACTTTATCACTGTTTATGGGTGTGACATTCTCACTGTTTATGGGTTTGACGTTCTCACTGTTTATGGGTGTGATGTTCACGCTGTTTATGGGTGTGACGTTCTCACTGTTTATGGGTTTGACGTTCTCACTGTTTATGGGTGTGATGTTCACGCTGTTTATGGGTGTTATATTTTCATTCTTTATAGGTTTGACGTTCACACTCTTTATGGGTGTGACATTCTCACTGTTTATGGTGTGGCGTTCTCACTGTTTATGGGTGTGACGTTCTCACTTTTTATGGGTTTGACGTTCTCACTGTTTATTGGTGTGATGTTCACATTGTTTATGGATGTGACGTTCTCACTGTTTATGGGTGTGATGTTCACACTGTTTTTGGGTGTGAAGTTCTCATTGTTTATGGGTTTGATGTTCTCACTGTTTATGGCTGTGATGTTCACACTGTTTATGGGTGTGATGTTTAAGATCCACCTATTTTTCGATGTGAATTTCGCAATGTTAATGGGTGTGATGTTAACACTGTTAATTGATCTGACGTTCACACTGTTTATGGGTGTGACGTGCTCACTGTTTATGGGTGTGACATGCGCATTGTTTACGGGTGTGACGTTCACACTGTTTTTAGGTGTGACGTTCGCACTGTTTATGGGTGTGACGTTCGCACTGTTTATGGGTGTGACGTTCTCACTGTTTATGTGTGTGACGGTCTCACTGTTTATGGGTTTGACGTTCTCAATGTTTATCTGTTTGACATGCTCACGATTTGTAGGTTTGACGTTCTTAGGGTTTATGGGTGTGACGTTCTCACTGTTTATGGGTGTGACGTTCTCACTGTTTATGGGTGTGACGTTCTCACTGTTTATGAGTTTGACGTTCTCACTGTTTATTGGTGTGATGTTCGCACTGTTTATGGGTGTGACGTTCTCACTGTTTATGGGTGTGATGTTCACACTGTTTATGGGTGTGACGTTCTCACTGTTTATGGGTTTGACGTTCTCACTGTTTATGAGTGTGATGTTCACACTGTTTATCGGTGTTATGTTTTCATTCTTTATAGGTTTGACGTTCACACTCTTTATGGGTGTATCGTTCATACTATTTATGGGTGTGACGTTCTCGCTGTTTTTGGGTTTGACATTCTCACTGTTTATGGTGTGACGTTCTCACTGTTTATGGGTGTGCCGTTCTCACTTTTTATGGGTTTGACGTTCTCACTGTTTATTGGTGCGATGTTCACATTGTTTATGGGTGTGTCGTTCTCACTGTTTATGGGTGTGATGTTCACACTGTTTTTGGGTGTGAAGTTCTCATTGTTTATGGGTTTGATGTTCTCACTGTTTATGTCTGTGATGTTCACACTGTTTATGGGTGTGATGTTCTCAATGTTTATGGGAATGACTTTCTCACTGTTTATGGGTGTGACATGCGCACTGTTTATGGGTGTGACGTTCTCACTGTCTATGGGTTTGACGTTCTCACTGTTTATGAGTGTGAAATTCAAATTCTAAATGGTTGAAATGTTCTCACTTCTTATGGGTGTGACATTCTCCCTGTCTATGTGTTTGACGTTCCCACTGTTTATGAGTATGATATTCACACTGTTTATGGGTTTGATGTTCTCACTGTTTATTGTGTGTGATATTGTCCTTGTTTATGGTGTGGCATTTTCCTGCTTAGGGTGTTAAGATCCACCTTTTTTTCGATGTGAATTTCGCAATGTTAATGGGTGTGATGTTAACACTGTTAATTGATCTGACGTTCACACTGTTTATGGGTGTGACGTGCTCACTGTTTATGGGTGTGACATGCGCACTGTTTACGGGTGTGACGTTCACACTGTTTTTAGGTGTGACGTTCGCACTGTTTATGGGTGTGACGTTCTCACTGTTTATGTGTGTGACGGTCTCACTGTTTATGGGTTTGACGTTCTCAATGTTTATCTGTTTGACATGCTCACGATTTGTAGGTTTGACGTTCTTAGGGTTTATGGGTGTGACGTTCTCACTGTTTATGGGTGTGATGTTCTCACTGTTTATGGGTGTGACGTTCTCACTGTTTATGAGTTTGACGTTCTCACTGTTTATTGGTGTGATGTTCGCACTGTTTATGGGTGTGACGTTCTCACTGTTTATGGGTGTGATGTTCACACTGTTTATGGGTGTGACGTTCTCACTGTTTATGGGTGTGACGTTCTCACGGTTTATGGGTGTGACATTCTCACTGTTTATGGTGTGATGTTCTCACTGTTTATGGGAATGACTTTCTCACTGTTTATGGGTGTGATGTTCTCACTGTTTATGGGTTTGACGTTCTCACTGTTTATTGGTGTGATGTTCACCCTGTTTATGTGTGTGACGTTCTCACTGATTATGGGTGTGATGTTCACGCTGTTTATGGGTGTGACGTTCTCACTGTTTATGGGTTTGACGTTCTCACTGTTTATGGGTGTGACTTTCACAATTTTTATGGGTGTGATGTTGACACTGTTTATGGGTGAGACGTTCTCACTGTTTATGGGTGTGATGTTCATACTGTTTATGGGTGTGACATTCCCATTCTTTATTGGTGTGACGTTCACACTGTTTATTGGTGTGATATTCACACTGTTTATGGGTGTGACGTTCTCACTGTTTATGGGTTTGACGTTCTCACTGTTTATGAGTGTGAAATTCACACTCTTAATGGTTGAAATGTTCTCACTTCTTATGGGTGTGACATTCTCCCTGTCTATGTGTTTGACGTTCCCACTGTTTATGAGTATGATATTCCCACTGTTTATGGGTTTGATGTTCTCACTGTTTATTGTGTGTGATATTGTCCCTGTTTATGGTGTGGCATTTTCCTGCTTAGGGTGTTAAGATCCACCTATTTTTCGATGTGAATTTCGCAATGTTAATGGGTGTGATGTTAACACTGTTAATTGATCTGACGTTCACACTGTTTATGGGTGTGACGTGCTCACTGTTTATGGGTGTGACATGCGCACTGTTTACGGGTGTGACGTTCACACTGTTTTTAGGTGTGACGTTCGCACTGTTTATGGGTGTGACGTTCTCACTGTTTATGTGTGTGACGGTCTCACTGTTTATGGGTTTGACGTTCTCAATGTTTATCTGTTTGACATGCTCACGATTTGTAGGTTTGACGTTCTTAGGGTTTATGGGTGTGACGTTCTCACTGTTTATGGGTGTGACGTTCTCACTGTTTATGGGTGTGACGTTCTCACTGTTTATGGGTGTGACGTTCTCACTGTTTATGAGTTTGACGTTCTCACTGTTTATTGGTGTGATGTTCGCACTGTTTATGGGTGTGACGTTCTCACTGTTTATGGGTGTGATGTTCACACTGTTTATGGGTGTGACGTTCTCACTGTTTATGGGTTTGACGTTCTCACTGTTTATGAGTGTGATGTTCACACTATTTATGGGTGTTGCGTTTTCATTCTTTATAGGTTTGACGTTCACACTCTTTATGGGTGTGTCGTTCATACTATTTATGGGTGTGACGTTCTCGCTGTTTTTGGGTTTGACGTTCTCACTGTTCATGTGTGAGTTTTGCACTGTTTATGGGTGTGACGTTCTCACTGTTTATGGGTGAGATGTTCACACTGTTTATGGGTGTGACGTTCTCACTGTTTATGGGTTTGACGTTCTCACTGTTTATGGGTGTGATGTTCACACTGTTTATAGGTGTGACGATCTCACTGTTTATGGGTGTGACGTTCTCACTTTTTATGGGTTTGACGTTCTCACTGTTTATGGGTGTGTTGTTCACACTCTTTATGGGTGTGACGTTCTCACTGTTTATGGGTGTGACGTTCACACTTTTTATTGGTGTTATGTTCACACTGTTTATGGGTGTGACATTCTCACTGTTTATGGTGTGACGTTCTCACTGTTTATGGGTGTGACGTTCTCACTTTTTATGGGTTTGACGTTCTCACTGTTTATTGGTGTGATGTTCACATTGTTTATAGGTGTGACGATCTCACTGTTTATGGGTGTGACGTTCTCACGGTTTATGGTGTGATCTTCACACTGTTTATGGGTGTGACATTCTCACTGTTTATGGTGTGATGTTCTCACTGTTTATTTGGTGTGACATTCTCACTTTTTATGGGTTTGACGTTCTCACTGTTTATTGGTGTGATGTTCACATTGTTTATGGGTGTGACGTTCTCACTGTTTATGGGTGTGATGTTCACACTGTTTTTGGGTGTGAAGTTCTCATTGTTTATGGGTTTGATGTTCTCACTGTTTATGGCTGTGATGTTCACACTGTTTATGGGTGTGATGTTTTCATTCTTTATAGATTTGACGTTCACACTCTTTATAGGTGTGTCTTTCATACTGTTTATGGTTGTGACGTTCTCGCTGTTTGTGGGTTTGACGTTCTCACAGTTTATGGGTTTGACGTTCTCACTGTTTATGGGTGTGACGTTCTCACGGTTTATGGGTGTGACATTCTCACTGTTTATGGTGTGATGTTCTCACTGTTTATGGGAATGACTTTCTCACTGTTTATGGGTTTGACGTTCTCACTGTTTATTGGTGTGATGTTCACCCTGTTTATGTGTGTGACGTTCTCACTGATTATGGGTGTGATGTTCACGCTGTTTATGGGTGTGACGTTCTCACTGTTTATGGGTTTGACGTTCTCACTGTTTATGGGTGTGACTTTCACAATTTTTATGGGTGTGATGTTGACACTGTTTATGGGTGAGACGTTCTCACTGTTTATGGGTGTGATGTTCATGCTGTTTATGGGTGTGACATTCCCATTCTTTATTGGTGTGACGTTCACACTGTTTATTGGTGTGATATTCACACTGTTTATGGGTGTGACGTTCTCACTGTTTATGGGTTTGACGTTCTCACTGTTTATGAGTGTGAAATTCACACTCTTAATGGTTGAAATGTTCTCACTTCTTATGGGTGTGACATTCTCCCTGTCTATGTGTTTGACGTTCCCACTGTTTATGAGTATGATATTCATACTGTTTATGGGTTTGATGTTCTCACTGTTTATTGTGTGTGATATTGTCCCTGTTTATGGTCTGGCATTTTCCTGCTTAGGGTGTTAAGATCCACCTATTTTTCGATGTGAATTTCGCAATGTTAATGGGTGTGATGTTAACACTGTTAATTGATCTGACGTTCACACTGTTTATGGGTGTGACGTGTTCACTGTTTATGGGTGTGACATGCGCACTGTTTACGGGTGTGACGTTCACACTGTTTTTAGGTGTGACGTTCGCACTGTTTATGGGTGTGACGTTCTCACTGTTTATGGGTGTGACGTTCTCACTGTTTATGGGTGTGATGTTCACACTGTTTATGGGTGTGACGTTCTCACTGTTTATGGGTTTGACGTTCTCACTGTTTATGAGTGTGATGTTCACACTGTTTATGGGTGTTACGTTTTCATTCTTTATAGGTTTGACGTTCACACTCTTTATGGGTGTGTCGTTCATACTATTTATGGGTGTGACGTTCTCGCTGTTTTTGGGTTTGACGTTCTCACTGTTCATGTGTGAGTTTTGCACTGTTTATGGGTGTGACGTTCTCACTGTTTATGGGTGAGATGTTCACACTGTTTATGGGTGTGACGTTCTCACTGTTTATGGGTTTGACGTTCTCACTGTTTATGGGTGTGATGTTCACACTGTTTATAGGTGTGACGATCTCACTGTTTATGGGTGTGACGTTCTCACTTTTTATGGGTTTGACGTTCTCACTGTTTATGGGTGTGTTGTTCACACTCTTTATGGGTGTGACGTTCTCACTGTTTATGGGTGTGACGTTCACACTTTTTATTGGTGTTATGTTCACACTGTTTATGGGTGTGACATTCTCACTGTTTATGGTGTGACGTTCTCACTGTTTATGGGTGAGACGTTCTCACTTTTTATGGGTTTGACGTTCTCACTGTTTATTGGTGTGATGTTCACATTGTTTATAGGTGTGACGATCTCACTGTTTATGGGTGTGACGTTCTCACGGTTTATGGTGTGATCTTCACACTGTTTATGGGTGTGACATTCTCACTGTTTATGGTGTGATGTTCTCACTGTTTATTTGGTGTGACATTCTCACTTTTTATGGGTTTGACGTTCTCACTGTTTATTGGTGTGATGTTCACATTGTTTATGGGTGTGACGTTCTCACTGTTTATGGGTGTGATGTTCACACTGTTTTTGGGTGTGAAGTTCTCATTGTTTATGGGTTTGATGTTCTCACTGTTTATGGCTGTGATGTTCACACTGTTTATGGGTGTGATGTTTTCATTCTTTATAGATTTGACGTTCACACTCTTTATAGGTGTGTCTTTCATACTGTTTATGGTTGTGACGTTCTCGCTGTTTGTGGGTTTGACGTTCTCACAGTTTATGGGTTTGACGTTCTCACTGTTTATGGGTGTGACGTTCTCACGGTTTATGGGTGTGACATTCTCACTGTTTATGGTGTGATGTTCTCACTGTTTATGGGAATGACTTTCTCACTGTTTATGGGTGTGACGTTCTCACTGTTTATGGGTTTGACGTTCTCACTGTTTATTGGTGTGATGTTCACCCTGTTTATGTGTGTGACGTTCTCACTGATTATGGGTGTGATGTTCACGCTGTTTATGGGTGTGACGTTCTCACTGTTTATGGGTTTGACGTTCTCACTGTTTATGGGTGTGACTTTCACAATTTTTATGGGTGTGATGTTGACACTGTTTATGGGTGAGACGTTCTCACTGTTTATGGGTGTGATGTTCATGCTGTTTATGGGTGTGACATTCCCATTCTTTATTGGTGTGACGTTCACACTGTTTATTGGTGTGATATTCACACTGTTTATGGGTGTGACGTTCTCACTGTTTATGGGTTTGACGTTCTCACTGTTTATGAGTGTGAAATTCACACTCTTAATGGTTGAAATGTTCTCACTTCTTATGGGTGTGACATTCTCCCTGTCTATGTGTTTGACGTTCCCACTGTTTATGAGTATGATATTCATACTGTTTATGGGTTTGATGTTCTCACTGTTTATTGTGTGTGATATTGTCCCTGTTTATGGTCTGGCATTTTCCTGCTTAGGGTGTTAAGATCCACCTATTTTTCGATGTGAATTTCGCAATGTTAATGGGTGTGATGTTAACACTGTTAATTGATCTGACGTTCACACTGTTTATGGGTGTGACGTGCTCACTGTTTATGGGTGTGACATGCGCACTGTTTACGGGTGTGACGTTCACACTGTTTTTAGGTGTGACGTTCGCACTGTTTATGGGTGTGACGTTCTCACTGTTTATGGGTGTGACGGTCTCACTGTTTATGGGTTTGACGTTCTCCATGTTTATCTGTTTGACATGCTCACGATTTGTAGGTTTGACGTTCTCACGGTTTATGGGTGTGACGTTCTCACTGTTTATGGGTGTGACGTTCTCACTGTTTATGGGTGTGACGTTCTCACTGTTTATGAGTTTGACGTTCTCACTGTTTATTGGTGTGATGTTCGCACTGTTTATGGGTGTGACGTTCTCACTGTTTATGGGTGTGATGTTCACACTGTTTATGGGTGTGACGTTCTCACTGTTTATGGGTTTGACGTTCTCACTGTTTATGAGTGTGATGTTCACACTGTTTATGGGTGTTATGTTTTCTTTCTTTATAGGTTTGACGTTCACACTCTTTATGGGTGTGTCGTTCATACTTTTTATGGGTGTGACGTTCTCGCTGTTTTTGGGTTTGACGTTCTCACTGTTTATGTGTGAGTTTTGCACTGTTTATGGGTGAGATGTTCACACTGTTTATGGGTGTGACGTTCTCACTGTTTATGGGTTTGACGTTCTCACTGTTTATGGGTGTGATGTTCACACTGTTTATAGGTGTGACGATCTCACTGTTTATGGGTGTGACGTTCTCACTTTTTATGGGTTTGACGTCCTCACTGTTTATGGGTGTGACGTTCTCACTGTTTATGGGTGTGTTGTTCACACTCTTTATGGGTGTTATGTTCACACTGTTTATGGGTGTGACATTCTCACTGTTTATGGTGTGTCGTTCTCACTGTTTATGGGTGTGACGTTCTCACTTTTTATGGCTTTGACGTTCTCACTGTTTATTGGTGTGATATTCACACTGTTTAGGGGTGTGACGTTCTCACTGTTTATGGGTTTGACGTTCTCACTGTTTATGGGTGTGATGTTCAGACTGTTTATAGGTGTGACGATCTCACTGTTTATGGGTGTGACGTTCTCACTGTTTATGGGCTTGACGTCCTCACGGTTTATGAGTGTGACGTTCTCACTGTTTATGGGTGTGACGTCCTCACTGTTTATGGGTGTGTTGTTCACACTCTTTATGGGTGTGACGTTCTCACTGTTTATAGGTGTGACGTTCACACTTTTTATGGGCGTGATGTTCACACTGTTTATGGGTGTGACGTTCTCACGGTTTATGGTGTGACGTTCTCACTGTTTATGGGTGTGACATTCTCACTGTTTATGGTGTGACGTTCTCACTGTTTATGGGTGTGACGTTCTCACTTTTTATGGGTTTGACGTTCTCACTGTTTATTGGTGTGACGTTCACATTTTTTATGGGTGTGATGTTCTCACTGTTCATGGGTATGATGTTCACACTGTTTATGGGTGTGAAGTTCTCATTGTTTATGGGTTTGATGTTCTCACTGTTTATGGCTGTGATGTTCACACTGTTTATGGGTGTGATGTTTTCATTCTTTATAGGTTTGACGTTCACACTGTTTATGGGTTTGATGTTCTCACTGTTTATGGGTGTGACGTTCTCGCGGTTTATGGGTTTGATGTTCTCACTGTTTATGGGTTTGACGTTCTCACAGTTTATGGGTTTGATGTTCTCACTGTTTATGGGTGTGACGTTCTCGCGGTTTATGGTTGTGACATTCTCACTATTTATGGTGTGATGTTCTCACTGTTTATGGGTGTGACTTTCACACTGTTTATGGATGTGACGTTCTCACTGTTTATGGGTTTGACGTTCTCACTGTTTATTGGTGAGATGTTCACACTGTTTATGGGTGTGACGTTCTCACTGTTTATGGGTGTGATCTTCACAGTGTTTATGGGTGTGACGTTCTCACTGTTTATGGGTGTGACGTTCTCACTGTTTATGGGTGTGATGTTCACACTGTTTATGGGTGTGACGTTCTCACTGTTTATGGGTGTGACATTCTCACTGTTTATGGGTTTGACGTTCTCACTGTTTATTGGTGTGATGTTCACGTTGTTTATGGTTGTGACTTTCTCACTGTTTATGGGTGTGATCTTCACACTGTTTATGGGTGTGACGTTCTCACGGTTTATGGGTGTGATCTTCACACTGTTTATGGGTGTGACATTCTCACTGTTTATGGTGTGACGTTCTCACTGTTTATGGGTGTGACGTTCTCACTTTTTATGGGTTTGACGTTCTCACTGTTTATTGGTTTGATGTTCACATTGTTTATGGGTGTGATGTTTTCATTCTTTATAGGTTTGACGTTCACACTCTTTATGGGTGTGTTGTTCATTCTGTTTATGGGTGTGACGTTCTCGCTGTTTGTGGGTTTGACGTTCTCACAGTTTATGGGTTTGACGTTCTCACTGTTTATGGGTGTGACGTTCTCACGGTTTATGGGTGTGACATTCTCACTATTAATTGTGTGATTTTCTCACTGTTTATGGGTGTGACTTTCACACTGTTTATGGATGTGACGTTCTCACTGTTTATGGGTTTGACGTTCTCACTTTTTATGGCTTTGACGTTCTCACTGTTTATTGGTGTGATATTCACACTGTTTATGGGTGTGACGTTCTCACTGTTTATGGGTTTGACGTTCTCACTGTTTATGGGTGTGATGTTCAGACTGTTTATAGGTGTGACGATCTCACTGTTTATGGGTGTGACGTTCTCACTGTTTATGGGCTTGACGTCCTCACGGTTTATGAGTGTGACGTTCTCACTGTTTATGGGTGTGACGTCCTCACTGTTTATGGGTGTGTTGTTCACACTCTTTATGGGTGTGACGTTCTCACTGTTTATAGGTGTGACGTTCACACTTTTTATGGGCGTGATGTTCACACTGTTTATGGGTGTGACGTTCTCACGGTTTATGGTGTGACGTTCTCACTGTTTATGGGTGTGACATTCTCACTGTTTATGGTGTGACGTTCTCACTGTTTATGGGTGTGACGTTCTCACTTTTTATGGGTTTGACGTTCTCACTGTTTATTGGTGTGACGTTCACATTTTTTATGGGTGTGACGTTCTCACTGTTCATGGGTATGATGTTCACACTGTTTATGGGTGTGATGTTTTCATTCTTTATAGGTTTGACGTTCACACTGTTTATGGGTGTGTCGTTCATACTGTTTATGGGTGTGACGTTCTCGCTGTTTGTGGGTTTGACGTTCTCACAGTTTATGGGTGTGACGTTCTCGCGGTTTATGGTTGTGACATTCTCACTATTTATGGTGTGATGTTCTCACTGTTTATGGGTGTGACTTTCACACTGTTTATGGATGTGACGTTCTCACTGTTTATGGGTTTGACGTTCTCACTGTTTATTGGTGAGATGTTCACACTGTTTATGGGTGTGACGTTCTCACTGTTTATGGGTGTGATCTTCACAGTGTTTATGGGTGTGACGTTCTCACTGTTTATGGGTGTGACGTTCTCACTGTTTATGGGTGTGACGTTCACACTGTTTATGGGTGTGACGTTCTCACTGTTTATGGGTTTGACGTTCTCACTGTTTATGAGTGTGATGTTCACACTGTTTATGGGTGTTATGTTTTCTTTCTTTATAGGTTTGACGTTCACACTCTTTATGGGTGTGTCGTTCATACTATTTATGGGTGTGACGTTCTCGCTGTTTTTGGGTTTGACGTTCTCACTGTTTATGTGTGAGTTTTGCACTGTTTATGGGTGAGATGTTCACACTGTTTATGGGTGTGACGTTCTCACTGTTTATGGGTTTGACGTTCTCACTGTTTATGGGTGTGATGTTCACACTGTTTATAGGTGTGACGATCTCACTGTTTATGGGTGTGACGTTCTCACTTTTTATGGGTTTGACGTCCTCACTGTTTATGGGTGTGACGTTCTCACTGTTTATGGGTGTGTTGTTCACACTCTTTATGGGTGTTATGTTCACACTGTTTATGGGTGTGACATTCTCACTGTTTATGGTGTGTCGTTCTCACTGTTTATGGGTGTGACTTTCACAATTTTTATGGGTGTGATGTTGACACTGTTTATGGGTGAGACGTTCTCACTGTTTATGGGTGTGATGTTCATGCTGTTTATGGGTGTGACATTCCCATTCTTTATTGGTGTGACGTTCACACTGTTTATTGGTGTGATATTCACACTGTTTATGGGTGTGACGTTCTCACTGTTTATGGGTTTGACGTTCTCACTGTTTATGAGTGTGAAATTCACACTCTTAATGGTTGAAATGTTCTCACTTCTTATGGGTGTGACATTCTCCCTGTCTATGTGTTTGACGTTCCCACTGTTTATGAGTATGATATTCATACTGTTTATGGGTTTGATGTTCTCACTGTTTATTGTGTGTGATATTGTCCCTGTTTATGGTCTGGCATTTTCCTGCTTAGGGTGTTAAGATCCACCTATTTTTCGATGTGAATTTCGCAATGTTAATGGGTGTGATGTTAACACTGTTAATTGATCTGACGTTCACACTGTTTATGGGTGTGACGTGCTCACTGTTTATGGGTGTGACATGCGCACTGTTTACGGGTGTGACGTTCACACTGTTTTTAGGTGTGACGTTCGCACTGTTTATGGGTGTGACGTTCTCACTGTTTATGTGTGTGACGGTCTCACTGTTTATGGGTTTGACGTTCTCCATGTTTATCTGTTTGACATGCTCACGATTTGTAGGTTTGACGTTCTTAGGGTTTATGGGTGTGACGTTCTCACTGTTTATGGGTGTGACGTTCTCACTGTTTATGGGTGTGACGTTCTCACTGTTTATGAGTTTGACGTTCTCACTGTTTATTGGTGTGATGTTCGCACTGTTTATGGGTGTGACGTTCTCACTGTTTATGGGTGTGATGTTCACACTGTTTATGGGTGTGACGTTCTCACTGTTTATGGGTTTGACGTTCTCACTGTTTATGAGTGTGATGTTCACACTGTTTATGGGTGTTATGTTTTCTTTCTTTATAGGTTTGACGTTCACACTCTTTATGGGTGTGTCGTTCATACTATTTATGGGTGTGACGTTCTCGCTGTTTTTGGGTTTGACGTTCTCACTGTTTATGTGTGAGTTTTGCACTGTTTATGGGTGAGATGTTCACACTGTTTATGGGTGTGACGTTCTCACTGTTTATGGGTTTGACGTTCTCACTGTTTATGGGTGTGATGTTCACTCTGTTTATAGGTGTGACGATCTCACTGTTTATGGGTGTGACGTTCTCACTTTTTATGGGTTTGACGTCCTCACTGTTTATGGGTGTGACGTTCTCACTGTTTATGGGTGTGTTGTTCACACTCTTTATGGGTGTTATGTTCACACTGTTTATGGGTGTGACATTCTCACTGTTTATGGTGTGTCGTTCTCACTGTTTATGGGTGTGACGTTCTCACTTTTTATGGCTTTGACGTTCTCACTGTTTATTGGTGTGATATTCACACTGTTTAGGGGTGTGACGTTCTCACTGTTTATGGGTTTGACGTTCTCACTGTTTATGGGTGTGATGTTCAGACTGTTTATAGGTGTGACGATCTCACTGTTTATGGGTGTGACGTTCTCACTGTTTATGGGCTTGACGTCCTCACGGTTTATGAGTGTGACGTTCTCACTGTTTATGGGTGTGACGTCCTCACTGTTTATGGGTGTGTTGTTCACACTCTTTATGGGTGTGACGTTCTCACTGTTTATAGGTGTGACGTTCACACTTTTTATGGGCGTGATGTTCACACTGTTTATGGGTGTGACGTTCTCACGGTTTATGGTGTGACGTTCTCACTGTTTATGGGTGTGACATTCTCACTGTTTATGGTGTGACGTTCTCACTGTTTATGGGTGTGACGTTCTCACTTTTTATGGGTTTGACGTTCTCACTGTTTATTGGTGTGACGTTCACATTTTTTATGGGTGTGATGTTCTCACTGTTCATGGGTATGATGTTCACACTGTTTATGGGTGTGAAGTTCTCATTGTTTATGGGTTTGATGTTCTCACTGTTTATGGCTGTGATGTTCACACTGTTTATGGGTGTGATGTTTTCATTCTTTATAGGTTTGACGTTCACACTGTTTATGGGTTTGATGTTCTCACTGTTTATGGGTGTGACGTTCTCGCGGTTTATGGGTTTGATGTTCTCACTGTTTATGGGTTTGACGTTCTCACAGTTTATGGGTTTGATGTTCTCACTGTTTATGGGTGTGACGTTCTCGCGGTTTATGGTTGTGACATTCTCACTATTTATGGTGTGATGTTCTCACTGTTTATGGGTGTGACTTTCACACTGTTTATGGATGTGACGTTCTCACTGTTTATGGGTTTGACGTTCTCACTGTTTATTGGTGAGATGTTCACACTGTTTATGGGTGTGACGTTCTCACTGTTTATGGGTGTGATCTTCACAGTGTTTATGGGTGTGACGTTCTCACTGTTTATGGGTGTGACGTTCTCACTGTTTATGGGTGTGATGTTCACACTGTTTATGGGTGTGACGTTCTCACTGTTTATGGGTGTGACATTCTCACTGTTTATGGGTTTGACGTTCTCACTGTTTATTGGTGTGATGTTCACGTTGTTTATGGTTGTGACTTTCTCACTGTTTATGGGTGTGATCTTCACACTGTTTATGGGTGTGACGTTCTCACGGTTTATGGGTGTGATCTTCACACTGTTTATGGGTGTGACATTCTCACTGTTTATGGTGTGACGTTCTCACTGTTTATGGGTGTGACGTTCTCACTTTTTATGGGTTTGACGTTCTCACTGTTTATTGGTTTGATGTTCACATTGTTTATGGGTGTGATGTTTTCATTCTTTATAGGTTTGACGTTCACACTCTTTATGGGTGTGTTGTTCATTCTGTTTATGGGTGTGACGTTCTCGCTGTTTGTGGGTTTGACGTTCTCACAGTTTATGGGTTTGACGTTCTCACTGTTTATGGGTGTGACGTTCTCACGGTTTATGGGTGTGACATTCTCACTATTAATTGTGTGATTTTCTCACTGTTTATGGGTGTGACTTTCACACTGTTTATGGATGTGACGTTCTCACTGTTTATGGGTTTGACGTTCTCACTTTTTATGGCTTTGACGTTCTCACTGTTTATTGGTGTGATATTCACACTGTTTATGGGTGTGACGTTCTCACTGTTTATGGGTTTGACGTTCTCACTGTTTATGGGTGTGATGTTCAGACTGTTTATAGGTGTGACGATCTCACTGTTTATGGGTGTGACGTTCTCACTGTTTATGGGCTTCACGTCCTCACGGTTTATGAGTGTGACGTTCTCACTGTTTATGGGTGTGACGTCCTCACTGTTTATGGGTGTGTTGTTCACACTCTTTATGGGTGTGACGTTCTCACTGTTTATAGGTGTGACGTTCACACTTTTTATGGGCGTGATGTTCACACTGTTTATGGGTGTGACGTTCTCACGGTTTATGGTGTGACGTTCTCACTGTTTATGGGTGTGACATTCTCACTGTTTATGGTGTGACATTCTCACTGTTTATGGGTGTGACGTTCTCACTTTTTATGGGTTTGACGTTCTCACTGTTTATTGGTGTGACGTTCACATTTTTTATGGGTGTGACGTTCTCACTGTTCATGGGTATGATGTTCACACTGTTTATGGGTGTGATGTTTTCATTCTTTATAGGTTTGACGTTCACACTGTTTATGGGTGTGTCGTTCATACTGTTTATGGGTGTGACGTTCTCGCTGTTTGTGGGTTTGACGTTCTCACAGTTTATGGGTGTGACGTTCTCGCGGTTTATGGTTGTGACATTCTCACTATTTATGGTGTGATGTTCTCACTGTTTATGGGTGTGACTTTCACACTGTTTATGGATGTGACGTTCTCACTGTTTATGGGTTTGACGTTCTCACTGTTTATTGGTGAGATGTTCACACTGTTTATGGGTGTGACGTTCTCACTGTTTATGGGTGTGATCTTCACAGTGTTTATGGGTGTGACGTTCTCACTGTTTATGGGTGTGACGTTCTCACTGTTTATGGGTGTGATGTTCACACTGTTTATGGGTGTGACGTTCTCACTGTTTATGGGTTTGACGTTCTCACTGTTTATGAGTGTGATGTTCACACTGTTTATGGGTGTTATGTTTTCTTTCTTTATAGGTTTGACGTTCACACTCTTTATGGGTGTGTCGTTCATACTATTTATGGGTGTGACGTTCTCGCTGTTTTTGGGTTTGACGTTCTCACTGTTTATGTGTGAGTTTTGCACTGTTTATGGGTGAGATGTTCACACTGTTTATGGGTGTGACGTTCTCACTGTTTATGGGTTTGACGTTCTCACTGTTTATGGGTGTGATGTTCACACTGTTTATAGGTGTGACGATCTCACTGTTTATGGGTGTGACGTTCTCACTTTTTATGGGTTTGACGTCCTCACTGTTTATGGGTGTGACGTTCTCACTGTTTATGGGTGTGTTGTTCACACTCTTTATGGGTGTTATGTTCACACTGTTTATGGGTGTGACATTCTCACTGTTTATGGTGTGTCGTTCTCACTGTTTATGGGTGTGACTTTCACAATTTTTATGGGTGTGATGTTGACACTGTTTATGGGTGAGACGTTCTCACTGTTTATGGGTGTGATGTTCATGCTGTTTATGGGTGTGACATTCCCATTCTTTATTGGTGTGACGTTCACACTGTTTATTGGTGTGATATTCACACTGTTTATGGGTGTGACGTTCTCACTGTTTATGGGTTTGACGTTCTCACTGTTTATGAGTGTGAAATTCACACTCTTAATGGTTGAAATGTTCTCACTTCTTATGGGTGTGACATTCTCCCTGTCTATGTGTTTGACGTTCCCACTGTTTATGAGTATGATATTCATACTGTTTATGGGTTTGATGTTCTCACTGTTTATTGTGTGTGATATTGTCCCTGTTTATGGTCTGGCATTTTCCTGCTTAGGGTGTTAAGATCCACCTATTTTTCGATGTGAATTTCGCAATGTTAATGGGTGTGATGTTAACACTGTTAATTGATCTGACGTTCACACTGTTTATGGGTGTGACGTGCTCACTGTTTATGGGTGTGACATGCGCACTGTTTACGGGTGTGACGTTCACACTGTTTTTAGGTGTGACGTTCGCACTGTTTATGGGTGTGACGTTCTCACTGTTTATGTGTGTGACGGTCTCACTGTTTATGGGTTTGACGTTCTCCATGTTTATCTGTTTGACATGCTCACGATTTGTAGGTTTGACGTTCTCACAGTTTATGGGTGTGACGTTCTCACTGTTTATGGGTGTGACGTTCTCACTGTTTATGGGTGTGACGTTCTCACTGTTTATGAGTTTGACGTTCTCACTGTTTATTGGTGTGATGTTCGCACTGTTTATGGGTGTGACGTTCTCACTGTTTATGGGTGTGATGTTCACACTGTTTATGGGTGTGACGTTCTCACTGTTTATGGGTTTGACGTTCTCACTGTTTATGAGTGTGATGTTCACACTGTTTATGGGTGTTATGTTTTCTTTCTTTATAGGTTTGACGTTCACACTCTTTATGGGTGTGTCGTTCATACTATTTATGGGTGTGACGTTCTCGCTGTTTTTGGGTTTGACGTTCTCACTGTTTATGTGTGAGTTTTGCACTGTTTATGGGTGAGATGTTCACACTGTTTATGGGTGTGACGTTCTCACTGTTTATGGGTTTGACGTTCTCACTGTTTATGGGTGTGATGTTCACTCTGTTTATAGGTGTGACGATCTCACTGTTTATGGGTGTGACGTTCTCACTTTTTATGGGTTTGACGTCCTCACTGTTTATGGGTGTGACGTTCTCACTGTTTATGGGTGTGTTGTTCACACTCTTTATGGGTGTTATGTTCACACTGTTTATGGGTGTGACATTCTCACTGTTTATGGTGTGTCGTTCTCACTGTTTATGGGTGTGACGTTCTCACTTTTTATGGCTTTGACGTTCTCACTGTTTATTGGTGTGATATTCACACTGTTTAGGGGTGTGACGTTCTCACTGTTTATGGGTTTGACGTTCTCACTGTTTATGGGTGTGATGTTCAGACTGTTTATAGGTGTGACGATCTCACTGTTTATGGGTGTGACGTTCTCACTGTTTATGGGCTTGACGTCCTCACGGTTTATGAGTGTGACGTTCTCACTGTTTATGGGTGTGACGTCCTCACTGTTTATGGGTGTGTTGTTCACACTCTTTATGGGTGTGACGTTCTCACTGTTTATAGGTGTGACGTTCACACTTTTTATGGGCGTGATGTTCACACTGTTTATGGGTGTGACGTTCTCACGGTTTATGGTGTGACGTTCTCACTGTTTATGGGTGTGACATTCTCACTGTTTATGGTGTGACGTTCTCACTGTTTATGGGTGTGACGTTCTCACTTTTTATCGGTTTGACGTTCTCACTGTTTATTGGTGTGACGTTCACATTTTTTATGGGTGTGATGTTCTCACTGTTCATGGGTATGATGTTCACACTGTTTATGGGTGTGAAGTTCTCATTGTTTATGGGTTTGATGTTCTCACTGTTTATGGCTGTGATGTTCACACTGTTTATGGGTGTGATGTTTTCATTCTTTATAGGTTTGACGTTCACACTGTTTATGGGTTTGATGTTCTCACTGTTTATGGGTGTGACGTTCTCGCGGTTTATGGGTTTGATGTTCTCACTGTTTATGGGTTTGACGTTCTCACAGTTTATGGGTTTGATGTTCTCACTGTTTATGGGTGTGACGTTCTCGCGGTTTATGGTTGTGACATTCTCACTATTTATGGTGTGATGTTCTCACTGTTTATGGGTGTGACTTTCACACTGTTTATGGATGTGACGTTCTCACTGTTTATGGGTTTGACGTTCTCACTGTTTATTGGTGAGATGTTCACACTGTTTATGGGTGTGACGTTCTCACTGTTTATGGGTGTGATCTTCACAGTGTTTATGGGTGTGACGTTCTCACTGTTTATGGGTGTGACGTTCTCACTGTTTATGGGTGTGATGTTCACACTGTTTATGGGTGTGACGTTCTCACTGTTTATGGGTGTGACATTCTCACTGTTTATGGGTTTGACGTTCTCACTGTTTATTGGTGTGATGTTCACGTTGTTTATGGTTGTGACTTTCTCACTGTTTATGGGTGTGATCTTCACACTGTTTATGGGTGTGACGTTCTCACGGTTTATGGGTGTGATCTTCACACTGTTTATGGGTGTGACATTCTCACTGTTTATGGTGTGACGTTCTCACTGTTTATGGGTGTGACGTTCTCACTTTTTATGGGTTTGACGTTCTCACTGTTTATTGGTTTGATGTTCACATTGTTTATGGGTGTGATGTTTTCATTCTTTATAGGTTTGACGTTCACACTCTTTATGGGTGTGTTGTTCATTCTGTTTATGGGTGTGACGTTCTCGCTGTTTGTGGGTTTGACGTTCTCACAGTTTATGGGTTTGACGTTCTCACTGTTTATGGGTGTGACGTTCTCACGGTTTATGGGTGTGACATTCTCACTATTAATTGTGTGATTTTCTCACTGTTTATGGGTGTGACTTTCACACTGTTTATGGATGTGACGTTCTCACTGTTTATGGGTTTGACGTTCTCACTTTTTATGGCTTTGACGTTCTCACTGTTTATTGGTGTGATATTCACACTGTTTATGGGTGTGACGTTCTCACTGTTTATGGGTTTGACGTTCTCACTGTTTATGGGTGTGATGTTCAGACTGTTTATAGGTGTGACGATCTCACTGTTTATGGGTGTGACGTTCTCACTGTTTATGGGCTTGACGTCCTCACGGTTTATGAGTGTGACGTTCTCACTGTTTATGGGTGTGACGTCCTCACTGTTTATGGGTGTGTTGTTCACACTCTTTATGGGTGTGACGTTCTCACTGTTTATAGGTGTGACGTTCACACTTTTTATGGGCGTGATGTTCACACTGTTTATGGGTGTGACGTTCTCACGGTTTATGGTGTGACGTTCTCACTGTTTATGGGTGTGACATTCTCACTGTTTATGGTGTGACATTCTCACTGTTTATGGGTGTGACGTTCTCACTTTTTATGGGTTTGACGTTCTCACTGTTTATTGGTGTGACGTTCACATTTTTTATGGGTGTGACGTTCTCACTGTTCATGGGTATGATGTTCACACTGTTTATGGGTGTGATGTTTTCATTCTTTATAGGTTTGACGTTCACACTGTTTATGGGTGTGTCGTTCATACTGTTTATGGGTGTGACGTTCTCGCTGTTTGTGGGTTTGACGTTCTCACAGTTTATGGGTGTGACGTTCTCGCGGTTTATGGTTGTGACATTCTCACTATTTATGGTGTGATGTTCTCACTGTTTATGGGTGTGACTTTCACACTGTTTATGGATGTGACGTTCTCACTGTTTATGGGTTTGACGTTCTCACTGTTTATTGGTGAGATGTTCACACTGTTTATGGGTGTGACGTTCTCACTGTTTATGGGTGTGATCTTCACAGTGTTTATGGGTGTGACGTTCTCACTGTTTATGGGTGTGACGTTCTCACTGTTTATGGGTGTGATGTTCACACTGTTTATGGGTGTGACGTTCTCACTGTTTATGGGTGTGACATTCTCACTGTTTATGGGTTTGACGTTCTCACTGTTTATTGGTGTGATGTTCACGTTGTTTATGGTTGTGACTTTCTCACTGTTTATGGGTGTGATCTTCACACTGTTTATGGGTGTGACGTTCTCACTGTTTATGGGTGTGATCTTCACACTGTTTATGGGTGTGACATTCTCACTGTTTATGGTGTGAAGTTCTCACTGTTTATGGGTGTGACGTTCTCACTTTTTATGGGTTTGACGTTCTCACTGTTTATTGGTTTGATGTTCACATTGTTTATGGGTGTGATGTTTTCATTCTTTATAGGTTTGACGTTCACACTCTTTATGGGTGTGTTGTTCATTCTGTTTATGGGTGTGACGTTCTCGCTGTTTGTGGGTTTGACGTTCTCACAGTTTATGGGTTTGACGTTCTCACTGTTTATGGGTGTGACGTTCTCACGGTTTATGGGTGTGACATTCTCACTATTAATTGTGTGATTTTCTCACTGTTTATGGGTGTGACTTTCACACTGTTTATGGATGTGACGTTCTCACTGTTTATGGGTTTGACGTTCTCACTTTTTATGGCTTTGACGTTCTCACTGTTTATTGGTGTGATATTCACACTGTTTATGGGTGTGACGTTCTCACTGTTTATGGGTTTGACGTTCTCACTGTTTATGGGTGTGATGTTCAGACTGTTTATAGGTGTGACGATCTCACTGTTTATGGGTGTGACGTTCTCACTGTTTATGGGCTTGACGTCCTCACGGTTTATGAGTGTGACGTTCTCACTGTTTATGGGTGTGACGTCCTCACTGTTTATGGGTGTGTTGTTCACACTCTTTATGGGTGTGACGTTCTCACTGTTTATAGGTGTGACGTTCACACTTTTTATGGGCGTGATGTTCACACTGTTTATGGGTGTGACGTTCTCACGGTTTATGGTGTGACGTTCTCACTGTTTATGGGTGTGACATTCTCACTGTTTATGGTGTGACATTCTCACTGTTTATGGGTGTGACGTTCTCACTTTTTATGGGTTTGACGTTCTCACTGTTTATTGGTGTGACGTTCACATTTTTTATGGGTGTGACGTTCTCACTGTTCATGGGTATGATGTTCACACTGTTTATGGGTGTGATGTTTTCATTCTTTATAGGTTTGACGTTCACACTGTTTATGGGTGTGTCGTTCATACTGTTTATGGGTGTGACGTTCTCGCTGTTTGTGGGTTTGACGTTCTCACAGTTTATGGGTGTGACGTTCTCGCGGTTTATGGTTGTGACATTCTCACTATTTATGGTGTGATGTTCTCACTGTTTATGGGTGTGACTTTCACACTGTTTATGGATGTGACGTTCTCACTGTTTATGGGTTTGACGTTCTCACTGTTTATTGGTGAGATGTTCACACTGTTTATGGGTGTGACGTTCTCACTGTTTATGGGTGTGATCTTCACAGTGTTTATGGGTGTGACGTTCTCACTGTTTATGGGTGTGACGTTCTCACTGTTTATGGGTGTGATGTTCACACTGTTTATGGGTGTGACGTTCTCACTGTTTATGGGTGTGACATTCTCACTGTTTATGGGTTTGACGTTCTCACTGTTTATTGGTGTGATGTTCACGTTGTTTATGGTTGTGACTTTCTCACTGTTTATGGGTGTGATCTTCACACTGTTTATGGGTGTGACGTTCTCACTGTTTATGGGTGTGATCTTCACACTGTTTATGGGTGTGACATTCTCACTGTTTATGGTGTGACGTTCTCACTGTTTATGGGTGTGACGTTCTCACTTTTTATGGGTTTGACGTTCTCACTGTTTATTGGTTTGATGTTCACATTGTTTATGGGTGTGATGTTTTCATTCTTTATAGGTTTGACGTTCACACTCTTTATGGGTGTGTTGTTCATTCTGTTTATGGGTGTGACGTTCTCGCTGTTTGTGGGTTTGACGTTCTCACAGTTTATGGGTTTGACGTTCTCACTGTTTATGGGTGTGACGTTCTCACGGTTTATGGGTGTGACATTCTCACTATTAATTGTGTGATTTTCTCACTGTTTATGGGTGTGACATTCACACTGTTTATGGATGTGACGTTCTCACTGTTTATGGGTTTGACGTTCTCACTGTTTATTGGCGTGATGTTCACACTGTTTATGGGTGTGACGTTCTCACTGTTTATGGGTGTGATGTTCACAGTGTTTATGGGTGTGACGTTCTCACTGTTTATGGGATTGACGTTCTCACTGTTTATGGGTGTGATGTTCACACTGTTTATTGGTTTTATGTTTTCATTCTTTATAGGTTTGACGTTCACACTCTTTATGGGTGTGTCGTTCCTACTATTTATGTGTGTGACGTTCTCGCTGTTTGTGTGTTTGACTTTCTCACTGTTTACGTGTGATTTTGCACTGTTTATGGGTGTGACGTTCTCACTGTCTATGGGTTTGACGTTCTCACTGTTTATGAGTGTGAAATTCACACTCTTAATGGTTGAAATGTTCTCACTTCTTATGGGTGTGACATTCTCCCTGTCTATGTGTTTGACGTTCCCACTGTTTATGAGTATGATATTCACACTGTTTATGGGTTTGATGTTCTCACTGTTTATTGTGTGTGATATTGTCCCTGTTTATGGTGTGGCATTTTCCTGCTTAGGGTGTTAAGATCCCCCTATTTTTCGATGTGAATTTCGCAATGTTAATGGGTGTGATGTTAACACTGTTAATTGATCTGACGTTCACACTGTTTATGGGTGTGACGTGCTCACTGTTTATGGGTGTGACATTCTAACTGTTTATGGTGTGATTTTCTCACTGTTTATGGGTGTGACTTTCTCACTGTTTATGGGTGTGACATTCTCACTGTTTATGGGTGTGATGTGCTCACTGTTTATTGGTGTGATGTTCACACTGTTTATGGGTGTGACGTTCTCACTGTTTATGGGTGTGATGTTCAAACTGTTTATGGGTGTGACGTTCTCACTGTTTATGGGTTTGACGTTCTCACTGTTTATGGGTGTGATGTTCACACTGTTTATGGGTGTTATATTTTCATTCTTTATAGGTTTGACGTTCACACTCTTTATGGGTGTGACATTCTCACTGTTTATGGTGTGACGTTCTCACTGTTTATGGGTGTGACGTTCTCACTTTTTATGGGTTTGACGTTCTCACTGTTTATTGGTGTGATGTTCACATTGTTTATGGGTGTGACGTTCTCACTGTTTATGGGTGGGATGTTCACACTGTTTTTGGGTGTGAAGTTCTCATTGTTTATGGGTTTGATGTTCTTACTGTTTATGGGTGTGATGTTCACACTGTTTATGGGTGTGATGTTCTCGCTGTTTGTGGGTTTGACGTTCTCACTGTTTACGTGTGAGTTTTGCACTGTTTATGGGTGTGATGTTCACACTGTTTATGGGTGTGACGTTTTCACTGTTTATGGGTTTGACGTTCTCACTGTTTATGGGTGTGATGTTCAGACGGTTTATAGGTGTGACGATCTCACTATTTATGGGTGTGACGTTCTCATTGTTTATGGGCTTGACGTCCTCACGGTTTATGGGTGTGTTGTTCACACTCTTTATGGGTGTGACGTTCTCACTGTTTATGGGTGTGACGTTCACACTTTTCATGGATGTGATGTTCACACTGTTTATGGGTGTGACGTTCTCACGGTTTATGGTGTGACGTTCTCACTGTTTATGGGTGTGACATTCTCACTGTTTATGGTGTGACGTTCTCACTGTTTATGGGTGTGACGTTCTCACTTTTTATGGGTTTGACGTTCTCACTGTTTATTGGTGTGATGTTCACATTTTTTATGGGTGTGACGTTCTCACTGTTCATGGGTATGATGTTAACACTGTTTATGGGTGTGAAGTTCTCATTGTTTATGGGTTTGATGTTCTCACTGTTTATGGCTGTGATGTTCACACTGTTTATGGGTTTGTCGTTCATACTGTTTATGGGTGTGACGTTCTCGCTGTTTGTGGGTTTGACGTTCTCACTGTTTACGTGTGAGTTTTGCACTGTTTATGGGTGTGATGTTCACACTGTTTATGGGTGTGACGTTTTCACTGTTTATGGGTTTGACGTTCTCACTGTTTATGGGTGTGATGTTCAGACGGTTTATAGGTGTGACGATCTCACTATTTATGGGTGTGACGTTCTCATTGTTTATGGGCGTGACGTCCTCACGGTTTATGGGTGTGTTGTTCACACTCTTTATGGGTGTGACGTTCTCACTGTTTATGGGTGTGACGTTCACACTTTTTATGGATGTGATGTTCACACTGTTTATGGGTGTGACGTTCTCACGGTTTATGGTGTGACGTTCTCACTGTTTATGGGTGTGACATTCTCACTGTTTATGGTGTGACGTTCTCACTGTTTATGGGTGTGACGTTCTCACTTTTTATGGGTTTGACGTTCTCACTGTTTATTGGTGTGATGTTCACATTTTTTATGGGTGTGATGTTAACACTGTTTATGGGTGTGAAGTTCTCATTGTTTATGGGTTTGATGTTCTCACTGTTTATGGCTGTGATGTTCACACTGTTTATGGGTGTGTCGTTCATACTGTTTATGGGTGTGACGTTCTCGCTGATTGTGGGTTTTACGTTCTCACAGTTTATGGGTTTGACGTTCTCACTGTTTATGGGAGTGACGTTCTCACAGTTTATGGGTGTGACATTCTCACTATTTATGGTGTGATGTTCTCACTGTTTATGGGTGTGACTTTCACACTGTTTATGGATGTGACGTTCTCACTGTTTATGGGTTTGACGTTCTCACTGTTTATTGGTGTGATGTTCACACTGTTTATGGGTGTGACGTTCTCACTGTTTATTGGTGTGATGTTCACGGTGTTTATGGGTGTGACGTTCTCACTGTTTATGGGTTTGACGTTCTCACTGTTTATGGGTGTGATGTTCACACTGTTTATTGGTTTTATGTTTTCATTCCTTATAGGTTTGACGTTCACACTCTTTATGGGTGTGTCGTTCATACTATTTATGGGTGTGACGTTCTCACTGTCTATGGGTTTGACGTTCTGACTGTTTATGAGTGTGAAATTCACACTCTTAATGGTTGAAATGTTCTCACTTCTTATGGGTGTGACATTCTCCCTGTCTATGTGTTTGACGTTCCCACTGTTTATGAGTATGATATTCATACTGTTTATGGGTTTGATGTTCTCACTGTTTATTGTGTGTGATATTTTCCCTGTTTATGGTGTGGCATTTTCCTGCTTAGGGTGTTAAGATCCCCCTATTTTTCGATGTGAATTTCGCAATGTTAATGGGTGTGATGTTAACACTGTTAATTGATCTGACGTTCACACTGTTTATGGGTGTGACGTGCTCACTGTTTATGGGTGTGACATGCGCATTGTTTACGGGTGTGACGTTCACACTGTTTTTAGGTGTGACGTTCGCACTGTTTATGGGTGTGACGTTCTCACTGTTTATGTGTGTGACGGTCTCACTGTTTATGGGTTTGACGTTCTCAATGTTTATCTGTTTGACATGCTCACGATTTGTAGGTTTGACGTTCTCAGGGTTTATGGGTGTGACGTTCTCACTGTTTATGGGTGTGACGTTCTCACTGTTTATGGGTGTGACGTTCTCACTGTTTATGAGTTTGACGTTCTCACTGTTTATTGGTGTGATGTTCGCACTGTTTATGGGTGTGACGTTCTCACTGTTTATGGGTGTGACGTTCTCACTGTTTATGAGTTTGACGTTCTCACTGTTTATTGGTGTGATGTTCGCACTGTTTATGGGTGTGACGTTCTCACTGTTTATGGGTTTGACGTTCTCACTGTTTATGAGTGTGATGTTCACACTGTTTATGGGTGTTATGTTTTCATTCTTTATAGGTTTGACGTTCACACTCTTTACGGGTGTATCGTTCATACTATTTATGGGTGTGACGTTCTCGCTGTTTTTGAGTTTGACATTCTCACTGTTTATGGTGTGACGTTCTCACTGTTTATGGGTGTGACGTTCTCACTTTTTATGGGTTTGACGTTCTCACTGTTTATTGGTGCGATGTTCACATTGTTTATGGGTGTGACGTTCTCACTGTTTATGGGTGTGATGTTCACACTGTTTTTGGGTGTGAAGTTCTCATTGTTTATGGGTTTGATGTTCTCACTGTTTATGGCTGTGATGTTCACACTGTTTATGGGTGTGATGTTCTTAATGTTTATGGGAATGACTTTCTCACTGTTTATGGGTGTGACATGCGCACTGTTTATGGGTGTGACGTTCTCACTGTCTATGGGTTTGACGTTCTCACTGTTTATGAGTGTGAAATTCACACTCTTAATGGTTGAAATGTTCTCACTTCTTATGGGTGTGACATTCTCCCTGTCTATGTGTTTGACGTTCCCACTGTTTATGAGTATGATATTCACACTGTTTATGGGTTTGATGTTTTCACTGTTTATTGTGTGTGATATTGTCCCTGTTTATGGTGTGGCATTTTCCTGCTTAGGGTGTTAAGATCCACCTATTTTTCGATGTGAATTTTGCAATGTTAATGGGTGTGATGTTAACACTGTTAATTGATCTGACGTTCACACTGTTTATGGGTGTGACGTGCTCACTGTTTATGGGTGTGACATGCGCACTGTTTACGGGTGTGACGTTCACACTGTTTTTAGGTGTGACGTTCGCACTGTTTATGGGTGTGACGTTCTCACTGTTTATGTGTGTGACGGTCTCACTGTTTATGGGTTTGACGTTCTCAATGTTTATCTGTTTGACATGCTCACGATTTGTAGGTTTGACGTTCTTAGGGTTTATGGGTGTGACGTTCTCACTGTTTATGGGTGTGACGTTCTCACTGTTTATGGGTGTGACGTTCTCACTGTTTATGAGTTTGACGTTCTCACTGTTTATTGGTGTGATGATCGCACTGTTTATGGGTGTGACGTTCTCACTGTTTATAGGTGTGATGTTCACACTGTTTATGCGTGTGACGTTCTCACTGTTTATGGGTTTGACGTTCTCACTGTTTATGAGTGTGATGTTCACACTGTTTATAGGTGTGACGATCTCACTGTTTATGGGTGTGACGTTCTCACTTTTTATGGGTTTGACGTCCTCACTGTTTATGGGTGTGACGTTCTCACTGTTTATGGGTGTGACGTTCTCACTGTTTATGGGTGTGTTGTTCACACTCTTTATGGGTGTGACGTTCTCACTGTTTATGGGTGTGACGTTCACACTTTTTATGGGTGTTATGTTCACACTGTTTATAGGTGTGACATTCTCACTGTTTATGGTGTGACGTTCTCACTGTTTATGGGTGTGACGTTCTCACTTTTTATGGGTTTGACGTTCTCACTGTTTATTGGTGTGATGTTCACATTGTTTATAGGTGTGACGATCTCACTGTTTATGGGTGTGACGTTCTCACTGTTTATGGGTTTGACGTCCTCACTGTTTATGGGTGTGATGTTCACACTTTTTATTGGTATTATGTTTTCATTCTTTATAGGTTTGATGTTCACACTCTTTATGGGTGTGTCGTTCATACTATTTATGTGTGTGACGTTCTCGCTGTTTGTGTGTTTGACGTTCTCACTGTTTACGTGTGAGTTTTGCACTGTTTATGGGTGTGACGTTCTCACTGTCTATGGGTTTGACGTTCTCACTGTTTATGAGTGTGAAATTCACACTCTTAATGGTTGAAATGTTCTCACTTCTTATGGGTGTGACATTCTCCCTATCTATGTGTTTGATGTTCCCACTGTTTATGAGTATGATATTCACACTGTTTATGGGTTTGATGTTCTCACTGTTTATTGTGTGTGATATTGTCCCTGTTTATGGTGTGGCACTTTCCTGCTTAGGGTGTTAAGATCCACCTATTTTTCGATGTGAATTTCGCAATGTTAATGGGTGTGATGTTAACACTGTTAATTGATCTGACGTTCACACTGTTTATGGGTGTGACGTGCTCACTGTTTATGGGTGTGACATGCGCACTGTTTACGGGTGTGACGTTCACACTGTTTTTAGGTGTGACGTTCGCACTGTTTATGGGTGTGACGTTCTCACTGTTTATGTGTGTGACGGTCTCACTGTTTATGGGTTTGACGTTCTCAATGTTTATCTGTTTGACATGCTCACGATTTGTAGGTTTGACGTTCTCAGGGTTTATGGGTGTGACGTTCTCACTGTTTATGGGTGTGACGTTCTCACTGTTTATGAGTTTGACGTTCTCACTGTTTATTGGTGTGATGTTCGCACTGTTTATGGGTGTGACGTTCTCACTGTTTATGGGTTTGACGTTCTCACTGTTTATGAGTGTGATGTTCACACTGTTTATGGGTGTTATGTTTTCATTCTTTATAGGTTTGACGTTCACACTCTTTATGGGTGTATCGTTCATTCTATTTATGGGTGTGACGTTCTCGCTGTTTTTGTGTTTGACGTTCGCACTGTTTATGTGTGAGTTTTGCACTGTTTATGGGTGTGACGTTCTCACTGTTTATGGGTGAGATGTTCACACTGTTTATGGGTGTGACGTTCTCACTGTTTATGGGTTTGACGTTCTCACTGTTTATGGGTGTGATGTTCACACTGTTTATAGGTGTGACGATCTCACTGTTTATGGGTGTGACGTTCTCACTTTTTATGGGTTTGACGTCCTCACTGTTTATGGGTGTGACGTTCTCACTGTTTATGGGTGTGACGTTCTAACTGTTCATGGTGTGACGTTCTCACTGTTTATGGGTGTGACGTTCTCACTTTTTATGGGTTTGACGTTCTCACTGTTTATTGGTGTGATGTTCACATTGTTTATAGGTGTGACGATCTCACTGTTTATGGGTGTGACGTTCTCACTGTTTATGGGTTTGACGTCCTCACTGTTTATGGGTGTGACGTTCTCACGGTTTATGGTGTGACGTTCTCACTGTTTATGGGTGTGATGTTCACATTGTTTATGGGTGTTACGTTCTCACTGTTTATGGGTGTGATGTTCACACTGTTTTTGGGTGTGAAGTTCTCATTGTTTATGGGTTTGATGTTCTCACTGTTTATGGCTGTGATGTTCACACTGTTTATGGGTGTGATGTTTTCATTCTTTATAGATTTGACGTTCACACTCTTTATGGGTGTGTCTTTCATACTGTTTATGGGTGTGACGTTCTCGCTGTTTGTGGTTTTGACGTTCTCACAGTTTATGGGTTTGACGTTCTCACTGTTTATGGGTGTGACGTTCTCACGGTTTATGGGTGTGACATTCTCACTGTTTATGGTGTGATGTTCTCACTGTTTATGGGAATGACTTTCTCACTGTTTATGGGTGTGACGTTCTCACTGTTTATGGGTTTGACGTTCTCACTGTTTATTGGTGTGATGTTCACACTGTTTATGTGTGTGACTTTCTCACTGATTATGGGTGTGATGTTCACACTTTTTATGGGTGTGACGTTCTCACTGTTTATGGGTTTGACGTTCTCACTGTTTATGGGTGTGACTTTCACAATTTTTATGGGTGTGATGTTCATACTGTTTATGGGTGTGACATTACCATTCTTTATTGGTGTGATGTTCACACTGTTTATGGGTGTGACGTTCTCACTGTTTATGGGTGTGATTTTAACACAGTTTATGGGTTTGACATTCTCACTTTTTATTGGTGTGATGTTCAGACTGTTTACGGGTGTGACGTTCTCACTGTTTATGGGTGTGATGTTCAATCTGTTTATGGGTGTGACGTTCTCACAGTTTATGGGTGTGACGTTCTCTCTGTTTATGGGTGTTACGTTCTCACTGTTTATGGGTTTGATGTTCACACTCTTTATGGGTGTGACATTCTCACTGTTTATGGGTGTGAATTTCACACTGTTTATGGGTGTGACGTTCTCACTGTTTATGGGTGTGACATTCTCACTGTTTATGGGTTTGACGTTCTCACTGTTTATTGGTGTGATGTTCACGTTGTTTATGGTTGTGACTTTCTCACTGTTTATGGGTGTGATGTTCACACTATTTATGTGTGTGATGTTCTCACTGTTTATGGGTTTGACGTTCTCACTGTTTATATGTTTGATGTTCACACTGTTTATGGGTGTGATGTTTTCATTCTTTATAGGTTTGACGTTCACACTCTTTATAGGTGTGTCGTTCATACTGTTTATGGGTGTGACGTTCTTGCTGTTTGTGGGTTTGACGTTCTCACTGTTTACTTGTGAGTTTTGCACTGTTTATGGGTGTGACGTTCTCACTGTCTATAGGTTTGACGTTCTCACTGTTTATGAGTGTGAAGTTCACACTCTTAATGGGTGAAATGTTCTCACTTCTTATGGGAGTGACGTTCTCCCTGTCTATGTGTTTGACGTTCCCACTGTTTATGAGTATGATGTTCACACTCTTTATGGGTGTGAAGTTCTCACTGTATTTGGGTGTGATGTTCACACTGTTTATGGGTGTGACGTTCTCACTGTTTTTGGGTGTGATGTTCGCACTGTTTATGGGTGTGACGATCTCACTGTTTATGGGTGTGACTTTCTCACAGTTTATGGGTGTGACGTTCTCTCTGTTTATGGGTGTTACGTTCTCACTGTTTATGGGTTTGATGTTCACACTCTTTATGGGTGTGACATTCTCACTGTTTATGGGTGTGATGTTCGCACTGTTTATGGGTGTGACGTTCTCACTGTTTATGGGTGTTATGTTCTCACTGTTTCTGGGTGTGACATTCTCACTGTTTGTGGGTGTGATGTTCAAACTGTTTATTGGTGTGACGTTCTCACTGTTTATGGGTGTGACGTTCACCCTGTTTATGGGTGTGACGTTCTCACTGTTTATGGGTGTGATTTTCACACTCTTTATGGGTGTGACATTCTCACTGTTTATGGGTGTGACATTCTCACTGTTTCTGCGTGTGACATTCTCACTGTTTATGCGTGTGACATTCTCACTGTTTATGCGTATGACGTTCTCACTGTTTATGGGTGTGACGTTCTCACAGTTTATGGGTGTGACGTTCTCTCTGTTTATGGGTGTTACGTTCTCACTGTTTATGGGTGTGATGTTCACAATGTTTATGGGTGTGATGTTCTCACTGTTTATGGGTGTGATATTCTCACAGTTTATGGGTGTGACGTTCTCTCTGTTTATGGGTGTTACGTTCTCACTGTTTATGGGTTTGATGTTCACACTCTTTATGGGTGTGACATTCTCACTGTTTATGGGCGTGATGTTCGCACTGTTTATGGGTGTGACGTTCTCACTGTTTATGGGTGTTATGTTCTCAGTGTTTCTGGGTGTGACGTTCTCACTTTATGGGTGTGATGTTCACACTCTTTATGTGTGTGACATTTTCACTGTTTATGGTTGTGATGTTCACACTGTTTATGTGTGTGACGTTCACGCTGTTTATGCATGTGATGTTCACACTGTTTATGGGTGTGACGTTCTCACTGTTTATGCGTGTGGCGTTCTCACTGTTTATGGGTGTGACGTTCTCACTGTTTATGGGTGTGACGTTCTCAATGTTTATGGGTGTGATTTTCACACTCTTTATGGGTGTGACATTCTCACTGTTTATGGGTGTGACATTCTCACTGTTTCTGCGTGTGACATTCTCACTGTTTATGCGTGTGACATTCTCACTGTTTATGCGTATGACGTTCTCACTGTTTATGGGTGTGACGTTCTCAATGTTTATGGTTTTGATGTTCACTCTGTTAATGGGTGTGACGTTCTCACTGTTTATGGGTTTGACGTTCTCACTGTTTATGGGTGTGATGTTTACACTGTTTATGGGTGTGACTATGACACTGTTTATGGGTGTGACGTTCTCACAGTTTATGGGTTTGACATTGTCACTGTTTATGGGTTTGACATTCTCACTGTTTATGGGTGTGATGTTCACACTGTTTATGGGTGTGATGATCTCACTGTTTATGGGTGTGACGTTCTCATTGTTTATGGGTGTGACGTTCTCACTGTTTATGGGTGTGTTGTTCACACTCTTAATGGGTGTGACATTCTCACTGTTTATGGGGTTGACGTTCTCACGGTTTATGGGTTTAACGTTCTCACGGTTTAAGGGTTTGACGTTCTCACGGTTTATGGGTGTGACGTTCACCCTGTTTATGGGTGTGACGTTCTCACTGTTTATGGGTGTGATTTTCACACTCTTTATGGGTGTGACATTCTCACTGTTTATGGGTGTGACATTCTCACTGTTTCTGCGTGTGACATTCTCACTGTTTATGCGTGTGACATTCTCACTGTTTATGCGTATGACGTTCTCACTGTTTATGGGTGTGACGTTCTCACAGTTTATGGGTGTTACGTTCTCACTGTTTATGGGTGTGATGTTCACAATGTTTATGGGTGTGATGTTCTCACTGTTTATGGGTGTGATATTCTCACAGTTTATGGGTGTGACGTTCTCTCTGTTTATGGGTGTTACGTTCTCACTGTTTATGGGTTTGATGTTCACACTCTTTATGGGTGTGACATTCTCACTGTTTATGGGCGTGATGTTCGCACTGTTTATGGGTGTGACGTTCTCACTGTTTATGGGTGTTATTTTCTCAGTGTTTCTGGGTGTGACATTCTCACTGTTTGTGGCTGTGTTGTTCAAACTGTTTATGGGTGTGACGTTCTCACTGTTTATGGGTGAGACGTTCACCCTGTTTATGGGTGTGACGTTCTCACTTTATGGGTGTGATGTTCACACTCTTTATGTGTGTGACATTTTCACTGTTTATGGTTGTGATGTTCACACTGTTTATGTGTGTGACGTTCACGCTGTTTATGCATGTGATGTTCACACTGTTTATGGGTGTGACGTTCTCACTGTTTATGCGTGTGGCGTTCTCACTGTTTATGGGTTTGACGTTCTCACTGTTTGTGGGTGTGACATTCTCACTGTTTATGCGTCTTATGTTCTCACTGTTTATGGGTGTGACGTTCTCACTGTTTATGGGTGTGACGTTCTCAATGTTTATGGGTGTGATTTTCACACTCTTTATGGGTGTGACATTCTCACTGTTTATGGGTGTGACATTCTCACTGTTTCTGCGTGTGACATTCTCACTGTTTATGCGTGTGACATTCTCACTGTTTATGCGTATGACGTTCTCACTGTTTATGGGTGTGACGTTCTCAATGTTTATGGTTTTGATGTTCACTCTGTTAATGGGTGTGACGTTCTCACTGTTTATGGGTTTGACGTTCTCACTGTTTATGGGTGTGATGTTTACACTGTTTATGGGTGTGACTATGACACTGTTTATGGGTGTGACGTTCTCACAGTTTATGGGTTTGACATTGTCACTGTTTATGGGTTTGACATTCTCACTGTTTATGGGTGTGATGTTCACACTGTTTATGGGTGTGACGATCTCACTGTTTATGGGTGTGACGTTCTCATTGTTTATGGGTGTGACGTTCTCACTGTTTATGGGTGTGTTGTTCACACTCTTAATGGGTGTGACATTCTCACTGTTTATGGGGTTGACGTTCTCACGGTTTATGGGTTTAACGTTCTCACGGTTTAAGGGTTTGACGTTCTCACGGTTTATGGGTATGACGTTCTCACGGTTAATGGGTATGACATTCTCACTGTTTATGGTGTGATGTTCTCACTGTTTATGGGTTTGACATTCTCACAGTTTATGGGTGTGACGTTCTCACTGTTTATGATTGTGCCGTTCTCACGATTTATGGGTGTGACATTCTCACTGTTTATGGGGTTGACATTCTCACTGTTTATGGGTGTGACGTTCTTCCTGTTTATGGGTGTGACGTTCTCACTGTTTATGGGTTTGACGTTCTCACTGTTTATTGATGTGATGTTCACACTGTTTATGGGTGTGACGTTCTCACTGTTTATGGGTTTGACGTTCTCACTGTTTAATGATGTGATGTTCACACTGTTTATGGGTGTGACGTTCTCACTGTTTATGGGTGTGATGTTCACTCTGTTTATGGTTGTGATGTTCTCACTGTTTATGCGTGTGGCGTTCTCACTGTTTATGGGTGTGACGTTCTCACTGTTTATGGGTTTGACGTTCTCACTGTTTATGGGTGTGACATTCTCACTGTTTATGCGTCTTATGTTCTCACTGTTTATGGGTGTGACGTTCTCACTGTTTATGGGTGTGACGTTCTCAATGTTTATGGGTGTGATGTTCACAATGTTTATGGGTGTGACGTTCTCACTGTTTATGGGTGTGATTTTCACACTCTTTATGGGTGTGACATTCTCACTGTTTATGGGTGTGACATTCTCACTGTTTCTGCGTGTGACATTCTCACTGTTTATGCGTGTGACATTCTCACTGTTTATGGGTTTGACGTTCTCAATGTTTATGGTTTTGATGTTCACTCTGTTAATGGGTGTGACGTTCTCACTGTTTATGGGTGTGATGTTTACACTGTTTATGGGTGTGACTGTGACACTGTTTATGGGTGTGACGTACTCACAGTTTATGGGTTTGACATTGTCACTGTTTATGGGTTTGACATTCTCACTGTTTATGGGTGTGATGTTCACACTCTTTATGGGTGTGACATTCTCACTGTTTATGGTGTGACATTCTCACTGTTTCTGCGTGTGACATTCTCACTGTTTATGCGTGTGACGTTCTCACTGTTTATGGGTGTGTTGTTCACACTCTTTATGGGTGTGACATTCTCACTGTTTATGGGGTTGACGTTCTCACGGTTTATGGGTTTAACGTTCTCACGGTTTAAGGGTTTGACGTTCTCACGGTTTATGGGTATGACGTTCTCACGGTTAATGGGTATGACATTCTCACTGTTTATGGTGTGATGTTCTCACTGTTTATGGGTTTGACATTCTCACAGTTTATGGGTGTGACGTTCTCACTGTTTATGCTTGTGCCGTTCTCACGATTTATGGGTGTGACATTCTCACTGTTTATGGGGTTGACATTCTCACTGTTTATGGTGTGACGTTCTCACTGTTTATGGGTGTGACGTTCTTCCTGTTTATGGGTGTGACGTTCTCACTGTTTATGGGTTTGACGTTCTCACTGTTTATTGATGTGATGTTCACACTGTTTATGGGTGTGACGTTCTCACTGTTTATGGGTGTGATGTTCACTCTGTTTATGGGTGTGACATTCTCGCTGTTTATGTGTTTGACGTTCTGACTGTTTATTGGTGTGATGTTCACACTGTTTATGGGTTTGACGTTCTCCCTGTTTATGGGTGTGACGTTCTCACTGTTTATGGGTTTGACGTTCTCACTGTTTATGGGTGTGACGTTCTCGCGTTTAATGGTTGTGACGTTCTCACTGTTTCTGGGTGTGTTGTTCACACTCTTTATGGGTGTGACGTTCTCACTTTTTATTGGTGTGAAGTTCACACTGTTTATGGGTGTGATGTTCACAATGTTTATGTGTGTGACGTTCTCACTGTTTATGCGTGTGACGTTCTCACTGTTTATGGGTGTGACGTTCTCACTGTTTATGCGTGTGACGTTCTCACTGTTAATGGGAGTGACGTTCTCACTGTTTATGCGTCTGCTGTTGTGACTCTTTATGGATGTGATGTTCACACTCTTTATGGGTATGATGTTCTCACGGTTTATGGGTGTGACATTATCACTGTTTATGGTGTGACCTTCTCACTGTTTATGGTATTCACATTCTCACAGTTTATGGGTGTGACGTTCTCACTGTTTATGGGTGTGACGTTGTCACGGTTTATGGGTGTGACATTCTCACTGTTTATGGTGTGACGTTCTCACTGTTTATGTGTGTGACGTTCTTACTGTTTATGGGTGTGACGTTGTCACTGTTTATGGGTTTGACGTTCTCACTGTTTATTGGTGTGATGTTCACACTGTTTATGGGTTTGACGTTCTCACTGTTTATGGTGTGACGTTCTCACTGTTTATGGGTTTCACATTCTCACAGTTTATGGGCGTGACGTTCTCACTGTTTATGGGTGTGACGTTGTCACGGTTTATGGGTGTGACATTCTCACTGTTTATGGTGTGACGTTCTCACTGTTTTTGTGTGAGACGTTCTTACTGTTTATGGGTGTGACGTTGTCATTGTTTATGGTTTTGACGTTCTCACTGTTTATTGGTGTGATGTTCACACTGTTTATGGGTGTGACGTTCTCACTGTTTATGGGTGTGATGTTCACACTGTTAATGGGTGTGACGTTCTCAGAGTTTATGGGTGTGATGTTCTCACTGTTTATGGGTTTGTCATTCTCACTGTTTATTGGTGAGACGTTCTTGTTGCTTATGGGTGTGACGTTCTCACTGTTTATGGGTGTGAAGTTCACACTTTTGATGGGTGTAATGTTCACACTGTTTTTGGGTGAGACGTTCTCACTGTTTAAGCGTGTGATGGTGACACTGTTTATGGGTACGACGTTCTCACTGTTTATGGGTGTAATGTTCTCACTGTTTCTGGGTGTGTCGTTCTCACTTTTTGTGGGTGTGAAGTTCACACTGTATATGGGTGTGACGTTCTCACTGTTTATGGGTGTGACGTTCACCCTGTTTATGGGTGTGACGTTCTCATTTTATGGGTGTGATGTTCACACTCTTTATGTGTGTGACATTCTCACTGTTTATGGGTCTGATGTTCACACTGTTTATGTGTGTGACGTTCTCACTGTTTATGCGTGTGACGTTCTCACTGTTTATGGGTGTGACGTTCTCACTGTTTATGCGTGTGGCGTTCTCACTGTTTATGGGTGTGACGTTCTCACTGTTTAAGGGTTTGACCTTCTCACGGTTTATGGGTGTGAAATTCTCACTTTTTATGTGTGTGACGTTCTCACGGTTTATGGGTTTCACATTCTCACAGTTTATGGGTGTGATGTTCTCACTTTTTATGGGTGTGACGTTCTCACAGTTTATGGGTGTGACACTCTCACTGATTATGGTGTGACGTTCTCACTATTTATGGGTGTGACGTTCTCACTGTTTATGCGTGTGACGCTCTCACAGTTTATGTGTTTGACGATCTGACTGTTTATTAGTGTAATGTTCACACTGTTTATCGGAGTGACGTTCTCGCTGTTTATGAGTGTGATGTTCACACTATTTATGGGCGTGACATTCTCACTGTTTATTGGTTTGAAGTTCTCACTGTTTATGTGTGTGATGTTCACGCTGTTTATGGGTGTGATGTTCCCACTGTTTATGGGTGTGACGTTCTCACTGTTTATGGGTGTGACGTTCTCTCTATTTATGGGTGTGACATTCTCACTGTTTATGGGTTTGATGTTCACATACTTTATGGGTGTGACATTCTCACTGTTTATGGGTGTGATGTTCACACTGTTTATGGGTTTGACGTTCTCACTGTTTATGGGTGTTATGTTCTCACTGTTTATGGGTGTGACGTACTCACTGTTTATGGGTTTGACATTCTCACTGTTTATGGGTGTGACGTTCTCACTTTTTATGGGTGTGACGTTCTCACTGTTTATGGGTTTGACATTCTCACTGTTTATGGTTGTGACGTTCTCGTTGTTTATGGGTGTGACGTTCTCACTGTTTATGGGTGTGTTGTTCACACCCTTTATGGGTGTGACTTTCTCACTGTTTATGGGTGCGAAGTTCACACTGTTTATGGGTGTGATGTTCACACTGTTTTTGGGTGAGACGTTCTCACTGTTTATGCGTGTGATGGTCACACTGTTTATGGGTATGACGTTCTCACTGTTTATGGGTGTGATGTTCACACTTTTTATGGGTGTGCCATTCTCACTGTTTATGGGTGTGATGTTCACACTGTTTATGGGTGTGACGTTCTCACTGTTTATGCGTGTGACGTTCTCACTGTTTCTGGGTGTGACGTTCTCACTGTTTGTGGGTGTGATGTTCACACTGTTTATGGGTGTGACGTTCTCACTGTTTATGGGTTTGACGTTCTCACTTTTAAGGGTTTGACCTTCTCACGGTTTATGGGCGTGAAATTCTCACTTTTATGTGTGTGACATTCTCACTGTTTACGTGTTTGACATTCTCAAAGTTTATGGGTGTGATGTTCTCACTGTTTATGCGTGTTACGTTCTCACGGTTTAGGGGTGTGACATTCTCACTGTTCATGGTGTGACGTTCTCACTGTTTATGGGTTTGACGTTCTCACTGTTTATGCGTGTGACGTTCTCACTGTTTATGCGTTTGACGTTCTGACTGTTTATTGGTGTGATGTTCACACTGTTTATGGGTTTGACGTTCTCACTGTTTATGGGTGTGACGTTCACACTGTTTATGCGTGTGACGTTCTGACTGTTTATGGCTTTGATGTTCTCACTGTTTGTGGGTGTGATGTTCACACTGTTTGTGGGTGTGACGTTCTCACTGTTTATGGGTGTGACGTTCACCCTGTTTATGGGTGTGACGCCTCACTTTATGGGTGTGATGTTCATACTCTTTATGTGTGTGACATTCTCACTGTTTATGCATCTGATGTTCTCACTGTTTATGGGTGTGATGTTCGCACTCTTTATGGGCGTGACGTTCTCACTGTTTATGGGTGTGACGTTGTCACGGTTTATGGGTGTGACATTCTCACTGTTCATGCGTGTGACATTCTCACTGTTTATGCGTGTGACATTCTCACTGTTTATGCGTGTGACGTTCTCACTGTTTATGGGTGTGACGTTCTCAATGTTTATGGTAGTGATGTTCACACCGTTTATGGGTGTGACGTTCACACTGTTTATGGGTTTGACGTTCTCACTGTTTATGGGTGTGATGTTCACACTGTTTATGGGTGTAACTATCTCACTGTTTATGTGTGTGACGTTCTCACTGTTTATGGGTGTGACGTTCTCAATGTTTATGGTAGTGATGTTCACACCGTTTATGGGTGTGACGTTCACACTGTTTATGGGTTTGACGTTCTCACTGTTTATGGGTGTGATGTTCACACTGTTTATGGGTGTAACTATCTCACTGTTTATGGGTGTGACGTTCTTACAGTTTATGGGTTTGACATTGTCACTGTTTATGGGTTTGACATTCTCACTGTGGGTGTGATGTTCACACTGTTTATGGGTGTGACGATCTCACTGTTTATGGGTGTGACGTTCGCATTGTTTATGGGTGTGACGTTCTCACTGTTTATGGGTGTTTTGTTCACACTCTTTATGGGTGTGACATTCTCACTGTTTATGGGTGTGACGTTCTCACGGTTTATGGGTTTGACGTTCTCACGCTTTAAGGGTTAGTCGTTCTCACTGTTTATGGTGGTGCCGTTCTCACGATTTATGGTTGTGACATTCTCACTGTTTATGGTGTGGCGTTCTCACTGTTTATGGGTGTGACGTTCTTCCTGTTTATGGGTGTGACGTTCTCGCTGTTTATGTGTTTGACGTTCTCACTGTTTATGGGTCTGACGTTCTCACTGTTTCTGGGTGTGTTGTTCACACTCTTTATGGGTGTGACGTTCTCACTGTTTATTGGTGTGAAGTTCACACTGTTTATGGGTGTGATGTTCACACTGTTTATGGGTGAGACGTTCTCACTGTTTATGCGTGTGATGGTCTCACTGTTTATGGGTATGACATTCTCACTGTTTATGGGTGTGATGTTCACACTCTTTACGGGTGTGCCATTCTCACTGTTTATGGGTGTGATGTTCACACTGTTTATGGGTGTGATGGTCTCACTGTTTCTGGGTGTGACGTTCTCACTGTTTGTGGGTGTGATGTTCACAGTGTTTATGGGTGTGACGTTCTCACTGTTTATGGGTATGACGTTCATCCTGTTTATGCGTGTGACGTTCTCACTGTTTATAGGTGTGACGTTCTCACTGTTTATGGGTCTGACGTTCTCACTGTTTATGCGTGCGGCGTTCTCACTGTTCATGGGAGTGACATTCTCATGTTTATGGGTTTGCCGTTCTCACTGTTTATGGGTGTGACATTCTCACTGTTTATGCGTCTGCTGTTGTGACTCTTTATTGATGTGATGTTCACACTCTTTATGGGTGTGAAGTTCTCACTGTTTATGGGTGTTATGTTCACACTGTTTATGGGTGTGACGTTCTCACTGTTTATGGGTGTGACGTTCACACTGTTTATGGGTGTGACGTTCTCTCTGTTTATGGGTGCTACGTTCTCACTGTTTATGGGTGTGATGTTCACACTCTTTATGGGTGTGACATTCTCACTGTTTATGGGTGTGATGTTCACACTGTTTATGGGTGTGACGTTCTCACTGTTTATGGGTGTGATGTTCTCACTGTTTCTGGGTGTGACGTTCTCACTGTTGGTGGGTGTGATGTTCACACTGTTTGTGGGTGTGACGTTCTCACTGTTTATGGGTGTGACGTTCACCCTGTTTATGGGTGTGACGCTCTCACTTTATGGGTGTGATGTTCACACTCTTTATGTGTGTGACATTCTCACTGTTTATGCGTCTGATGTTCTCACTGTTTATGGGTGTGATGTTCGCACTCTTTATGGGTGTGATGTTCTCACTGTTTATGGGTGTGATGTTCGCACTGTTTATGGGTGTGACGTTCTCACTGTTTATGGGTGTGATTTTCACACTCTTTATGGGTGTGACATTCTCACTGTTTATGGGTATGACATTCTCACTGTTTATGCGTGTGACATTCTCACTGTTTATGGGTGTGACGTTCACACTGTTTATGCGTGTGATGTTCACACCGTTTATGTGTGTGACGTTCTCACTGTTTATGAGTTTGACGTTCTCACTGTTTATGGGCGTGATGTTCACACTGTTTATGGGTGTAACTATCTCACTGTTTATGGGTGTGACGTTCTCACAGTTTATGTGTTTGACATTGTCACTGTTTATGGGTTTGACATTCTCACTTTTTATGGGTGTGATGTTCAGACTGTTAATGGGTGTGACGATCTCACTGTTTATGGGTGTGACGTTCGCATTGTTTATGGGTGTGACGTTCTCACTGTTTATGTGTTTGACGTTCTCACGCTTTAAGGGTTTGACGTTCTCACTGTTTATGGTTGTGCCGTTCTCACGATTTACGTTTGTGACATTCTCACTGTTTATGGTGTGACGTTCTCACTGTTTATGGGTGTGACGTTTTCACTGTTTATGTGTTTGACGTTCTCACTGTTTATTGGTGTGATGTTCACACTGTTTATGGGTGTGATGTTCTCACTGTTTATGGGTGTGATGTTCACACTGTTTATGCGTGTGACGTTCTCGCTGTTTATGTGTTTGACGTTCTCACTGTTTATGGGTGTGATGTTCACACTGTTTATGGGTATGACATTCTCACTGTTTATGGGTGTGACGTTCTCACTGTTTATGGGTTTGACGTTCTCACTGTTTATGGGTGTAACGTTCTTGCGTTTAATGGGTGTGTCGTTCTCACTGTTTCTGGGTGTGTTTTTCACACTCTTTATGGGTGTGACGTTCTCACTGTTTATTGGTGTGATGTTCACACTGTTTATGGGTGTGATGTTCACACTGTTTATGGGTGAGACGTTCTCACTGTTTATGCGTGTGGTGGTCACACTGTTTATGGGTATGACATTCTCACTCTTTATGGGTGTTTTGTTCACACTCTTTATGGGTGTGCCATTCTCACTGTTTATGGGTGTGATGTTCACACTGTTTATGGGTGTGATGTTCTCACTGTTTCTGGGTGTGACGTTCTCACTGTTTGTGGGTGTGATGTTCACACTGTTTACGGGTGTGATGTTCTCACTGTTTATGGGTATGACATTCACCCTGTTTGTGGGTGTGACGTTCTCACTTTATGGGTGTGATGTTCACACTCTTTATGTGTGTGACATTCTCACTGTTTATGGGTGTGATGATCACAATGTTTATGTGTGTGACGTTCTCACTGTTTATGCGTGTGACGTTCTCACTGTTTATAGTTGTGACGTTCTCACTGTTTATGGGTCTGACGTTCTCACTGTTTATGCGTGTGGCGTTCTCACTGTTTATGGGAGTGACGTTCTCACTGTTTATGGGTTTGCCGTTCTCACTGTTTATGGGTGTGACATTCTCACTGTTTATGCGTCTGCTGTTGTGACTCTTTATGGATGTGATGTTCACACTCTTTATGGGTGTGAAGTTCTCACTGTTTATGGGTGTGATGTTCACACTCTTTATGGGTGTGACGTTCTCACTGTTTATGGGTGTGATGTTCACACAGTTTATGGGTGTGATGTTTTCACTGTTTATTGGTGTGAAGTTCTCACTGTTTATGGGTTTGACATTCTCTCTGTTTATGTGTGTTACGTTCTCACTGTTTATGGGTGTGATGTTCACACTCTTTATGGGTGTGACATTCTCACTGTTTATGGGTGTGATGTTCACACTGTTTATGGGTGTGACGTTCTCACTGTTTATGGGTGTTATGTTCTCACTGTTTCTGGGTGTGACGTTCTCACTGTTTGTGGGTGTGATGTTCACACTGTTTATTGGTGTGACGTTCTCACTGTTTATGGGTGAGATGTTCACCCTGTTTATGGGTGTGACATTCTCACTTGATGGGTGTGATGTTCACACTCTTTATGTGTGTGACATTCTCACTGTTTATGGGTGTGATGTTCACACTGTTTATGTGTGTGATGTTCTCACAGTTTATGCATGTGATGTTCACACTGTTTATGGGTGTGACGTTCTCACTGTTTATGGGTTTGACATTCTCACAGTTTATGGGTGTGACGTTCTCACTGTTTATGCTTGTGCCGTTCTCACGATTTATGGGTGTGACATTCTCACTGTTTATGGGGTTGACATTCTCACTGTTTATGGTGTGACGTTCTCACTGTTTATGGGTGTGACGTTCTTCCTGTTTATGGGTGTGACGTTCTCACTGTTTATGGGTTTGACGTTCTCACTGTTTATTGATGTGATGTTCACACTGTTTATGGGTGTGACGTTCTCACTGTTTATGGGTGTGATGTTCACTCTGTTTATGGGTGTGACATTCTCGCTGTTTATGTGTTTGACGTTCTGACTGTTTATTGGTGTGATGTTCACACTGTTTATGGGTTTGACGTTCTCCCTGTTTATGGGTGTGACGTTCTCACTGTTTATGGGTTTGACGTTCTCACTGTTTATGGGTGTGACGTTCTCGCGTTTAATGGTTGTGACGTTCTCACTGTTTCTGGGTGTGTTGTTCACACTCTTTATGGGTGTGACGTTCTCACTTTTTATTGGTGTGAAGTTCACACTGTTTATGGGTGTGATGTTCACAATGTTTATGTGTGTGACGTTCTCACTGTTTATGCGTGTGACGTTCTCACTGTTTATGGGTGTGACGTTCTCACTGTTTATGCGTGTGACGTTCTCACTGTTAATGGGAGTGACGTTCTCACTGTTTATGCGTCTGCTGTTGTGACTCTTTATGGATGTGATGTTCACACTCTTTATGGGTATGATGTTCTCACGGTTTATGGGTGTGACATTATCACTGTTTATGGTGTGACCTTCTCACTGTTTATGGTATTCACATTCTCACAGTTTATGGGTGTGACGTTCTCACTGTTTATGGGTGTGACGTTGTCACGGTTTATGGGTGTGACATTCTCACTGTTTATGGTGTGACGTTCTCACTGTTTATGTGTGTGACGTTCTTACTGTTTATGGGTGTGACGTTGTCACTGTTTATGGGTTTGACGTTCTCACTGTTTATTGGTGTGATGTTCACACTGTTTATGGGTTTGACGTTCTCACTGTTTATGGTGTGACGTTCTCACTGTTTATGGGTTTCACATTCTCACAGTTTATGGGCGTGACGTTCTCACTGTTTATGGGTGTGACGTTGTCACGGTTTATGGGTGTGACATTCTCACTGTTTATGGTGTGACGTTCTCACTGTTTATGTGTGAGACGTTCTTACTGTTTATGGGTGTGACGTTGTCATTGTTTATGGTTTTGACGTTCTCACTGTTTATTGGTGTGATGTTCACACTGTTTATGGGTGTGACGTTCTCACTGTTTATGGGTGTGATGTTCACACTGTTAATGGGTGTGACGTTCTCAGAGTTTATGGGTGTGATGTTCTCACTGTTTATGGGTTTGTCATTCTCACTGTTTATTGGTGAGACGTTCTTGTTGCTTATGGGTGTGACGTTCTCACTGTTTATGGGTGTGAAGTTCACACTTTTGATGGGTGTAATGTTCACACTGTTTTTGGGTGAGACGTTCTCACTGTTTAAGCGTGTGATGGTGACACTGTTTATGGGTACGACGTTCTCACTGTTTATGGGTGTAATGTTCTCACTGTTTCTGGGTGTGTCGTTCTCACTTTTTGTGGGTGTGAAGTTCACACTGTATATGGGTGTGACGTTCTCACTGTTTATGGGTGTGACGTTCACCCTGTTTATGGGTGTGACGTTCTCATTTTATGGGTGTGATGTTCACACTCTTTATGTGTGTGACATTCTCACTGTTAATGGGTCTGATGTTCACACTGTTTATGTGTGTGACGTTCTCACTGTTTATGCGTGTGACGTTCTCACTGTTTATGGGTGTGACGTTCTCACTGTTTATGCGTGTGGCGTTCTCACTGTTTATGGGTGTGACGTTCTCACTGTTTAAGGGTTTGACCTTCTCACGGTTTATGGGTGTGAAATTCTCACTTTTTATGTGTGTGACGTTCTCACGGTTTATGGGTTTCACATTCTCACAGTTTATGGGTGTGATGTTCTCACTTTTTATGGGTGTGACGTTCTCACAGTTTATGGGTGTGACACTCTCACTGATTATGGTGTGACGTTCTCACTATTTATGGGTGTGACGTTCTCACTGTTTATGCGTGTGACGCTCTCACAGTTTATGTGTTTGACGATCTGACTGTTTAATAGTGTAATGTTCACACTGTTTATCGGAGTGACGTTCTCGCTGTTTATGAGTGTGATGTTCACACTATTTATGGGCGTGACATTCTCACTGTTTATTGGTTTGAAGTTCTCACTGTTTATGTGTGTGATGTTCACGCTGTTTATGGGTGTGATGTTCCCACTGTTTATGGGTGTGACGTTCTCACTGTTTATGGGTGTGACGTTCTCTCTATTTATGGGTGTGACATTCTCACTGTTTATGGGTTTGATGTTCACATACTTTATGGGTGTGACATTCTCACTGTTTATGGGTGTGATGTTCACACTGTTTATGGGTTTGACGTTCTCACTGTTTATGGGTGTTATGTTCTCACTGTTTATGGGTGTGACGTACTCACTGTTTATGGGTTTGACATTCTCACTGTTTATGGGTGTGACGTTCTCACTTTTTATGGGTGTGACGTTCTCACTGTTTATGGGTTTGACATTCTCACTGTTTATGGTTGTGACGTTCTCGTTGTTTATGGGTGTGACGTTCTCACTGTTTATGGGTGTGTTGTTCACACCCTTTATGGGTGTGACTTTCTCACTGTTTATGGGTGCGAAGTTCACACTGTTTATGGGTGTGATGTTCACACTGTTTTTGGGTGAGACGTTCTCACTGTTTATGCGTGTGATGGTCACACTGTTTATGGGTATGACGTTCTCACTGTTTATGGGTGTGATGTTCACACTTTTTATGGGTGTGCCATTCTCACTGTTTATGGGTGTGATGTTCACACTGTTTATGGGTGTGACGTTCTCACTGTTTATGCGTGTGACGTTCTCACTGTTTCTGGGTGTGACGTTCTCACTGTTTGTGGGTGTGATGTTCACACTGTTTATGGGTGTGACGTTCTCACTGTTTATGGGTTTGACGTTCTCACTTTTAAGGGTTTGACCTTCTCACGGTTTATGGGCGTGAAATTCTATCTTTTATGTGTGTGACATTCTCACTGTTTACGTGTTTGACATTCTCAAAGTTTATGGGTGTGATGTTCTCACTGTTTATGCGTGTTACGTTCTCACGGTTTAGGGGTGTGACATTCTCACTGTTCATGGTGTGACGTTCTCACTGTTTATGGGTTTGACGTTCTCACTGTTTATGCGTGTGACGTTCTCACTGTTTATGCGTTTGACGTTCTGACTGTTTATTGGTGTGATGTTCACACTGTTTATGGGTTTGACGTTCTCACTGTTTATGGGTGTGACGTTCACACTGTTTATGCGTGTGACGTTCTGACTGTTTATGGCTTTGATGTTCTCACTGTTTGTGGGTGTGATGTTCACACTGTTTGTGGGTGTGACGTTCTCACTGTTTATGGGTGTGACGTTCACCCTGTTTATGGGTGTGACGCCTCACTTTATGGGTGTGATGTTCATACTCTTTATGTGTGTGACATTCTCACTGTTTATGCATCTGATGTTCTCACTGTTTATGGGTGTGATGTTCGCACTCTTTATGGGTGTGAAGTTCTCACTGTTTATGGGTGTGACATTCTCACTGTTTATGGGTGTGACATTCTCACTGTTCATGCGTGTGACATTCTCACTGTTTATGGGTGTGACGTTCTCAATGTTTATGGTAGTGATGTTCACACCGTTTATGGGTGTGACGTTCACACTGTTTATGGGTTTGACGTTCTCACTGTTTATGGGTGTGATGTTCACACTGTTTATGGGTGTAACTATCTCACTGTTTATGTGTGTGACGTTCTCACTGTTTATGGGTGTGACGTTCTCAATGTTTATGGTAGTGATGTTCACACCGTTTATGGGTGTGACGTTCACACTGTTTATGGGTTTGACGTTCTCACTGTTTATGGGTGTGATGTTCACACTGTTTATGGGTGTAACTATCTCACTGTTTATGGGTGTGACGTTCTTACAGTTTATGGGTTTGACATTGTCACTGTTTATGGGTTTGACATTCTCACTGTGGGTGTGATGTTCACACTGTTTATGGGTGTGACGATCTCACTGTTTATGGGTGTGACGTTCGCATTGTTTATGGGTGTGACGTTCTCACTGTTTATGGGTGTTTTGTTCACACTCTTTATGGGTGTGACATTCTCACTGTTTATGGGTGTGACGTTCTCACGGTTTATGGGTTTGACGTTCTCACGCTTTAAGGGTTAGTCGTTCTCACTGTTTATGGTGGTGCCGTTCTCACGATTTATGGTTGTGACATTCTCACTGTTTATGGTGTGGCGTTCTCACTGTTTATGGGTGTGACGTTCTTCCTGTTTATGGGTGTGACGTTCTCGCTGTTTATGTGTTTGACGTTCTCACTGTTTATGGGTCTGACGTTCTCACTGTTTCTGGGTGTGTTGTTCACACTCTTTATGGGTGTGACGTTCTCACTGTTTATTGGTGTGAAGTTCACACTGTTTATGGGTGTGATGTTCACACTGTTTATGGGTGAGACGTTCTCACTGTTTATGCGTGTGATGGTCTCACTGTTTATGGGTATGACATTCTCACTGTTTATGGGTGTGATGTTCACACTCTTTACGGGTGTGCCATTCTCACTGTTTATGGGTGTGATGTTCACACTGTTTATGGGTGTGATGGTCTCACTGTTTCTGGGTGTGACGTTCTCACTGTTTGTGGGTGTGATGTTCACAGTGTTTATGGGTGTGACGTTCTCACTGTTTATGGGTATGATGTTCATCCTGTTTATGCGTGTGACGTTCTCACTGTTTATAGGTGTGACGTTCTCACTGTTTATGGGTCTGACGTTCTCACTGTTTATGCGTGCGGCGTTCTCACTGTTCATGGGAGTGACATTCTCATGTTTATGGGTTTGCCGTTCTCACTGTTTATGGGTGTGACATTCTCACTGTTTATGCGTCTGCTGTTGTGACTCTTTATTGATGTGATGTTCACACTCTTTATGGGTGTGAAGTTCTCACTGTTTATGGGTGTTATGTTCACACTGTTTATGGGTGTGACGTTCTCACTGTTTATGGGTGTGACGTTCACACTGTTTATGGGTGTGACGTTCTCTCTGTTTATGGGTGCTACGTTCTCACTGTTTATGGGTGTGATGTTCACACTCTTTATGGGTGTGACATTCTCACTGTTTATGGGTGTGATGTTCACACTGTTTATGGGTGTGACGTTCTCACTGTTTATGGGTGTGATGTTCTCACTGTTTCTGGGTGTGACGTTCTCACTGTTGGTGGGTGTGATGTTCACACTGTTTGTGGGTGTGACGTTCTCACTGTTTATGGGTGTGACGTTCACCCTGTTTATGGGTGTGACGCTCTCACTTTATGGGTGTGATGTTCACACTCTTTATGTGTGTGACAGTCTCACTGTTTATGCGTCTGATGTTCTCACTGTTTATGGGTGTGATGTTCGCACTCTTTATGGGTGTGATGTTCTCACTGTTTATGGGTGTGATGTTCGCACTGTTTATGGGTGTGACGTTCTCACTGTTTATGGGTGTGATTTTCACACTCTTTATGGGTGTGACATTCTCACTGTTTATGGGTATGACATTCTCACTGTTTATGCGTGTGACATTCTCACTGTTTATGGGTGTGACGTTCACACTGTTTATGCGTGTGATGTTCACACCGTTTATGTGTGTGACGTTCTCACTGTTTATGAGTTTGACGTTCTCACTGTTTATGGGCGTGATGTTCACACTGTTTATGGGTGTAACTATCTCACTGTTTATGGGTGTGACGTTCTCACAGTTTATGTGTTTGACATTGTCACTGTTTATGGGTTTGACATTCTCACTTTTTATGGGTGTGATGTTCAGACTGTTAATGGGTGTGACGATCTCACTGTTTATGGGTGTGACGTTCGCATTGTTTATGGGTGTGACGTTCTCACTGTTTATGTGTTTGACGTTCTCACGCTTTAAGGGTTTGACGTTCTCACTGTTTATGGTTGTGCCGTTCTCACGATTTACGTTTGTGACATTCTCACTGTTTATGGTGTGACGTTCTCACTGTTTATGGGTGTGACGTTTTCACTGTTTATGTGTTTGACGTTCTCACTGTTTATTGGTGTGATGTTCACACTGTTTATGGGTGTGATGTTCTCACTGTTTATGGGTGTGATGTTCACACTGTTTATGCGTGTGACGTTCTCGCTGTTTATGTGTTTGACGTTCTCACTGTTTATGGGTGTGATGTTCACACTGTTTATGGGTATGACATTCTCACTGTTTATGGGTGTGACGTTCTCACTGTTTATGGGTTTGACGTTCTCACTGTTTATGGGTGTAACGTTCTTGCGTTTAATGGGTGTGTCGTTCTCACTGTTTCTGGGTGTGTTTTTCACACTCTTTATGGGTGTGACGTTCTCACTGTTTATTGGTGTGATGTTCACACTGTTTATGGGTGTGATGTTCACACTGTTTATGGGTGAGACGTTCTCACTGTTTATGCGTGTGGTGGTCACACTGTTTATGGGTATGACATTCTCACTCTTTATGGGTGTTTTGTTCACACTCTTTATGGGTGTGCCATTCTCACTGTTTATGGGTGTGATGTTCACACTGTTTATGGGTGTGATGTTCTCACTGTTTCTGGGTGTGACGTTCTCACTGTTTGTGGGTGTGATGTTCACACTGTTTATGGGTGTGATGTTCTCACTGTTTATGGGTATGACATTCACCCTGTTTGTGGGTGTGACGTTCTCACTTTATGGGTGTGATGTTCACACTCTTTATGTGTGTGACATTCTCACTGTTTATGGGTGTGATGATCACAATGTTTATGTGTGTGACGTTCTCACTGTTTATGCGTGTGACGTTCTCACTGTTTATAGTTGTGACGTTCTCACTGTTTATGGGTCTGACGTTCTCACTGTTTATGCGTGTGGCGTTCTCACTGTTTATGGGAGTGACGTTCTCACTGTTTATGGGTTTGCCGTTCTCACTGTTTATGGGTGTGACATTCTCACTGTTTATGCGTCTGCTGTTGTGACTCTTTATGGATGTGATGTTCACACTCTTTATGGGTGTGAAGTTCTCACTGTTTATGGGTGTGATGTTCACACTCTTTATGGGTGTGACGTTCTCACTGTTTATGGGTGTGATGTTCACACTGTTTATGGGTGTGATGTTTTCACTGTTTATTGGTGTGAAGTTCTCACTGTTTATGGGTTTGACATTCTCTCTGTTTATGTGTGTTACGTTCTCACTGTTTATGGGTGTGATGTTCACACTCTTTATGGGTGTGACATTCTCACTGTTTATGGGTGTGATGTTCACACTGTTTATGGGTGTGACGTTCTCACTGTTTATGGGTGTTATGTTCTCACTGTTTCTGGGTGTGACGTTCTCACTGTTTGTGGGTGTGATGTTCACACTGTTTATTGGTGTGACGTTCTCACTGTTTATGGGTGAGATGTTCACCCTGTTTATGGGTGTGACATTCTCACTTGATGGGTGTGATGTTCACACTCTTTATGTGTGTGACATTCTCACTGTTTATGGGTGTGATGTTCACACTGTTTATGTGTGTGATGTTCTCACAGTTTATGCATGTGATGTTCACACTGTTTATGGGTGTGACGTTCTCACTGTTTATGCGTGTGGCGTTCTCACTGTTTATGGGTGTGACGTTCTCACTGTTTATGGGTTTGACGTTCTCACTGTTTATGGGTGTGACGTTCTCACTGTTTATGGGTGAGATGTTCACCCTGTTTATGGGTGTGACATTCTCACTTGATGGGTGTGACGTTCACACTCTTTATGTGTGTGACATTCTCACTGTTTATGGGTGTGAAGTTCGCACTCTTTATGGGTGTGAAGTTCTCACTGTTTATGGGTGTGATGTTCACAATGTTTATGGGTGTGACGTTCTCACTGTTTATGGGTGTGACGTTCTCGTTGTTTATGGGTGTGACGTTTTCACTGTTTATGGGTGTGTTGTTCACACTCTTTATGGGTGTGACATTCTCACAGTTTATGGGTGTGATGTTCTCACTGTTTATGGGTTTGACGTTCTCAATGTTTATGGGTTTGACATTCTCATGGTTTATGGGTTTGACGTTATCACGATTTAAGGTTTTGACGTTCTCACGGTTTATGGGTGTGACATTCTCACGGTTTATGGGTGTGACATTCTCACTGTTTATTGGTGTGACGTTCTCACTGTTTATGGGTGTGTTGTTCACACTCTTTATGGGTGTTACGTTCTCACTGTTTATGGGTGTGATGCTCACACTGTTTATGGGTGTGACGTTCTCACAGTTTATGGGTGTGATGTTCACACTGTTTATGGGTGTGATGTTCTCACTGTTTCTGGGTGTGATGTTCACACTGTTTATGGGTGTGACGTTCTCACAGTTTATGGGTGTGATGTTCACACTGTTTATGGGTGTGACGTTCTCACAGTTTATGGGTGTGATGTTCACACTGTTTATGCGTCTGATGTTCTCACTGTTTGTGGGTGTGATGTTCACACTGTTTATGGGTGTGATGTTCTCACTGTTTATGGGTATGACATTCACCCTGTTTGTGGGTGTGACGTTCTCACTTTATGGGTGTGATGTTCACACTCCTTATGTGTGTGACATTCTCACTGTTTATGGGTGTGATGATCACAATGTTTATGTGTGTGACGTTCTCACTGTTTATGCGTGTGACGTTCTCACTGTTTATAGCTGTGACGTTCTCACTGTTTATGGGTCTGACGTTCTCACTGTTTATGCGTGTGGCGTTCTCACTGTTTATGGGAGTGACGTTCTCACTGTTTATGGGTTTGCCGTTCTCACTGTTTATGGGTGTGACATTCTCACTGTTTATGGGAGTGATCTTCACACTGTTTATGGGTGTGACATTCTCACTGTTTATGGGTGTGATGTTCACACTGTTTATGGGTGTAACTATCTCACTGTTTATGCGTGTGACGTTCTCACTGTTTATGGGTGTGACGTTCTCAATGTTTATGGTAGTGATGTTCACACCGTTTATGGGTGTGACGTTCACACTGTTTATGGGTTTGACGTTCTCACTGTTTATGGGTGTGATGTTCACACTGTTTATGGGTGTAACTATCTCACTGTTTATGGGTGTGACGTTCTTACAGTTTATGGGTTTGACATTGTCATTGTTTATGGGTGTGACATTCTCACTGTGGGTGTGATGTTCACACTGTTTATGGGTGTGACGATCTCACTGTTTATGGGTGTGACGTTCGCATTGTTTATGGGTGTGACGTTCTCACTGTTTATTGGTGTTTTGTTCACACTCTTTATGGGTGTGACATTCTCACTGTTTATGGGTGTGACGTTCTCACGGTTTATGGGTTTGATGTTCTCACGCTTTAAGGATTAGTCGTTCTCACTGTATATGGTTGTGCCGTTCTCACGATTTATGGTTGTGACATTCTCACTGTTTATGGTGTGACGTTCTCACTGTTTATGGGTGTGACGTTCTTCCTGTTTATGGGTGTGACGTTCTCGCTGTTTATGTGTTTGACGTTCTCACTGTTAATGGGTGTGATGTTCACACTGTTTATGGGTGTGACGTTCTCACTGTTTATGGGTGTGACGTTCTCACTGTTTATAAGTTTGACGTTCTCATTGTTTATGGGTGTGACGTTCTCGCGTTTAATGGGTTTGACGTTCTCACTGTTTCTGGGTGTGTTGTTCACACTCTTTATGGGTGTGACGTTCTCACTGTTTATTGGTGTGAAGTTCACACTGTTTATGGGTGTGATGTTCACACTGTTTATGGGTGAGACGTTCTCACTGTTTATGCGTGTGATGGTCTCACTGTTTATGGGTATGACATTCTCACTGTTTATGGGTGTGATGTTCACACTCTTTACGGGTGTGCCATTCTCACTGTTTATGGGTGTGATGTTCACACTGTTTATGGGTGTGATGTTCTCACTGTTTCTGGGTGTGACGTTCTCACTGTTTGTGGGTGTGATGTTCACAGTGTTTATGGGTGTGACGTTCTCACTGTTTATAGGTGTGACATTCTCACTGTTTATGGGTCTGACGTTCTCACTGTTTATGCGTGCGGCGTTCTCACTGTTCATGGGAGTGACATTCTCATGTTTATGGGTTTGCCGTTCTCACTGTTTATGGGTGTGACATTCTCACTGTTTATGCGTCTGCTGTTGTGACTCTTTATTGATGTGATGTTCACACTCTTTATGGGTGTGAAGTTCTCACTGTTTATGGGTGTTATATTCACACTGTTTATGGGTGTGATGTTCTCACTGTTTATGGGTGTGACGTTCACACTGTTTATGGGTGTGACGTTCTCACTGTTTATTGGTGTGATGTTCTCACTGTTTGTGGGTGTGATGTTCACACTGTTTATGGGTGTGACGTACTCACTGTTTATGGGTTTGACATTCTCACTGTTTATGGGTGTGACGTTCTCACTGTTTATGGGTGTGACGTTCTCACTGTTTATGGGTTTGACATTCTCACTGTTTATGGGTGTGACGTTCTTGTTGTTTATGGGTGTGACGTTCTCACTGTTTATGGGTGTGTTGTTCACACTCTTTATGGGTGTGACTTTCTCACTGTTTATGGGTGTGAAGTTCACACTGTTAATGGGTGTGATGGTCACGCTGTTTTTGGGTGAGACGTTCTCACTGTTTATGCGTGTGATGGTCACACTGTTTATGGGTATGACGTTCTCACTGTTTATGGGTGTGATGTTCACACTTTTTATGGGTGTGCCATTCTCACTGTTTATGGGTGTGATGTTCACACTGTTTATGGGTGTGACGTTCTCACTGTTTATGGGTGTGACGTTCTGACTGTTTATGGGTGTGACGTTCTCACTGTTTATGCGTGTGACGTTCTCACTGTTTATGGGTGTGATGTTCACACTGTTTATGGGTGTGACGTTCTGACTTTTATGGGTTTGATGTTCTCACTGTTTATGGGTGTGATGTTCACACTGTTTATGGATGTGACGTTCTCACTGTTTATGGGTGTGATGTTCACACTGTTTATGGGTGTGACGTTCTGACTTTTATGGGTTTGATGTTCTCACTGTTTATGGGTGTGATGTTCACACTGTTTATGGGTGTGACGTTCTCACTGTTTATGGGTGTGGCGTTCTCACTGTTTATGGGTTTGCCGTTCTCACTGTTTATGGGTGTGACGTTCTCTCTGTTTATGGGTGCTACGTTCTCACTGTTTATGGGTGTGATGTTCACACTCTTTATGGGTGTGACATTCTCACTGTTTATGGGTGTGATGTTCACACTGTTTATGGGTGTGACGTTCTCACTGTTTATGGGTGTGATGTTCTCACTGTTTCTGGGTGTGACGTTCTCACTGTTGGTGGGTGTGATGTTCACACTGTTTGTGGGTGTGACGTTCTCACTGTTTATGGGTGTGACGTTCACCCTGTTTATGGGTGTGACGCTCTCACTTTATGGGTGTGATGTTCACACTCTTTATGTGTGTGACATTCTCACTGTTTATGCGTCTGATGTTCTCACTGTTTATGGGTGTGATGTTCGCACTCTTTATGGGTGTGATGTTCTCACTGTTTATGGGTGTGATGTTCGCACTGTTTATGGGTGTGACGTTCTCACTGTTTATGGGTATGATTTTCACACTCTTTATGGGTGTGACATTCTCACTGTTTATGGGTATGACATTCTCACTGTTTATGCGTGTGACATTCTCACTGTTTATGGGTGTGACGTTCACACCGTTTATGCATGTAATGTTCACACCGTTTATGTGTGTGACGTTCTCACTGTTTATGAGTTTGACGTTCTCACTGTTTATGGGCGTGATGTTCACACTGTTTATGGGTGTAACTATCTCACTGTTTATGGGTGTGACGTTCTCACATTTTATGGGTTTGACATTGTCACTGTTTATGGGTTTGACATTCTCACTGTTTATGGGTGTGATGTTCACACTGTTTATGGGTGTGACGATCTCACTGTTTATGGGTGTGACGTTCGCATTGTTTATGGGTGTGACGTTCTCACGGTTTATGTGTTTGACGTTCTCACGCTTTAAGGGTTTGACGTTCTCACTGTTTATGGTTGTGCCGTTCTCCCGATTTACGGTTGTGACATTCTCACTGTTTATGGTGTGACGTTCTCACTGTTTATGGGTGTGACATTCTCACTGTTTATGGGTGTGATGTTCACACTGTTTATGGGTGTAACTATCTCACTGTTTATGCGTGTGACGTTCTCACTGTTTATGGGTGTGACATTCTCACTGTTTATGGGTGTGATGTTCACACTGTTTATGGGTGTAACTATGTCACTGTTTATGCGTGTGACGTTCTCACTGTTTATGGGTGTGACGTTCTCAATGTTTATGGTAGTGATGTTCACACCGTTTATGGGTGTGACGTTCACACTGTTTATGGGTTTGACATTCTCACTGTTTATGGGTGTAACTATCTCACTGTTTATGGGTGTGACGTTCTTACAGTTTATGGGTTTGACATTTTCACTGTTTATGGGTTTGACATTCTCACTGTGGGTGTGATGTTCACACTGTTTATGGGTGTGACGATCTCACTGTTTATGGGTGTGACGTTCGCATTGTTTATGGGTGTGACGTTCTCACTGTTTATGGGTGTTTTGTTCACACTCTTTATGGGTGTGACATTCTCACTGTTTATGGGTGTGACGTTCTCACGGTTTATGGGTTTGACGTTCTCACGCTTTAAGGGTTAGTCGTTCTCACTGTTTATGGTTGTGCCTTTCTCACGATTTATGGTTGTGACATTCTCACTGTTTATGGTGTGACGTTCTCACTGTTTATGGGTGTGACGTTCTTCCTGTTTATGGGTGTGACGTTCTCGCTGTTTATGTGTTTGACGTTCTCACTGTTAATGGGTGTGATGTTCACACTGTTTATGGGTGTGACGTTCTCACTGTTTATGAGTTTGACGTTCTCACTGTTTATGGGTGTGACGTTCTCACGTTTAATGGGTTTGACGTTCTCGCTGTTTCTGGGTGTGTTGTTCACACTCTTTATGGGTGTGACGTTCTCACTGTTTATTGGTGTGAAGTTCACACTGTTTATGGGTATGATGTTCACACTGTTTATGGGTGTGACATTCTCACTGTTGATGGGTGTGATGTTCACACGGTTTATGGGTGTGATGTTCTCACTGTTTATGCGTGTGGCGTTCTCACTGTTTATGGGTGTGACATTCTCACTGTTTATGGGTTTGACATTCTCACTGTTTATGGGTGTGACGTTCTCGTTGTTTATGGGTGTGACATTCACACTGTTTATGGGTGTGTTGTTCACACTCTTTATGGGTGTGACGTTCTCACAGTTTATGGGTTTGACATTCCCAATGTTTATGGGTTTGACGTTCTTACAGTTTATGGGTTTGAATTTATCACGGTTTATGGGTGTGACATTCTCACTGTTTACGGTGTGACGTTCTCACTGTTTAAGGGTTTGACGTTCTCACTGTTTATTGGTGTGACGTTCTCACTGTTTATGGGTGTGTTGTTCACACTCTTTATGGGTGTGACATTCTCACTGTTTATGGGTGTGACGTTCTCACTGTTTATGGGTGTGATGTTCACACTGTTTATGGGTGTGATGTTCACAATGTTTATGGGTGTGACTTTCTCACTGTTTATGGATGCGATTTCCATTCTCTTTATGGGTGGGACATTCACACTGTTTATGGGTGTGACATTCTCACTGTTTCTGCGTGTGACATTCTCACTGTTTATGCGTGTGACATTCTCACTGTTTATGCGTGTGACGTTCTCACTGTTTATGGGTGTGACGTTCTCAATGTTTATGGTTGTGATGTTCACTCTGTTTATGGGTGTGACGTTCTCACTGTTTATGGGTTTGACATTCTTACTGTTTATGGGTGTGATGTTCACGCTGTTTATGAGTGTGACTATGTCACTGTTTATGGGTGTGACGTTCTCGTTGTTTATGGGTGTGACATTTTCACTGTTTATGGGTGTGACGTTCTCACTGTTTATGGGTTTGACGTTCTCAATGTTTATGGGTTTGACATTCTCATGGTTTATGGGTTTGACGTTATCACGGTTTAAGGTTTTGACGTTCCCACGGTTTATGGGTGTGACATTCTCACGGTTTATGGGTGTGACGTTCTCACTGTTTATGGGTTTGACGTTCTCAATGTTTATGGGTTTGACATTCTCATGGTTTATGGGTTTGACGTTATCACGGTTTAAGGTTTTGACGTTCCCACGGTTTATGGGTGTGACATTCTCACGGTTTATGGGTGTGACATTCTCACTGTTTATGGTCTGACGTTCTCACTGTTTAAGGGTTTGACATTCTCACGGTTTATTGGTGTGACGTTCTCACTGTTTATGGGTGTGTTGTTCACACTCTTTATGGGTGTTACGTTCTCACTGTTTATGGGTGTGATGTTCACACTGTTTATGGGTGTGACGTTCTCACAGTTTATGGGTGTGATGTTCACACTGTTTATGGGTGTGATGTTCTCACTGTTTCTGGGTGTGATGTTCTCACTGTTTGTGGGTGTGATGTTCACACTGTTTATGGGTGTGATGTTCTCACTTTTTATGGGTATGACATTCACCCTGTTTGTGGGTGTGACGTTCTCACTTTATGGGTGTGATGTTCACACTCTTTATGTGTGTGACATTCTCACTGTTTATGGGTGTGATGATCACAATGTTTATGTGTGTGACGTTCTCACTGTTTATGCGTGTGACGTTCTCACTGTTTATGGGTCTGACGTTCTCACTGTTTATGCGTGTGGCGTTCTCACTGTTTATGGGAGTGACGTTCTCACTGTTTATGGGTTTGCCGTTCTCATTGTTTATGGGTGTGACATTCTCACTGTTTATGCGTCTGCTGTTGTGACTCTTTATGGATGTGATGTTCACACTCTTTATGGGTGTGAAGTTCTCACTGTTTATGGGTGTGATGTTCACACTGTTTATGGGTGTGACATTCTCACTGTTTATGGGTGTGATGTTCACACTGTTTATGGGTTTGACGTTCTCTCTGTTTATGGGTGTTACGTTTTCACTGTTTATGGGTGTGATGTTCACACTCTTTATGGGTGTGACATTCTCACTGTTTATGGGTGTGATGTTCACACTGTTTATGGGTGTGACGTTCTCACTGTTTATGGGTGTTATCTCACTGTTTCTGGGTGTGACGTTCTCACTGTTTGTGGGTGTGATGTTCACACTGTTTATTGGTGTGACGTTCTCACTGTTTATGGGTGAGATGTTCACCCTGTTTATGGGTGTGACATTCTCACTTGATGGGTGTGATGTTCACACTCTTTATGTGTGTGACATTCTCACTGTTTATGGGTGTGATGTTCACACTGTTTATGTGTGTGATGTTCTCACTGTTTATGCATGTGATGTTCACACTGTTTATGGGTGTGACGTTCTCACTGTTTATGCGTGTGGCGTTCTCACTGAGTTTGACATTCTCACGGTTTATGGGTGTGACATTCTCACTGTTTATGGTCTGACGTTCTCACTGTTTAAGGATTTGACATTCTCACGGTTTATTGGTGTGACGTTCTCACTGTTTATGGGTGTGTTGTTCACACTCTTTATGGGTGTTACGTTCTCACTGTTTATGGGTGTGACGTTCTCACAGTTTATGGGTGTGATGTTCACGCTGTTTGTGGGTGTGTCTCTGATGCTGTTTTTGGGCTTGATGTTCTCACTGTTTATGGGTGTACTGTTCTCACTCTTTAACGCTGTTACATTTTCACTGCTTGATGTTGTGATGTTCGCACTGTTTATGGGAGTGACATTCAGACTGTTTATGGGTGTGATGTTCTCACTCTTTAAGGGTGTAACATTTTCACTTCTTGATGTTGTGATGTTCGCACCGTTCATGGGTGTGATGTTCTCACTGTTTACATGTGTGATCTTCTCTCTGTTTGATGGTGTGACGTTCTCACTATTTATGGGTTTCTCGTTCGCACGGTTTATGAGTGTGACGTTCGCACTGTTCCTGGGTTTGTCGTTCACACTGTTTATGGGTGTGATGTTATTGTTGTTAATGGTGTGACGTTCTCATTGTTTATGGGTGTGACGTTCTCACTGTTTATGGGTTTGACGTTCTCACTGTTTATGGGTGTGACATTCTCACTGTTTATGTGTTTGATGTTCTCACTGTTTATGGGTGTGATGTTCGCACTCTTTATGGGTGTGAAGTTCGCACTCTTTATGGGTGTGAAGTTCTCACTGTTTATGGGTGTGATGTTCACAATGTTTATGGGTGTGACTTTCTCACTGTTTATGGGTGCGATTTTCATTCTCTTTATGGGTAGGACATTCACACTGTTTATGGGTGTGACATTCTCACTGTTTCTGCGTGTGACATTCTCACTGTTTATGCGTGTGACATTCTCTTTGTTTACGCGTGTGACGTTCTCACTGTTTATGGGTGTGACGTTCTCAATGTTTATGGTTGTGATGTTCACTCTGTTTATGGGTGTGACGTTCTCACTGTTTATGGGTTTGTCATTCTTACTGTTTATGGGTGTGATGTTCACACTGTTTATGAGTGTGACTATGTCACTGTTTATGGGTGTGACGTTCTCGTTGTTTATGGGTGTGACGTTTTCACTGTTTATGGGTGTGTTGTTCACACTCTTTATGGGTGTGACATTCTCACAGTTTATGGGTGTGACGTTCTCACTGTTTATGGGTTTGACGTTCTCAATGTTTATGGGTTTGACATTCTCATGGTTTATGGGTTTGACGTTATCACGGTTTAAGGTTTTGACGTTCTCACGGTTTATGGGTGTGACATTCTCACGGTTTATGGGTGTGACATTCTCACTGTTTATGGTCTGACGTTCTCACTGTTTAAGGGTTTGACATTCTCACGGTTTAGTGGTGTGACGTTCTCTCTGTTTATGGGTGTGTTGTTCACACTCTTTATGGGTGTTACGTTCTCACTGTTTATGGGTGTGATGTTCATACTGTTTATGGGTGTGACGTTCTCACTGTTTATGGGTTTGACGTTCTCACTGTTTATGGGTGTGACGTTCTCATGGTTTAAGCGTGTGACATTCTCACTGTTTATGATGTGACGTTCTCACTGTTTATGGGTATGACGTTCTTAGTGTTTATGGGTGTGACGTTCTCACTGTTTATGGGTTTGACGTTCTCACTGTTTATTGGTGTGATGTTCACGCTGTTTATGGGTGTGACGTTCTCACTGTTTATGGGTGTGATGTTCACACTGTTTATGGGTGTGACATTCTCACTGTTGATGGGTGTGATGTTCACACGGTTTATGGGTGTGACGTTCTCACTGTTTATGGGTTTGACATTCTCACTGTTTATGGGTGTGACGTTCTCGTTGTTTATGGGTGTGACGTTTTCACTGTTTATGGGTGTGTTGTTCACACTCTTTATGGGTGTGACGTTCTCACAGTTTATGGGTGTGACTTTCTCACTGTTTATGGGTTTGACATTCTCAATGTTTATGGGTTTGACGTTCTTACAGTTTATGGGTTTGACGTTATCACGGTTTATGGGTGTGACATTCTCACTGTTTACGGTGTGACGTTCTCACTGTTTAAGGGTTTGACGTTCTCACTGTTTATTGGTGTGACGTTCTCACTGTTTATGGGTGTGTTGTTCACACTCTTTATGGGTGTGACATTCTCACTGTTTATGGGTGTGACGTTCTCACTGTTTATGGGTGTGATGTTCACACTGTTTATGGGTGTGACGTTCTCACTGTTTATGGGTGTGATGTTCACATTGTTTATGGGTGTGACGTTCTCTCTGTTTATGGGTGTGACGTTCTCACTGTTTTTGGGTTTGACGTTCTCAATGTTTATGGGTTTGACGTTCTCAATGTTTATGGCTTTGACGTACTCACGGTTTATGGGTTTGACGTTCTCACGGTTTAAGGGTTTGACGTTCTCACGGTTTATGGTTGTGACGTTCTCACGGTTTATGGGTGTGACATTCTCACTGTTTATGGGTGTGACGTTCTCACTGTTTATGGGTTTAACATTCTCACTGTTTATGGGTGTGATGTTCTCACTGTTTATGGGTTTGACGTTCTCACTTTTTATGCGTGTGACGTTCACATTGTTTATGCATGTGACGTTCTCACTGTTTATGGGTGTGACGTTCTCACTGTTCATGGTTTTGATATTCTCACTGTTTATGGTTTTGACATTCTTACTGTTTATCCGTGTGATGTTCACACTGTTTATGGGTGTGACGTTGTCACTGTTTATGGCTGTGACGTTCTCACTGTTTATGGGTGTGACGTTCTCACTGTTTATGGGTTTGACGTTCTTACTCTATGGGTGTGACGTTCTCACTGTTTATGGGTTTGACGTTCTCACTGTTTATGGTTTTGACATTCTCACTGTTTATGTCTGTCATGTTCAAAATGTTTATGGGTGTGACATTCTCACTTTTTATGGGTGTGATGTTCTCCCTGTTTTTGTGTGTGATGTTCAAAATGTTTAAGGGTTTGACGTTCTCACTGTTTATGGGTGTCACGTTCAAACTGCTGATGGGGGTGACGTTCTCACTCTTTATGGGTTTCTCGTTCACACTGTTCATGGGTGTGATGTTATCAATCTTTATAGGTTTGACGTTCACACTCTTTATGGGTGTGTCGTTCACACTGTTTATGGGTGTGACGTTCTCGTTGTTTATGGGTTTGATGTTCTCACTGTTTATGGGCGTGATATTCTCACTGTTTATGGTTGTGATGTTCTCCCTGTTTTTGGTGTGGCATTTTTGCTGCTTAGGGTGTTAAGTTCTACCTATTTTTCGATGTGAATTTCGCAATGTTAATGTGTGTGATGTTAAGACTGTTAATGGATCTGATGTTCACACAATTTATGGGTGTGACGTGCTCACTGTTTATGGGTGTGACATGCTCACTGTTTACGTGTGACATTTGCACTCTTTATGTGTGTCATGTTCACACTGTTTATGGGTGTGACGTTCTCACTGTTTATGGGTGTGTCCTTCACAGTATTTATGTGTGTGACATTCTTGCTGTTTATGGATGTGACGTTCTCACTGTTTATGGGTGTGATATTCTCACTGTTTATGGTCTGGCATATTTGCTGCTTAGGGTGTTAAGTTCTACCTATTTTTCGATGTGAATTTCACAATGTTTATGGTTGTGATGTCAACACTGATAATGGATCTGACGTTCACACTGTATTTAGCTGTGACGTTCACACTGTTTATGGATGTGACGTGCTCACTGTTTATGGTGTAACTTTCTCACTGTTTAAGGGTGTGATGTTCAAAATATTTATGGGTGTGACGTTCTCACTGTTTATGGGTGTGTTGTTCTCACGGTTTATTGTGTGACGTTCTCACTGTCTATGGGTTTGACGTTCTAACTGTTTATGAGTGTGAAGTTCACACTCTTAATGGGTGTAATGTTCTCACTGTTTATAGGTGTGATGTTCTTTTTGTTTAATGGTGTGACGTTCTCCCTGTCTATGGATGTGACGTTCTACTTGTCTAAGGGCTTGACATTTTCACTGTTTATGACTGTGATGTCCACACTCTTTATGGGTGTGACACTCACACTATTTATGGGTGTGATGTTCTCACTGTTTATGGTGTGTCGTTCTTACTGTTTATGGTTTTGACATTCTCACTGTTTACGAGTGTAACATTCCCACAGTTTGATGTTGTGAAGTTCACACTCTTAATGGGTGTGATGTTCTCACTGTTTAAAGGTGTGATGTTCTTTTTGTTTAAAGGTGTGACGTTCTCCCTGTCTATGGATGTGACGTTCTCACTGTCTAAGGGCTTGACATTTTCACTGTATATGAGTGTGATGTCCACACTGTTTATGGGTGTGACACTCACACTATTTATGGGTGTGATGTTCTCACTGTTTATGGTGTGTCGTTCTTACAGTTTATGGGTTTGACATTCTCACTGTTTATGAGTATAACATTCTCACAGTTTGATGTTGTGACGTTCTCACTCTTTATGGGTGTGACGTTCTCACTGTTTATGGGTGTGATATTCTCATTGTTTATGGTGTGACGTTCTCATTGTTTATGGGTGTGATATTCTCATTGTTTATGGTGTGACGTTCTCACTGTTTATGGTGTGACGTTCTCGCTGTTTATGGGTGTGATATTCTCACTTTTCGATGTTGTGACGTTCTCAATCTTTACAGTTGTGACGTTCTCACTGTTTATGGGTGTTATATTCTCACTGTTTATGGTGTGACGTTCTCACTGTTTATGGGTGTGACGTTCACACTGTTTATGGGTGTAATGTTCCCACTGTTTATGGCCGTGACGTTCTCACTGTTTAGGGTGTGGCATTTTTGCTGCTTAGGGTGTTAGGTTGTGAATTTCACAATGTTTATGGGTGTGAAGTTTGCACTGTTTATGGTTGTGACGTTATTGTTGTTAACGGTGTGACGTTCTCACTGTTTACATGTGACATTTGAACTGTTTATGATGGTCTCACTGTTTATGGGTGTGACGTTCAAATTCTTTATGTGTGTGACGTTCTCACTGTTTATGGTTGTGACGTTCTCACTGTTTTTGGGTGTGATGTTCAAACTCTATGGGTGTGATGTTCCCACTGTTTATGGGTGTGATGTTCTCACTGTTTATGGGTGTGACGTTCGCACTGTTTATGGGTTTGACGTTATTGCTGTTTAGGGTGTGACGTTCTCACTGTTTACGTGTGATGTTTGCACTGTTTATGGGTGTGACGGTCCCACTGTTTATTTGTGTCATGATCTCACTGTTTAAGTGTGATGTTTGAGCTCTTTATGGATGTGTCGTTCTCACTGTTTATGGGTGCGTCTTTCACAGTGTTTATGTGTGTGATGTTCTAGCTGTTTATGGGTGTGATGTCCTCACTGTTTATGGGTGGGACGTTCGCACTGTTTATGGGTTTGGCGTTATTGCTGTTTAGGGTGTGACGTTCTCACTGTTTACGTGTGACGTTTGCACTGTTTATGGGTGTGACGTTCCCACTGTTTATGTGTGTCACGATCTCACTGTTTAAGTGTGATGTTTGAACTCTTTATGGGTGTGACGTTCTCACTGTTTATGGGTGCGTCTTTCACAGTGTTTATGTGTGTGACGTTCTAGCTGTTTATGGTTCTCACTCTTTAACGTTGTTACATTTTCACTGCTTGATGTTGTGATGTTCGCACTGTTTATGGGTGTGACGTTCAGACTGTTTATGGGTGTGATGTTCTCACTCTTTAAGGGTGTAACATTTTCACTGCTTGATGTTGTGATGTTCGCACTGTTCATGGGTGTGATGTTCTCACTGTTTACATGTGCAATCTTCTCTCTGCTTGATGGTGTGACATTCTCACTATTTATGGGTTTCTCGTTTCCACTGTTTATGGGTGTGACGTTCACACTGTTTATGGGTGTGACGTTCTCACTGTTTATGGGTGTGACGTTCACACTGTTTATGGGTGTGACGTTCAAACTCTTTATGGGTGTGATGTTCTCACTGTTTACATGTGTAATCTTCTCTCTGCTTGATGGTGTGACGTTCTCACTATTTATGGGTTTCTCGTTCGCACGGTTTATGAGTGTGGCGTTCGCACTGTTCATGGGTTTGTCGTTCACACTGTTTATGGGTGCGATGTTATTGTTGTTAATGGTGTGACGTTCTCATTGTTTATGGGTTTGACATTCTCACTGTTTATGGGAGTGACGTTCAAACTCTTTATGGGTGTGACGTTCTGTTTATGGGTGTGTCGTTCACACTGTTTATGGGTGTGACGTTTTCTCTCTTTATGGGTTTCTCGTTCACCCTGTTTATGGGTTTGACGTTCTCACTGTTCATGGGTTTGATGTTCTCACTGTTTACATGTGACGTTTGAACTGTTTATGGGTGTGATGGTCTCACTGTCTATGGGTGTGAAGTTCAAACTCTTTATGGGTGTATCGTTCACACGGTTTTTGGTTGTGACATTATTGTTGTTATGGGTGTGACATTCTCACTCTTTATGGGTGTGATGATCTCACTGTTTATGGGTGTGACGTTCAAACACTTTATGGGTGTGACGTTCACACTGTTTATGGGTTTGATGTTATTGCTGTTTAGGGTGTGATGTTCTCACTTTTCACGTGTGACATTTGCACTGTTTATGGGTGTGATGTTCTCACTGTTTATGTGTGTGACGATCTCGCTGTTTAGGTGTGATGTTTGCACTCTTTATGGGTTGACGTTCTCACTGTTTATGTGTGTGTCACTCACAGTATTTATGTGTGTGACATTCTCGATGTTGATGGGTGTGATGTTCAAACTCTTTGTGGTGTGACGTTCTCATTGTTTATGGTTTTGACATTCTCACTGTTTACATGTGACATTTGAACTGTTTATGGGTGTGATGGTCTCACTGTTTATGGGTGTGACATTCAAACTCTTTATGGGTGTGATGTTCTCACTGTTTATGGGTGTGATGTTCTCACTGTTTATGGGTGTGACGTACTCACTGTTTATGGGTGTGACGTTCAAATTCTTTATAGGCGTGATGTACTCTCTGTTTAGGGTGTGATGTTCTCACTGTTTATGGGTGTGACGTTTGCACTGTTTATGGGTTTGATGTTATTGCTGTTTAGGGTGTGATGTTCTCACTTTTCACGTGTGACGTTTGCACTGTTTATGGGAGTGATGTTCTCACTGTTTATGTGTGTGACGATCTCGCTGTTTAGGTGTGATGTTTGCACTCTTTATGGGTTGACGTTCTCACTGTTTATGTGTGTGTCTCTCACAGTATTTATGTGTGTGACATTCTCGCTGTTGATGGGTGTGACGTTCTCACTGTTTATGGGTGTGTCGTTCACACTGTTTATGGGTGTGACGTTATTGTTATTGAGAGTGTGACGTTCTCATTGTTTATGGGTTTGACGTTCTCACTGTTTACATGTGACATTTGAACTGTTTATGGGTGTGATGGTCTCACTGTTTATGGGTGTGATGATCTCACTGTTTATGGGGGTGACGTTCAAACTCTTTGTGGTGTGACGTTCTCATTGTTTATGGGTTCGACGTTCTCACTGTTTACATGTGACATTTGAACTGTTTATGGGTGTGATGGTCTCACTCTTTATGGGTGTGACATTCAAACTCTTTATGGGTGTGATGTTCTCACTGTTTATGGGTGTGATGTTCTCACTGTTTATGGGTGTGACGTACTCACTGTTTATGGGTGTGACGTTCAAATTCTTTATAGGCGTGATGTACTCTCTGTTTATGGGTGTGATGTTCTCACTGTTTATGGGTGTGACGTTTGCACTGTTTATGGGTTTGGCGTTATTGCTGTTTAGGGTGTGTCGTTTTCACTGTTTAAGTGTGACGTTTGAACTCTTTATGGGTATGGCGTTCTCGCTCTTTATGGGTGTGATGTTCACACTGTTTATGGGTGTACTGTTCTCACTCTTTAACGGTGTTACATTTTCACTGCTTGATGTTGTGATTTTCTCACTGTTTATGGATGTGACGTTCACATTGTTTATGGGTGTGACGTTTTCACTGTTTATGGGTGTGACGTTCTCACTGTTTATGGGTGTGACGTTCAAACTCTTAATGCGTGTGACATTCTCTCTGCTTGTGAGTGTGATGTTCTCACTGTTTATGGGTGTGACGTTCGTACTGTTTATGGGTTTGACGTTATTGCTGTTTAGGGTGTGACGTTCTCACTCCTTACATGTGACGTTCTCACTGTTTTTGTGTATGACGATCTCGCTGTTTACGTGTGACGTTTGCACTCTTTATGGGTGCGACGTTCTCACTGTTTACATGTGACATTTGAACTGTTTATGGGTGTGATGTTCTCACTGTTTATGGGTGTGACGTTCAAACTCTTTATGGGTGTGACGTTCTCACTGTTTATGGGTGTGACGTTCTCACTGTTTATGGGTGTGACGGTCTCACTTTTTATGGTGTGGCATTTTTGCTGCTTAGGGTGTTAAGTTCTACCTATTTTTCGATGTGAATTTCACAATGTTTATGGGTGTGATGTTAACACTGTTAATGGATCTGACATTCACACTGTTAATGGATCTGACGTTCACACTGTTTATGGGTGTGCCGTTCTCACTGTTTATGGTGATGAATTTTTGCTGCTTAGGGAGTTAAGTTCTACCTATTTTTCGATGTGAATTTCACAATGTTTATGGGTGTGATGTTAACACTGTTAATGTATCTGACATCACACTGTTTATGGGTGTGACATGCTCACTGTTTATGGGTGTGACGTTCTCACTGTTTATGTGTGTGACATTCACACTGTTTTTAGGTGTGATGTTCTCACTGTTTATTGGTGTGACGTTCTCACTGTTTATGGGTGTGAAGTTCTCATTGTTTATGGGTGTGAAGTTCACACTGTTTTTAGGTGTGACGTTCTCACTGGTTATGGGTGTGACGTTCTCACTGTTTATGGGTGTGATTTTCAAACTGTTTATGGGTGTGACGTGCTCACTGTTTATGGGTGTGATGTTCACACTGTATTTAGGTGTGATGTTCCCACTGTTTATGGGTGTGACGTTCTCACTGTTTATGGTGTGGCATTTTTGCTGCTTATGGTGTTGAGTTCTATCTATTTTCGATGTGAATTTCACAATGTTTAAGGGAGTGATGTTACCACTGTTAATGGATCTGACATTCACACTGTTTATGGGTGTGATGTTCTCCCTGTCTCTGGGTGTGACGTTCTCACTGTTTATGGGTGTGACGTTCTCCCTGTCTTTGGGCTTGACATTTTCACTGTTTATGAGTGTGATGTCCACACTGTTTATGGGTGTGACGCTCACACTATTTTTGGGTGTGATGTTCTCACTGTTTATGGTGTGACGTTTTCACTGTCTATGGGCTTGACATTTTCACTGTTTATATGTGTGACGTTCTCACTGTTTATCGGTGTGATGTTCTCCCTGTCTCTGGGTGTGACGTTCTCACTGTTTATGGGTGTGACGTTCTCCCTGTCTTTGGGCTTGACATTTTCACTGTTTATGAGTGTGATGTCCACACTGTTTATGGGTGTGACGCTCACACTATTTTTGGGTGTGATGTTCTCACTGTTTATGGTGTGACGTTTTCACTGTCTATGGGCTTGACATTTTCACTGTTTATATGTGTGACGTTCTCACTGTTTATCAGTGTGATGTTCACACTATTTTTAGGTGTGACGTTCTCACTGTTTATGGGTGTGACGTGCTCACTGTTTATGGGTGTGACGTTCTCACTGTTTAAGGGTGTGACGTTCACACTGTATTTAGGTGTGACGTTCTCACTGTTTATGGGTGTGACGTACTCACTGTTTATGGTGTGACGTTCTCACTGATTATGGGTGTGACGTGCTCATTGTTTATGGGTGTGACGTTCTCACTGTTTATGTGTGTGACATTCACAATGTGTTTAGGTGTGACGTGCTCACTGTTTATGGGTGTGACGTTCTCACTGTTTAGGGGAGTGATATTCTCACTGTTTATGAGTGTGACGTTCTCATTGTTTATGGTGTGACATTCACGCTGTTTATGGGTTTGATGTTCTCACTGTTTATGGTGTGACGTTCTCACTGTTTATGGTGTGGCATTTTTGCTGCTTAGGGAGTTAAGTTCTACCTATTTTTCGATGTGAATTTCACAATGTTTATGGGTGTGATGTTAACACTGTTAATGGATCTGACATTCACACTGTTAATGGATCTGACGTTCACACTGTTTATGGGTGTGCCGTTCTCACTGTTTATGGTGATGAATTTTTGCTGCTTAGGGAGTTAAGTTCTACCTATTTTTCGATGTGAATTTCACAATGTTTATGGGTGTGATGTTAACACTGTTAATGTATCTGACATCACACTGTTTATGGGTGTGACATGCTCACTGTTTATGGGTGTGACGTTCTCACTGTTTATGTGTGTGACATTCACACTGTTTTTAGGTGTGATGTTCTCACTGTTTATTGGTGTGACGTTCTCACTGTTTATGGGTGTGAAGTTCTCATTGTTTATGGGTGTGAAGTTCACACTGTTTTTAGGTGTGACGTTCTCACTGGTTATGGGTGTGACGTTCTCACTGTTTATGGGTGTGATTTTCAAACTGTTTATGGGTGTGACGTGCTCACTGTTTATGGGTGTGATGTTCACACTGTATTTAGGTGTGATGTTCCCACTGTTTATGGGTGTGACGTTCTCACTGTTTATGGTGTGACGTTCTCACTGTTAATGGTGTGGCATTTTTGCTGCTTATGGTGTTGAGTTCTATCTATTTTCGATGTGAATTTCACAATGTTTAAGGGAGTGATGTTACCACTGTTAATGGATCTGACATTCACACTGTTTATGGGTGTGATGTTCTCCCTGTCTCTGGGTGTGACGTTCTCACTGTTTATGGGTGTGACGTTCTCCCTGTCTTTGGGCTTGACATTTTCACTGTTTATGAGTGTGATGTCCACAATGTTTATGGGTGTGACGCTCACACTATTTTTGGGTGTGATGTTCTCACTGTTTATGGTGTGACGTTTTCACTGTCTATGGGCTTGACATTTTCACTGTTTATATGTGTGACGTTCTCACTGTTTATCAGTGTGATGTTCACACTATTTTTAGGTGTGACGTTCTCACTGTTTATGGGTGTGACGTGCTCGCTGTTTATGGGTGTGACGTTCTCACTGTTTAAGGGTGTGACGTTCACACTGTATTTAGGTGTGACGTTCGCACTGTTTATGGGTGTGACGTACTCACTGTTTATGGTGTGACGTTCTCACTGATTATGGGTGTGACGTGCTCATTGTTTATGGGTGTGACGTTCTCACTGTTTATGGGTGTGACATTCACAATGTGTTTAGGTGTGACGTGCTCACTGTTTATGGGTGTGACGTTCTCACTGTTTAGGGGAGTGATAGTCTCACTGTTTATGAGTGTGACGTTCTCATTGTTTATGGTGTGACATTCACGCTGTTTATGGGTTTGATGTTCTCACTGTTTATGGTGTGACGTTCTCACTGTTTATGGTGTGGCATTTTTGCTGCTTAGGGAGTTAAGTTCTACCTATTTTTCGATGTGAATTTCACAATGTTTATGGGTGTGATGTTCTCACTGTTTATGGGTGTGACGTTCTCACTGTTTATGGTGTGGCATTTTTGCTGCTTAGGGAGTTAAGTTCTACCTATTTTTCGATGTGAATTTCACAATGTTTATGGGTGTGATGTTAACACTTAATGTATCTGACGTCACACTGTTTATGGGTGTGACGTTCACACTGTTTATGGGGGTGACGTTATTGTTGTTAAGGGTGTGACGTTCTCATTGTTTATGGGTTTGACGTTCTCACTGTTTACATGTGACATTTGAACTGATTATGGCTGTGATGGTCTCACTGTTTATGAGTGTGACGTTCAAACACTTTATGGGTGTGACGTTCTCACTGTTACTGGGTATGACGTTCTCATTGTTTATGGGTGTGACGTTCTCACTGTTTACGTGTGACGTTTGCACTGTTTATGGGTGTGACGTTCCCACTGTTTATGTGTGTCACGATCTCACTGTTTAAGTGTGATGTTTGAACTCTTTATGGGTGTGACGTTCTCACTGTTTATGGGTGCGTCTTTCACAGTGTTTATGTGTGTGACGTTCTAGCTGTTTATGGGTGTGATGTTCTCACTGTTTATGGGTGTGACGTTCACACTGTTTATGGGTGTGACGTTCTCACTGTTTATGGGTGTGACGTTCACACTGTTTATGGGTGTAATGTTCTCACTCTTTAACGTTGTTACATTTTCACTGCTTGATGTTGTGATGTTCGCACTGTTTATGGGTGTGACGTTCAGACTGTTTATGGGTGTGATGTTCTCACTCTTTAAGGGTGTAACATTTTCACTGCTTGATGTTGTGATGTTCGCACTGTTCATGGGTGTGATGTTCTCACTGTTTACATGTGCAATCTTCTCTCTGCTTGATGGTGTGACATTCTCACTATTTATGGGTTTCTCGTTTCCACTGTTTATGGGTGTGACGTTCACACTGTTTATGGGTGTGACGTTCTCACTGTTTATGGGTGTGACGTTCACACTGTTTATGGGTGTGACGTTCAAACTCTTTATGGGTGTGATGTTCTCACTGTTTACATGTGTAATCTTCTCTCTGCTTGATGGTGTGACGTTCTCACTATTTATGGGTTTCTCGTTCGCACGGTTTATGAGTGTGGCGTTCGCACTGTTCATGGGTTTGTCGTTCACACTGTTTATGGGTGCGATGTTATTGTTGTTAATGGTGTGACGTTCTCATTGTTTATGGGTTTGACATTCTCACTGTTTACATGTGACATTCTCACTGTTTATGGGAGTGACGTTCAAACTCTTTATGGGTGTGACGTTCTGTTTATGGGTGTGTCGTTCACACTGTTTATGGGTGTGACGTTTTCTCTCTTTATGGGTTTCTCGTTCACCCTGTTTATGGGTTTGACGTTCTCACTGTTCATGGGTTTGATGTTCTCACTGTTTACATGTGACGTTTGAACTGTTTATGGGTGTGATGGTCTCACTGTCTATGGGTGTGAAGTTCAAACTCTTTATGGGTGTATCGTTCACACGGTTTTTGGTTGTGACATTATTGTTGTTATGGGTGTGACATTCTCACTCTTTATGGGTGTGATGATCTCACTGTTTATGGGTGTGACGTTCAAACACTTTATGGGTGTGACGTTCACACTGTTTATGGGTTTGATGTTATTGCTGTTTAGGGTGTGATGTTCTCACTTTTCACGTGTGACGTTTGCACTGTTTATGGGTGTGATGTTCTCACTGTTTATGTGTGTGACGATCTCGCTGTTTAGGTGTGATGTTTGCACTCTTTATGGGTTGACGTTCTCACTGTTTATGTGTGTGTCACTCACAGTATTTATGTGTGTGACATTCTCGATGTTGATGGGTGTGATGTTCAAACTCTTTGTGGTGTGACGTTCTCATTGTTTATGGTTTTGACATTCTCACTGTTTACATGTGACATTTGAACTGTTTATGGGTGTGATGGTCTCACTGTTTATGGGTGTGACATTCAAACTCTTTATGGGTGTGATGTTCTCACTGTTTATGGGTGTGATGTTCTCACTGTTTATGGGTGTGACGTACTCACTGTTTATGGGTGTGACGTTCAAATTCTTTATAGGCGTGATGTACTCTCTGTTTAGGGTGTGATGTTCTCACTGTTTATGGGTGTGACGTTTGCACTGTTTATGGGTTTGATGTTATTGCTGTTTAGGGTGTGATGTTCTCACTTTTCACGTGTGACGTTTGCACTGTTTATGGGAGTGATGTTCTCACTGTTTATGTGTGTGACGATCTCGCTGTTTAGGTGTGATGTTTGCACTCTTTATGGGTTGACGTTCTCACTGTTTATGTGTGTGTCTCTCACAGTATTTATGTGTGTGACATTCTCGCTGTTGATGGGTGTGACGTTCTCACTGTTTATGGGTGTGTCGTTCACACTGTTTATGGGTGTGACGTTATTGTTATTGAGAGTGTGACGTTCTCATTGTTTATGGGTTTGACGTTCTCACTGTTTACATGTGACATTTGAACTGTTTATGGGTGTGATGGTCTCACTGTTTATGGGTGTGATGATCTCACTGTTTATGGGGGTGACGTTCAAACTCTTTGTGGTGTGACGTTCTCATTGTTTATGGGTTCGACGTTCTCACTGTTTACATGTGACATTTGAACTGTTTATGGGTGTGATGGTCTCACTCTTTATGGGTGTGACATTCAAACTCTTTATGGGTGTGATGTTCTCACTGTTTATGGGTGTGATGTTCTCACTGTTTATGGGTGTGACGTACTCACTGTTTATGGGTGTGATGTTCAAATTCTTTATAGGCGTGATGTACTCTCTGTTTATGGGTGTGATGTTCTCACTGTTTATGGGTGTGACGTTTGCACTGTTTATGGGTTTGGCGTTATTGCTGTTTAGGGTGTGTCGTTTTCACTGTTTAAGTGTGACGTTTGAACTCTTTATGGGTATGGCGTTCTCGCTCTTTATGGGTGTGATGTTCACACTGTTTATGGGTGTACTGTTCTCACTCTTTAACGGTGTTACATTTTCACTGCTTGATGTTGTGATTTTCTCACTGTTTATGGATGTGACGTTCACATTGTTTATGGGTGTGACGTTTTCACTGTTTATGGGTGTGACGTTCTCACTGTTTATGGGTGTGACGTTCAAACTCTTAATGCGTGTGACATTCTCTCTGCTTGTGAGTATGATGTTCTCACTGTTTATGGGTGTGACGTTCGTACTGTTTATGGGTTTGACGTTATTGCTGTTTAGGGTGTGACGTTCTCACTCCTTACATGTGACGTTCTCACTGTTTTTGTGTATGACGATCTCGCTGTTTACGTGTGACGTTTGCACTCTTTATGGGTGCGACGTTCTCACTGTTTACATGTGACATTTGAACTGTTTATGGGTGTGATGGTCTCACTGTTTATGGGTGTGACGTTCAAACTCTTTATGGGTGTGACGTTCTCACTGTTTATGGGTGTGACGTTCTCACTGTTTATGGGTGTGACGGTCTCACTTTTTATGGTGTGGCATTTTTGCTGCTTAGGGTGTTAAGTTCTACCTATTTTTCGATGTGAATTTCACAATGTTTATGGGTGTGATGTTAACACTGTTAATGGATCTGACATTCACACTGTTAATGGATCTGACGTTCACACTGTTTATGGGTGTGCCGTTCTCACTGTTTATGGTGATGAATTTTTGCTGCTTAGGGAGTTAAGTTCTACCTATTTTTCGATGTGAATTTCACAATGTTTATGGGTGTGATGTTAACACTGTTAATGTATCTAACATCACACTGTTTATGGGTGTGACATGCTCACTGTTTATGGGTGTGACGTTCTCACTGTTTATGTGTGTGACATTCACACTGTTTTTAGGTGTGATGTTCTCACTGTTTATTGGTGTGACGTTCTCACTGTTTATGGGTGTGAAGTTCTCATTGTTTATGGGTGTGAAGTTCACACTGTTTTTAGGTGTGACGTTCTCACTGGTTATGGGTGTGACGTTCTCACTGTTTATGGGTGTGATTTTCAAACTGTTTATGGGTGTGACGTGCTCACTGTTTATGGGTGTGATGTTCACACTGTATTTAGGTGTGATGTTCCCACTGTTTATGGGTGTGACGTTCTCACTGTTTATGGTGTGACGTTCTCACTGTTAATGGTGTGGCATTTTTGCTGCTTATGGTGTTGAGTTCTATCTATTTTCGATGTGAATTTCACAATGTTTAAGGGAGTGATGTTACCACTGTTAATGGATCTGACATTCACACTGTTTATGGGTGTGATGTTCTCCCTGTCTCTGGGTGTGACGTTCTCACTGTTTATGGGTGTGACGTTCTCCCTGTCTTTGGGCTTGACATTTTCACTGTTTATGAGTGTGATGTCCACAATGTTTATGGGTGTGACGCTCACACTATTTTTGGGTGTGATGTTCTCACTGTTTATGGTGTGACGTTTTCACTGTCTATGGGCTTGACATTTTCACTGTTTATATGTGTGACGTTCTCACTGTTTATCGGTGTGATGTTCACACTATTTTTAGGTGTGACGTTCTCACTGTTTATGGGTGTGACGTGCTCGCTGTTTATGGGTGTGACGTTCTCACTGTTTAAGGGTGTGACGTTCACACTGTATTTAGGTGTGACGTTCTCACTGTTTATGGGTGTGACGTACTCACTGTTTATGGTGTGACGTTCTCACTGATTATGGGTGTGACGTGCTCATTGTTTATGGGTGTGACGTTCTCACTGTTTATGGGTGTGACATTCACAATGTGTTTAGGTGTGACGTGCTCACTGTTTATGGGTTTGACGTTCTCACTGTTTAGGGGAGTGATATTCTCACTGTTTATGAGTGTGACGTTCTCATTGTTTATGGTGTGACATTCACGCTGTTTATGGGTTTGATGTTCTCACTGTTTATGGTGTGACGTTCTCACTGTTTATGGTGTGGCATTTTTGCTGCTTAGGGAGTTAAGTTCTACCTATTTTTCGATGTGAATTTCACAATGTTTATGGGTGTGATGTTCTCACTGTTTATGGGTGTGACGTTCTCACTGTTTATGGTGTGGCATTTTTGCTGCTTAGGGAGTTAAGTTCTACCTATTTTTCGATGTGAATTTCACAATGTTTATGGGTGTGATGTTAACACTTAATGTATCTGACGTCACACTGTTTATGGGTGTGACGTTCACACTGTTTATGGGGGTGACGTTATTGTTGTTAAGGGTGTGACGTTCTCATTGTTTATGGGTTTGACGTTCTCACTGTTTACATGTGACATTTGAACTGATTATGGCTGTGATGGTCTCACTGTTTATGAGTGTGACGTTCAAACACTTTATGGGTGTGACGTTCTCACTGTTACTGGGTATGACGTTCTCACTGTTTAGGGGGGGGATGTTCTCTCTGTTTATGGGTGTGACGTTCACACTGTTTATGGGTGTGACGTTCACACTGTTTTTGGGTGTGATGTTCTCACTGTTTATGGTGTGACGGTCTCACTGTTTATGGTGTGACGTTCTCATTGTTTATGGTTGTGATATTCTCACTTTTCGATGTTGTGACATTCTCACTCTTTATCGGGTTGTCGTTCTCACTGTTTATGGGTGTGATATTCTCACTGTTTATGGTGTGACGTTCTCACTGTTTATGGGTGTGATATTCTCACTGTTTATGGTGTGAGTTTCTCACTGTTTATGGGTGTGATATTCTCACTGCTTATGAGTGTGATGTTCTCACTGCTTATTTGTGTGACGTTTGCATTGTTTATGGGTGTGACGTTCTGACTGTTTACGGGTGTGACGTTCTCCCTGTTTATGGTGTGGCATTTTTGCTGCTTAGGGTGTTAAGTTCTACCTATTTTTCGATGTGAATTTCACAATGTTTATGGGTGTGATGTTAACACTGTTAATGGATCTGACATTCACACTGTTTATCGGATTGACGTGCTCACTGTTTATGGGTGTGACGTGCTCACTGTTTATGGTTGTGATGTTCACACTGTTTTTAGGTGTGACATTCACACTGTTTATGGGTCTTAAGTTCTCACTGTTCATGGGTGTGTCATTCACACTGTTTATGGGTGTGTTGTTCACACTGTTTATGAGTGTGACGTTATTGTTGTTAAGGGTGTGACATTCTCATTGTTTATGGGTTTGACGTTCTCACTGTTTACATGTGACATTTGAACTGCTTATGGGTGTGATGGTCTCACTGTTTATGGGTGTGACTTTCAAACTCTTTATGGGTGTGATGTTCTCACTGTTTATGGGTGTGACGTTCTCACTGTTTATGGGTGTGACGTTCAAACTCTTAATGCGTGTGACATTCTCTCTGCTTATGAGTGTGATGTTCTCACTGTTTATGGGTGTGACGTTCGTACTGTTTATGGGTTTGACGTTATTGCTGTTTAGGGTGTGACGTTCTCACTCCTTACATGTGACGTTCTCACTGTTTTTGTGTATGACGATCTCGCTGTTTACGTGTGACGTTTGCACTCTTTATGGGTGTGACGTTCTCACTGTTTACATGTGACATTTGAACTGTTTATGGGTGTGATGTTCTCACTGTTTATGGGTGTGACGTTCAAACTCTTTATGGGTGTGACGTTCTCACTGTTTATGGGTGTGACGTTCTCACTTTTTATGGTGTGGCATTTTTGCTGCTTAGGGTGTTAAGTTCTACCTATTTTTCGATGTGAATTTCACAATGTTTATGGGTGTGATGTTAACACTGTTAATGGATCTGACATTCACACTGTTAATGGATCTGACGTTCACACTGTTCATGGGTGTGTCGTTCACACTGTTTATGGGTGTGTCGTTCACACTGTTTATGGGTGTGACGTTATTGTTGTTAAGGGTGTGACATTCTCATTGTTTATGGGTTTGACGTTCTCACTGTTTACATGTGACATTTGAACTGCTTATGGGTGTGATGGTCTCACTGTTTATGGGTGTGACGTTCGCACTGTTTATGAGTTTGGCGTAATTGCTGTTTGGGGTGTGACGTTCTCACTGTTTGCGTGTGACATTTGCACTGTTTATGGGTGTGATGTTCCCACTGTTTCTGGGTGTGATATTCTCACTGTTTATGAGTGTGACGTTCTCACTGTTTATGTTGTGACGTTCTCACTGTTTATGGTCTGGCATTTTTGCTGATTAGGGTGTTAAGTTCTACCTATTTTTCGATGTGAATTTCACAATGTTTATGGGTGTGATGTTAACACTGTTAATGTATCTGACATCACACTGATAATGGGTGTGACATGCTCACTGATTATGGGTGTGACGTTCTCACTGTTTATGTGTGTGACATTCACACTGTTTTTAGGTGTGATGTTCTCACTGTTTATTGGTGTGACGTTCTCACTGTTTATGGGTGTGAAGTTCACATTGTTTATGGGTGTGAAGTTCACACTGTTTTTAGGTGTGACGTTCTCACTGGTTATGGGTGTGACGTTCTCACTGTTTATGGGTGTGATTTTCAAACTGTTTATGGGTGTGACGTGCTCACTGTTTATGGGTGTGATGTTCACACTGTATTTAGGTGTGATGTTCCCACTGTTTATGGGTGTGACGTTCTCACTGTTTATGGTGTGACGTTCTCACTGTTAATGGTGTGGCATTTTTGCTGCTTATGGTGTTGAGTTCTATCTATTTTCGATGTGAATTTCACAATGTTTATGGGAGTGATGTTACCACTGTTAATGGATCTGACATTCACACTGTTTATGCATGTGATGTTCTCCCTGTCTATGGGTGTGACGTTCTCACTGTTTATGGGTGTGACGTTCTCCCTGTCTATGGGCTTGACATTTTCACTGTTTATGAGTGTGATGTCCACACTGTTTATGGGTGTGACGCTCACACTATTTTTGGGTGTGATGTTCTCACTGTTTATGGTGTCACGTTTTCACTGTCTATGGACTTGACATTTTCACTCTTTATGTCTGTGACGTTCTCACTGTTTATCGGTGTGATGTTCACACTATTTTTAGGTGTGACGTTCTCACTGTTTATGGGTGTGACGTGCTCACTGTTTATGAGTGTGACGTTCTCACTGTTTATGTTGTGACGTTCTCACTGTTTATGGTCTGGCATTTTTGCTGCTTAGGGTGTTAAGTTCTACCTATTTTTCGATGTGAATTTCACAATGTTTATGGCTGTGATGTTAACACTGTTAATGGATCTGACATTCACACTGTTACTGGGTCTGACGTTCTCACTGTTTATGGGTGTGACGTACTCACTGTTTATGGGTGTGACATTCTCACTGTTTATGGGTGTGATGTTCACATTGTTTATGGGTGTGACGTGCTCACTGTTTACGGGTGTGACGTGCTCACTGTTTATGGGTGTGACGTTCTCACTGCTTATGGGTGTGACATTCACACTGTTTTTAGATGTGATGTTCTCACTGTTTATTGGTGTGACGTTCTCACTGTTTATGGGTGTGAAGTTCTCATTGTTTATGGGTGTGACGTTCACACTGTTTTTAGGTGTGACATTCACACTGTTTATGGGTCTTAAGTTCTCACTGTTCATGGGTGTGTCGTTCACACTGTTTATGGGTGTGTCGTTCACACTGTTTATGGGTGTGACGTTATTGTTGTTAAGGGTGTGACATTCTCATTGTTTATGGGTTTGACGTTCACACTGTTTACATGTGACATTTGAACTGCTTATGGGTGTGATGGTCTCACTGTTTATGGGTGTGACTTTCAAACTCTTTATGGGTGTGATGATCTCTCTGTTTATGGGTGTGATGTTCTCACTGTTTATGGGTGTGACGTTCGCACTGTTTATGAGTTTGGCGTAATTGCTGTTTAGGGTGTGACGTTCTCACTGTTTGCGTGTGACGTTTGCACTGTTTATGGGTGTGATGTTCCCACTGTTTCTGGGTGTGATATTCTCACTGTTTATGAGTGTGACGTTCTCACTGTTTATGTTGTGACGTTCTCACTGTTTATGGTCTGGCATTTTTGCTGCTTAGGGTGTTAAGTTCTACCTATTTTTCGATGTGAATTTCACAATGTTTATGGGTGTGATGTTAACACTGTTAATGGATCTGACATTCACACTGTTAATGGATCTGACGTTCACACTGTTTATGGGTGTGCCGTTCTCACTGTTTATGGTGATGAACTTTTGCTGCTTAGGGTGTTAAGTTCTACCTATTTTTCGATGTGAATTTCACAATGTTTATGGGTGTGATGTTAACACTGTTAATGTATCTGACATCACACTGTTTATGGGTGTGACATGCTCACTGTTTATGGGTGTGACGTTCTCACTGTTTATGTGTGTGACATTCACACTGTTTTTAGGTGTGATGTTCTCACTGTTTATTGGTGTGACGTTCTCACTGTTTATGTGTGTGAAGTTCTTATTGTTTATGGGTGTGAAGTTCACACTGTTTTTAGGTGTGACGTTCTCACTGGTTATGGGTGTGACGTTCTCACTGTTTATGGGTGTGATTTTCAAACTGTTTATGGGTGTGACGTGCTCACTGTTTATGGGTGTGATGTTCCCACTGTTTATGGGTGTGACGTTCTCACTGTTTATGGTGTGACGTTCTCACTGTTAATGGTGTGGCATTTTTGCTGCTTATGGTGTTGAGTTCTATCTATTTTCGATGTGAATTTCACAATGTTTATGGGAGTGATGTTACCACTGTTAATGGATCTGACATTCACACTGTTTATGCGTGTGATGTTCTCCCTGTCTATGGGTGTGACGTTCTCACTGTTTATGGGTGTGACGTTCTCCCTGTCTATGGGCTTGACATTTTCACTGTTTATGAGTGTGATGTCCACACTGTTTATGGGTGTGACGCTCACACTATTTATGGGAATGATGTTCTCACTGTTTATGGGTGTGACGTTCAAACTCTTTATGGGTGTGACGTTCTCACTGTTTATGGGTGTGACGTTCTCACTTTTTATGGTGTGGCATTTTTGCTGCTTAGGGTGTTAAGTTCTACCTATTTTTCGATGTGAATTTCACAATGTTTATGGGTGTGATGTTAACACTGTTAATGGATCTGACATTCACACTGTTAATGGATCTGACGTTCACACTGTTCATGGGTGTGTCGTTCACACTGTTTATGGGTGTGTCGTTCACACTGTTTATGGGTGTGGCGTTATTGTTGTTAAGGGTGTGACATTCTCATTGTTTATGGGTTTGACGTTCTCACTGTTTACATGTGACATTTGAACTGCTTATGGGTGTGATGGTCTCACTGTTTATGGGTGTGACGTTCGCACTGTTTATGAGTTTGGCGTAATTGCTGTTTGGGGTGTGACGTTCTCACTGTTTGCGTGTGACGTTTGCACTGTTTATGGGTGTGATGTTCCCACTGTTTCTGGGTGTGATATTCTCACTGTTTATGAGTGTGACGTTCTCACTGTTTATGTTGTGACGTTCTCACTGTTTATGGTCTGGCATTTTTGCTGCTTAGGGTGTTAAGTTCTACCTATTTTTCGATGTGAATTTCACAATGTTTATGGGTGTGATGTTAACACTGTTAATGTATCTGACATCACACTGATAATGGGTGTGACATGCTCACTGATTATGGGTGTGACGTTCTCACTGTTTATGTGTGTGACATTCACACTGTTTTTAGGTGTGATGTTCTCACTGTTTATTGGTTTGACGTTCTCACTGTTTATGGGTGTGAAGTTCTCATAGTTTATGGGTGTGAAGTTCACACTGTTTTTAGGTGTGACGTTCTCACTGGTTATGGGTGTGACGTGCTCACTGTTTATGGGTGTGATGTTCACACTGTATTTAGGTGTGATGTTCCCACTGTTTATGGGTGTGACGTTCTCACTGTTTATGGTGTGACGTTCTCACTGTTAATGGTGTGGCATTTTTGCTGCTTATGGTGTTGAGTTCTATCTATTTTCGATGTGAATTTCACAATGTTTATGGGAGTGATGTTACCACTGTTAATGGATCTGACATTCACACTGTTTATGCATGTGATGTTCTCCCTGTCTATGGGTGTGACGTTCTCACTGTTTATGGGTGTGACGTTCTCCCTGTCTATGGGCTTGACATTTTCACTGTTTATGAGTGTGAGGTCCACACTGTTTATGGGTGTGACGCTCACACTATTTTTGGGTGTGATGTTCTCACTGTTTATGGTGTGACGTTTTCACTGTCTATGGACTTGACATTTTCACTCTTTATGTGTGTGACGTTCTCACTGTTTATCGGTGTGATGTTCACACTATTTTTAGGTGTGACGTTCTCACTGTTTATGGGTGTGACGTGCTCACTGTTTATGAGTGTGACGTTCTCACTGTTTATGTTGTGACGTTCTCACTGTTTATGGTCTGGCATTTTTGCTGCTTAGGGTGTTAAGTTCTACCTATTTTTCGATGTGAATTTCACAATGTTTATGGCTGTGATGTTAACACTGTTAATGGATCTGACATTCACACTGTTACTGGGTCTGACGTTCTCACTGTTTATGGGTGTGACGTACTCACTGTTTATGGGTGTGACATTCTCACTGTTTATGGGTGTGATGTTCACATTGTTTATGGGTGTGACGTGCTCACTGTTTACGGGTGTGACGTGCTCACTGTTTATGGGTGTGACGTTCTCACTGCTTATGGGTGTGACATTCACACTGTTTTTAGATGTGATGTTCTCACTGTTTATTGGTGTGACGTTCTCACTGTTTATGGGTGTGAAGTTCTCATTGTTTATGGGTGTGACGTTCACACTGTTTTTAGGTGTGACATTCACATTGTTTATGGGTCTTAAGTTCTCACTGTTCATGGGTGTGTCGTTCACACTGTTTATGGGTGTGTCGTTCACACTGTTTATGGGTGTGAAGTTCTCATTGTTTATGGGTGTGACGTTCACACTGTTTTTAGGTGTGACATTCACACTGTTTATGGGTCTTAAGTTCTCACTGTTCATGGGTGTGACATTCACACTTTTTATGGGTCTTAAGTTCTCACTGTTCATGGGTGTGTCGTTCACACTGTTTATGGGTGTGTCGTTCACACTGTTTATGGGTGTGACGTTATTGTTGTTAAGGGTGTGACATTCTCATTGTTTATGGGTTTGACGTTCACACTGTTTACATGTGACATTTGAACTGCTTATGGGTGTGATGGTCTCACTGTTTATGGGTGTGACTTTCAAACTCTTTATGGGTGTGATGATCTCTCTGTTTATGGGTGTGATGTTCTCACTGTTTATGGGTGTGACGTTCGCACTGTTTATGAGTTTGGCGTAATTGCTGTTTAGGGTGTGACGTTCTCACTGTTTGCGTGTGACGTTTGCACTGTTTATGGGTGTGATGTTCCCACTGTTTCTGGGTGTGATATTCTCACTGTTTATGAGTGTGACGTTCTCACTGTTTATGTTGTGACGTTCTCACTGTTTATGGTCTGGCATTTTTGCTGCTTAGGGTGTTAAGTTCTACCTATTTTTCGATGTGAATTTCACAATGTTTATGGGTGTGATGTTAACACTGTTAATGGATCTGACATTCACACTGTTAATGGATCTGACGTTCACACTGTTTATGGGTGTGCCGTTCTCACTGTTTATGGTGATGAACTTTTGCTGCTTAGGGAGTTAAGTTCTACCTATTTTTCGATGTGAATTTCACAATGTTTATGGGTGTGATGTTAACACTGTTAATGTATCTGACATCACACTGTTTATGGGTGTGACATGCTCACTGTTTATGGGTGTGACGTTCTCACTGTTTATGTGTGTGACATTCACACTGTTTTTAGGTGTGATGTTCTCACTGTTTATTGGTGTGACGTTCTCACTGTTTATGTGTGTGAAGTTCTTATTGTTTATGGGTGTGAAGTTCACACTGTTTTTAGGTGTGACGTTCTCACTGGTTATGGGTGTGACGTTCTCACTGTTTATGGGTGTGATTTTCAAACTGTTTATGGGTGTGACGTGCTCACTGTTTATGGGTGTGATGTTCCCACTGTTTATGGGTGTGACGTTCTCACTGTTTATGGTGTGACGTTCTCACTGTTAATGGTGTGGCATTTTTGCTGCTTATGGTGTTGAGTTCTATCTATTTTCGATGTGAATTTCACAATGTTTATGGGAGTGATGTTACCACTGTTAATGGATCTGACATTCACACTGTTTATGCGTGTGATGTTCTCCCTGTCTATGGGTGTGACGTTCTCACTGTTTATGGGTGTGACGTTCTCCCTGTCTATGGGCTTGACATTTTCACTGTTTATGAGTGTGATGTCCACACTGTTTATGGGTGTGACGCTCACACTATTTATGGGTGTGATGTTCTCACTGTTTATGGTGTAACGTTTTCACTGTCTATGGACTTGACATTTTCACTCTTTATTTGTGTGACGTTCTCACTGTTTATCGGTGTGATGTTCACACTATTTTTAGGTGTGACGTTCTCACTGTTTATGGGTGTGACGTGCTCACTGTTTATGAGTGTGACGTTCTCACTGTTTATGTTGTGACGTTCTCACTGTTTATGGTCTGGCATTTTTGCTGCTTAGGGTGTTAAGTTCTACCTATTTTTCGATGTGAATTTCACAATGTTTATGGCTGTGATGTTAACACTGTTAATGGATCTGACATTCACACTGTTAATGGGTCTGACGTTCTCACTGTTTATGGGTGTGACGTACTCACTGTTTATGGGTGTGACATTCTCACTGTTTATGGGTGTGATGTTCACATTGTTTATGGGTGTGACGTGCTCACTGTTTACGGGTGTGACGTGCTCACTGTTTATGGGTGTGACATTCACACTGTTTTTAGATGTGATGTTCTCACTGTTTATTGGTGTGACGTTCTCAATGTTTATGGGTGTGAAGTTCTCATTGTTTATGGGTGTGACGTTCACACTGTTTTTAGGTGTGACGTTTTCACTGTTTATTGTTGTGACGTTCTCACTGTTTATGGGTGTGATTTTCAAACTGTTTATGGGTGTGACGTTCACACTGTGTTTAGGTGTGACGTTCCCACTGTTTATGGGTGTGAGGTTCTCACTGTTTATGGTGGACGTTCTCACTGTTTATGGTGTGGCATTTTTGCTGCTTATGGTGTTGATTTCTATCTATTTTCGATGTGAATTTCACAATGTTTATGGGAGTGATGTTACCACTGTTAATGGATCTGACATTCACACTGTTTATGGGTGTGATGTTCTCCCTGTCTATGGGTGTGACGTTCTCACTGTTTATGGGTGTGACGTTCTCCCTGTCTTTGGGCTTGACATTTTCACTGTTTATGAGTGTGATGTCCACACTGTTTATGGGTGTGACGCTCACACTATTTTTGGGTGTGATGTTCTCACTGTTTATGGTGTGAAGTTTTCACTGTCTATGGGCTTGACATTTTTACTGTTTATGTGTGTGACGTTCTCACTGTTTATCGGTGTGATGTTCACACTATTTTTAGGTGTGACGTTCTCACTGTTTATGGGTGTAACGTGCTCACTGTTTACGGGTGTGATGTTCTCACTGTTTATGGGTGTGACGTTCACACTGTTTTTAGGTGTGATGTTCTCACTGTTTATGGGTGTGACGTACTCACTGTTTATGGTGTGACGTTCTCACTGTTTATGGGTGTGACGTGCTCATTGTTTATGGGTGTGACGTTCTCACTGTTTATGGGTGTGACATTCACAATGTGTTTAGGTGTGACGTGCTCACTGTTTATGGGTGTGACGTTCTCACTGTTTAGAGGTGTGATATTCTCACTGTTTATGAGTGTGATGTTCTCACTGCTTATTTGTGTGACGTTTGCATTGTTTATGGGTGTGACGTTCTGACTGTTTACGGGTGTGACATTCTCCCTGTTTATGGTGTGGCATTTTTGCTGCTTAGGGTGTTAAGTTCTACCTATTTTTCGATGTGAATTTCACAATGTTTATGGGTGTGATGTTAACACTGTTAATGGATCTGACATTCACACTGTTTATCGGATTGACGTGCTCACTGTTTATGGGTGTGACGTGCTCACTGTTTATGGTTGTGATGTTCACACTGTTTTTAGGTGTGACATTCACACTGTTTATGGGTCTTAAGTTCTCACTGTTCATGGGTGTGTCGTTCACACTGTTTATGGGTGTGTCGTTCACACTGTTTATGGGTGTGACGTTATTGTTGTTAAGGGTGTGACATTCTCATTGTTTATGGGTTTGACGTTCTCACTGTTTACATGTGACATTTGAACTGCTTATGGGTGTGATGGTCTCACTGTTTATGGGTGTGACGTTCGCACTGTTTATGAGTTTGGCGTAATTGCTGTTTAGGGTGTGACGTTCTCACTGTTTGCGTGTGACTTTTGCACTGTTTATGGGTGTGATGTTCCCACTGTTTATGGGTGTGATATTCTCACTGTTTATGAGTGTGACGTTCTCACGGTTTATGTTGTGACTTTCTCACTGTTTATGGTCTGGCATTTTTGCTGCTTAGGGTGTTAAGTTCTACCTGTTTTTCGATGTGAATTTCACAATGTTTATGGGTGTGATGTTAACACTGTTAATGGATCTGACATTCACACTGTTAATGGATCTGACGTTCACACTGTTTATGGGTGTGCCGTTTTCACTGTTTATGGTGATGAATTTTTGCTGCTTAGGGAGTTAAGTTCTACCTATTTTTCGATGTGAATTTCACAATGTTTATGGGTGTGATGTTAACACTGTTAATGTATCTGACATCACACTGTTTATGGTTGAGTCATGCTCACTGTTTATTGGTGTGACGTTCTCACTGTTTATGTGTGTGACATTCACACTGTTTTTAGGTGTGATGTTCTCACTGTTTATTGGTGTGATGTTCTCACTGTTTATGGGTGTGAAGTTCTCATTGTTTATGGGTGTGAAGTTCACACTGTTTTTAGGTGTGACGTTCTCACTGGTTATGGGTGTGACGTTCTCACTGTTTATGGGTGTGATTTTCAAACTGTTTATGGGTGTGACGTGCTCACTGTTTATGGGTGTGATGTTCACACTGTATTTAGATGTGATGTTCCCAATGTTTATGGGTGTGACGTTCTCACTGTTTATGATTTGGCATTTTTGCTGCTTATGGTGTTGAGTTCTATCTATTTTCGATGTGAATTTCACAATGTTTATGGGAGTGATGTTACCACTGTTAATGGATCTGACATTCACACTGTTTATGCGTGTGATGTTTTCCCTGTCTTTGGGTGTGACGTTCTCACTGTTTATGGGTGTGACGTTCTCCCTGTCTATGGGCTTGACATTTTCACTGTTTATGAGTGTGATGTCCACACTGTTTATGGGTGTGACGCTCACACTATTTATGGGTGTGATGTTCTCACTGTTTATGGTGTAACGTTTTCACTGTCTATGGACTTGACATTTTCACTGTTTATGTGTGTGACGTTCTCACTGTTTATCGGTGTGATGTTCACACTATTTTTAGGTGTGACGTTCTCACTGTTTATGGGTGTGACGTGCTCACTGTTTATGAGTGTGACGTTCTCACTGTTTATGTTGTGACGTTCTCACTGTTTATGGTCTGGCATTTTTGCTGCTTAGGGTGTTAAGTTCTACCTATTTTTCGATGTGAATTTCACAATGTTTATGGCTGTGATGTTAACACTGTTAATGGATCTGACATTCACACTGTTAATGGGTCTGACGTTCTCACTGTTTATGGGTGTGACGTACTCACTGTTTATGGGTGTGACATTCTCACTGTTTATGGGTGTGATGTTCACATTGTTTATGGGTGTGACGTGCTCACTGTTTACGGGTGTGACGTGCTCACTATTTATGGGTGTGACGTTCTCACTGCTTATGGGTGTGACGTTCACACTGTTTTTAGGTGTGACGTTTTCACTGTTTATTGTTGTGACGTTCTCACTGTTTATGGGTGTGATTTTCAAACTGTTTATGGGTGTTACGTGCTCACTGTTTATGGGTGTGATGTTCACACTGTGTTTAGGTGTGACGTTCCCACTGTTTATGTGTGTGACGTTCTCACTGTTTATCGGTGGGATGTTCACACTATTTTTAGGTGTGACGTTCTCACTGTTTATGGGTGTGACGTGCTCACTGTTTATGGGTGTGATGTTCTCACTGTTTATGGGTGTGACGTTCACACTGTTTTTAGGTGTGATGTTCTCACTGTTTATGGGTGTGACGTACTCACTGTTTATGGTGTGACGTTCTCACTGTTTATGGGTGTGACGTGCTCATTGTTTATGGGTGTGACGTTCTCACTGTTTATGGGTGTGACATTCACAATGTGTTTAGGTGTGACGTTCTCACTGTTTAGAGGTGTGATATTCTCACTGTTTATGAGTGTGATGTTCTCACTGCTTATTTGTGTGACGTTTGCATTGTTTATGGGTGTGACGTTCTGACTGTTTACGGGTGTGACATTCTCCCTGTTTATGGTGTGGCATTTTTGCTGCTTAGGGTGTTAAGTTCTACCTATTTTTCGATGTGAATTTCACAATGTTTATGGGTGTGATGTTAACACTGTTAATGGATCTGACATTCACACTGTTTATCGGATTGACGTGCTCACTGTTTATGGGTGTGACGTGCTCACTGTTTATGGTTGTGATGTTCACACTGTTTTTAGGTGTGACATTCACACTGTTTATGGGTGTGTCGTTCACACTGTTTATGGGTGTGACGTTATTGTTGTTAAGGGTGTGACATTCTCATTGTTTATGGGTTTGACGTTCTCACTGTTTACATGTGACATTTGAACTGCTTATGGGTGTGATGGTCTCACTGTTTATGGGTGTGACGTTCAAACTTTTTATGGGTGTGATGTTCTCTCTGTTTATGGGTGTGATGTTCTCACTGTTTATAGGTGTGACGTTCACACTGTTTATGAGTTTGGCGTAATTGCTGTTTAGGGTGTGACGTTCTCACTGTTTGCATGTGACGTTTGCACTGTTTATGGGTGTGATGTTCCCACTGTTTATGGGTGTGATATTCTCACTGTTTATGAGTGTGACGTTCACACTGTTTATGTTGTGACGTTCTCACTGTTTATGGTCTGGCATTTTTGCTGCTTAGGGTGTTAAGTTCTACCTATTTTTCGATGTGAATTTCACAATGTTTATGGGTGTGATGTTAACACTGTTAATGGATCTGACATTCACACTGTTAATGGATCTGACGTTCACACTGTTTATGGGTGTGCCGTTCTCACTGTTTATGGTGATGAATTTTTGCTGCTTAGGGAGTTAAGTTCTACCTATTTTTCGATGTGAATTTCACAATGTTTATGGGTGTGATGTTAACACTGTTAATGGATCTGACATCACACTGTTTATGTGTGTGACATTCACACTGTTTTTAGGTGTGATGTTCTCACTGTTTATTGGTGTGACGTTCTCACTGTTTATGGGTGTGTCGTTCACACTGTTTATGGGTGTGACGTTATTGTTGTTAAGGGTGTGACATTCTCATTGTTTATGGGTTTGACGTTCTCACTGTTTACATGTGACATTTGAACTGCTTATGGGTGTGATGGTCTCACTGTTTATGGGTGTGACGTTCGCACTGTTTATGAGTTTGGCGTAATTGCTGTTTAGGGTGTGACGTTCTCACTGTTTGCGTGTGACGTTTGCACTGTTTATGGGTGTGATGTTCCCACTGTTTATGGGTGTGATATTCTCACTGTTTATGAGTGTGACGTTCTCACTGTTTATGTTGTGACGTTCTCACTGTTTATGGTCTGGCATTTTTGCTGCTTAGGGTGTTAAGTTCTACCTATTTTTCGATGTGAATTTCACAATGTTTATGGGTGTGATGTTAACACTGTTAATGGATCTGACATTCACATTGTTAATGGATCTGACGTTCACACTGTTTATGGGTGTGCCGTTCTCACTGTTTATGGTGATGAATTTTTGCTACTTAGGGAGTTAAGTTCTACCTATTTTTCGATGTGAATTTCACAATGTTTATGGGTGTGATGTTAACACTGTTAATGTATCTGACATCACACTGTTTATGGTTGAGTCATGCTCACTGTTTATTGGTGTGACGTTCTCACTGTTTATGTGTGTGACATTCACACTGTTTTTAGGTGTGATGTTCTCACTGTTTATTGGTGTGATGTTCTCACTGTTTATGGGTGTGAAGTTCTCATTGTTTATGGGTGTGAAGTTCACACTGTTTTTAGGTGTGACGTTCTCACTGGTTATGGGTGTGACGTTCTCACTGTTTATGGGTGTGATTTTCAAACTGTTTATGGGTGTGACGTGCTCACTGTTTATGGGTGTGATGTTCACACTGTATTTAGGTGTGATGTTCCCACTGTTTATGGGTGTGACGTTCTCACTGTTTATGATTTGGCATTTTTGCTGCTTATGGTGTTGAGTTCTATCTATTTTCGATGTGAATTTCACAATGTTTATGGGAGTGATGTTACCACTGTTAATGGATCTGACATTCACACTGTTTATGCGTGTGATGTTTTCCCTGTCTTTGGGTGTGACGTTCTCACTGTTTATGGGTGTGACGTTCTCCCTGTCTATGGGCTTGACATTTTCACTGTTTATGAGTGTGATGTCCACACTGTTTATGGGTGTGACGCTCACACTATTTATGGGTGTGATGTTCTCACTGTTTATGGTGTAACGTTTTCACTGTCTATGGACTTGACATTTTCACTGTTTATGTGTGTGACGTTCTCACTGTTTATCGGTGTGATGTTCACACTATTTTTAGGTGTGACGTTCTCACTGTTTATGGGTGTGACGTGCTCACTGTTTATGAGTGTGACGTTCTCACTGTTTATGTTGTGACGTTCTCACTGTTTATGGTCTGGCATTTTTGCTGCTTAGGGTGTTAAGTTCTACCTATTTTTCGATGTGAATTTCACAATGTTTATGGCTGTGATGTTAACACTGTTAATGGATCTGACATTCACACTGTTAATGGGTCTGACGTTCTCACTGTTTATGGGTGTGACGTACTCACTGTTTATGGGTGTGACATTCTCACTGTTTATGGGTGTGATGTTCACATTGTTTATGGGTGTGACGTGCTCACTGTTTACGGGTGTGACGTGCTCACTATTTATGGGTGTGACGTTCTCACTGCTTATGGGTGTGACGTTCACACTGTTTTTAGGTGTGACGTTTTCACTGTTTATTGTTGTGACGTTCTCACTGTTTATGGGTGTGATTTTCAAACTGTTTATGGGTGTTACGTGCTCACTGTTTATGGGTGTGATGTTCACACTGTGTTTAGGTGTGACGTTCCCACTGTTTATGTGTGTGACGTTCTCACTGTTTATCGGTGGGATGTTCACACTATTTTTAGGTGTGACGTTCTCACTGTTTATGGGTGTGACGTGCTCACTGTTTATGGGTGTGATGTTCTCACTGTTTATGGGTGTGACGTTCACACTGTTTTTAGGTGTGATGTTCTCACTGTTTATGGGTGTGACGTACTCACTGTTTATGGTGTGACGTTCTCACTGTTTATGGGTGTGACGTGCTCATTGTTTATGGGTGTGACGTTCTCACTGTTTATGGGTGTGACATTCACAATGTGTTTAGGTGTGACGTTCTCACTGTTTAGAGGTGTGATATTCTCACTGTTTATGAGTGTGATGTTCTCACTGCTTATTTGTGTGACGTTTGCATTGTTTATGGGTGTGACGTTCTGACTGTTTACGGGTGTGACATTCTCCCTGTTTATGGTGTGGCATTTTTGCTGCTTAGGGTGTTAAGTTCTACCTATTTTTCGATGTGAATTTCACAATGTTTATGGGTGTGATGTTAACACTGTTAATGGATCTGACATTCACACTGTTTATCGGATTGACGTGCTCACTGTTTATGGGTGTGACGTGCTCACTGTTTATGGTTGTGATGTTCACACTGTTTTTAGGTGTGACATTCACACTGTTTATGGGTGTGTCGTTCACACTGTTTATGGGTGTGACGTTATTGTTGTTAAGGGTGTGACATTCTCATTGTTTATGGGTTTGACGTTCTCACTGTTTACATGTGACATTTGAACTGCTTATGGGTGTGATGGTCTCACTGTTTATGGGTGTGACGTTCAAACTTTTTATGGGTGTGATGTTCTCTCTGTTTATGGGTGTGATGTTCTCACTGTTTATAGGTGTGACGTTCACACTGTTTATGAGTTTGGCGTAATTGCTGTTTAGGGTGTGACGTTCTCACTGTTTGCATGTGACGTTTGCACTGTTTATGGGTGTGATGTTCCCACTGTTTATGGGTGTGATATTCTCACTGTTTATGAGTGTGACGTTCACACTGTTTATGTTGTGACGTTCTCACTGTTTATGGTCTGGCATTTTTGCTGCTTAGGGTGTTAAGTTCTACCTATTTTTCGATGTGAATTTCACAATGTTTATGGGTGTGATGTTAACACTGTTAATGGATCTGACATTCACACTGTTAATGGATCTGACGTTCACACTGTTTATGGGTGTGCCGTTCTCACTGTTTATGGTGATGAATTTTTGCTGCTTAGGGAGTTAAGTTCTACCTATTTTTCGATGTGAATTTCACAATGTTTATGGGTGTGATGTTAACACTGTTAATGGATCTGACATCACACTGTTTATGTGTGTGACATTCACACTGTTTTTAGGTGTGATGTTCTCACTGTTTATTGGTGTGACGTTCTCACTGTTTATGGGTGTGTCGTTCACACTGTTTATGGGTGTGACGTTATTGTTGTTAAGGGTGTGACATTCTCATTGTTTATGGGTTTGACGTTCTCACTGTTTACATGTGACATTTGAACTGCTTATGGGTGTGATGGTCTCACTGTTTATGGGTGTGACGTTCGCACTGTTTATGAGTTTGGCGTAATTGCTGTTTAGGGTGTGACGTTCTCACTGTTTGCGTGTGACGTTTGCACTGTTTATGGGTGTGATGTTCCCACTGTTTATGGGTGTGATATTCTCACTGTTTATGAGTGTGACGTTCTCACTGTTTATGTTGTGACGTTCTCACTGTTTATGGTCTGGCATTTTTGCTGCTTAGGGTGTTAAGTTCTACCTATTTTTCGATGTGAATTTCACAATGTTTATGGGTGTGATGTTAACACTGTTAATGGATCTGACATTCACATTGTTAATGGATCTGACGTTCACACTGTTTATGGGTGTGCCGTTCTCACTGTTTATGGTGATGAATTTTTGCTACTTAGGGAGTTAAGTTCTACCTATTTTTCGATGTGAATTTCACAATGTTTATGGGTGTGATGTTAACACTGTTAATGTATCTGACATCACACTGTTTATGGGTGTGACATGCTCACTGTTTATGGGTGTGGCGTTCTCACTGTTTCTGTGTGTGACATTCACACTGTTTTTAGGTGTGATGTTCTCACTGTTTATCGGTGTGATGTTCACACTATTTTTAGGTGTGACGTTCTCACTGTTTATGGGTGTGACGTGCTCACTGTTTATGAGTGTGACGTTCTCACTGTTTATGTTGTGACGTTCTCACTGTTTATGGTCTGGCATTTTTGCTGCTTAGGGTGTTAAGTTCTACCTATTTTTCGATGTGAATTTCACAATGTTTATGGCTGTGATGTTAACACTGTTAATGGATCTGACATTCACACTGTTAATGGGTCTGACGTTCTCACTGTTTATGGGTGTGACGTACTCACTGTTTATGGGTGTGACATTCTCACTGTTTATGGGTGTGATGTTCACATTGTTTATGGGTGTGACGTGCTCACTGTTTACGGGTGTGACGTGCTCACTGTTTATGGGTGTGACGTTCTCACTGCTTATGGGTGTGACATTCACACTGTTTTTAGATGTGATGTTCTCACTGTTTATTGGTGTGACGTTCTCACTGTTTATGGGTGTGAAGTTCTCATTGTTTATGGGTGTGACGTTCACACTGTTTTTAGGTGTGACGTTTTCACTGTTTATTGTTGTGACGTTCTCACTGTTTATGGGTGTGATTTTCAAACTGTTTATGGGTGTGACGTGCTCACTGTTTATGGGTGTGATGTTCACACTGTGTTTAGGTGTGACGTTCCCACTGTTTATGGGTGTGAGGTTCTCACTGTTTATGGTGGACGTTCTCACTGTTTATGGTGTGGCATTTTTGCTGCTTATGGTGTTGATTTCTATCTATTTTCGATGTGAATTTCACAATGTTTATGGGAGTGATGTTACCACTGTTAATGGATCTGACATTCACACTGTTTATGGGTGTGATGTTCTCCCTGTCTATGGGTGTGACGTTCTCACTGTTTATGGGTGTGACGTTCTCCCTGTCTTTGGGCTTGACATTTTCACTGTTTATGAGTGTGATGTCCACACTGTTTATGGGTGTGACGCTCACACTATTTTTGGGTGTGATGTTCTCACTGTTTATGGTGTGAAGTTTTCACTGTCTATGGGCTTGACATTTTTACTGTTTATGTGTGTGACGTTCTCACTGTTTATCGGTGTGATGTTCACACTATTTTTAGGTGTGACGTTCTCACTGTTTATGGGTGTAACGTGCTCACTGTTTACGGGTGTGATGTTCTCACTGTTTATGGGTGTGACGTACTCACTGTTTATGGTGTGACGTTCTCACTGTTTATGGGTGTGACGTGCTCATTGTTTATGGGTGTGACGTTCTCACTGTTTATGGGTGTGACACTCACAATGTGTTTAGGTGTGACGTGCTCACTGTTTATGGGTGTGACGTTCTCACTGTTTAGAGGTGTGATATTCTCACTGTTTATGAGTGTGATGTTCTCACTGCTTATTTGTGTGACGTTTGCATTGTTTATGGGTGTGACGTTCTGACTGTTTACGGGTGTGACATTCTCCCTGTTTATGGTGTGGCATTTTTGCTGCTTAGGGTGTTAAGTTCTACCTATTTTTCGATGTGAATTTCACAATGTTTATGGGTGTGATGTTAACACTGTTAATGGAACTGACATTCACACTGTTTATCGGATTGACGTGCTCACTGTTTATGGGTGTGACGTGCTCACTGTTTATGGTTGTGATGTTCACACTGTTTTTAGGTGTGACATTCACACTGTTTATGGGTCTTAAGTTCTCACTGTTCATGGGTGTGTCGTTCACACTGTTTATGGGTGTGTCGTTCACACTGTTTATGGGTGTGACGTTATTGTTGTTAAGGGTGTGACATTCTCATTGTTTATGGGTTTGACGTTCTCACTGTTTACATGTGACATTTGAACTGCTTATGGGTGTGATGGTCTCACTGTTTATGGGTGTGACGTTCAAACTTTTTATGGGTGTGATGTTCTCTCTGTTTATGGGTGTGATGTTCTCACTGTTTATAGGTGTGACGTTCACACTGTTTATGAGTTTGGCGTAATTGCTGTTTAGGGTGTGACGTTCTCACTGTTTGCATGTGACGTTTGCACTGTTTATGGGTGTGATGTTCCCACTGTTTATGGGTGTGATATTCTCACTGTTTATGAGTGTGACGTTCACACTGTTTATGTTGTGACGTTCTCACTGTTTATGGTCTGGCATTTTTGCTGCTTAGGGTGTTAAGTTCTACCTATTTTTCGATGTGAATTTCACAATGTTTATGGGTGTGATGTTAACACTGTTAATGGATCTGACATTCACACTGTTAATGGATCTGACGTTCACACTGTTTATGCGTGTGATGTTCTCCCTGTCTATGGGTGTGACGTTCTCACTGTTTATGGGTGTGACGTTCTCCCTGTCTATGGGCTTGACATTTTCACTGTTTATGAGTGTGATGTCCACACTGTTTATGGGTGTGACGCTCACACTATTTATGGGTGTGATGTTCTCACTGTTTATGGTGTGAAGTTTTCACTGTCCATGGACTTGACATTTTCACTCTTTATGTCTGTGACGTTCTCACTGTTTATCGGTGTGATGTTCACACTATTTTTAGGTGTGACGTTCTCACTGTTTATGGGTGTGACGTGCTCACTGTTTATGAGTGTGACGTTCTCACTGTTTATGTTGTGACGTTCTCACTGTTTATGGTCTGGCATTTTTGCTGCTTAGGGTGTTAAGTTCTACCTATTTTTCGATGTGAATTTCACAATGTTTATGGGTGTGATGTTAACACTGTTCATGGATCTGACATTCACACTGTTAATGGGTCTGACGTTCTCACTGTTTATGGGTGTGATGTACTCACTGTTTATGGGTGTGACATTCTCACTGTTTATGGGTGTGATGTTCACATTGTTTATGGGTGTGACGTGCTCACTGTTTACGGGTGTGACGTGCTCACTGTTTATGGGTGTGACGTTCTCACTGCTTATGGGTGTGACATTCACACTGTTTTTAGATGTGATGTTCTCACTGTTTATTGGTGTGACGTTCTCACTGTTTATGGGTGTGAAGTTCTCATTGTTTATGGGTGTGACGTTCACACTGTTTTTAGGTGTGACGTTTTCACTGTTTATTGTTGTGACGTTCTCACTGTTTATGGGTGTGATTTTCAAACTGTTTATGGGTGTGACGTGCTCACTGTTTATGGGTGTGATGTTCACACTGTGTTTAGGTGTGACGTTCCCACTGTTTATGGGTGTGAGGTTCTCACTGTTTATGGTGGACGTTCTCACTGTTTATGGTGTGGCATTTTTGCTGCTTATGGTGTTGATTTCTATCTATTTTCGATGTGAATTTCACAATGTTTATGGGAGTGATGTTACCACTGTTAATGGATCTGACATTCACACTGTTTATGGGTGTGATGTTCTCCCTGTCTATGGGTGTGACGTTCTCACTGTTTATGGGTGTGACGTTCTCCCTGTCTTTGGGCTTGACATTTTCACTGTTTATGAGTGTGATGTCCACACTGTTTATGGGTGTGACGCTCACACTATTTTTGGGTGTGATGTTCTCACTGTTTATGGTGTGAAGTTTTCACTGTCTATGGGCTTGACATTTTTACTGTTTATGTGTGTGACGTTCTCACTGTTTATCGGTGTGATGTTCACACTATTTTTAGGTGTGACGTTCTCACTGTTTATGGGTGTAACGTGCTCACTGTTTACGGGTGTGATGTTCTCACTGTTTATGGGTGTGACGTACTCACTGTTTATGGTGTGACGTTCTCACTGTTTATGGGTGTGACGTGCTCATTGTTTATGGGTGTGACGTTCTCACTGTTTATGGGTGTGACATTCACAATGTGTTTAGGTGTGACGTGCTCACTGTTTATGGGTGTGACGTTCTCACTGTTTAGAGGTGTGATATTCTCACTGTTTATGAGTGTGATGTTCTCACTGCTTATTTGTGTGACGTTTGCATTGTTTATGGGTGTGACGTTCTGACTGTTTACGGGTGTGACATTCTCCCTGTTTATGGTGTGGCATTTTTGCTGCTTAGGGTGTTAAGTTCTACCTATTTTTCGATGTGAATTTCACAATGTTTATGGGTGTGATGTTAACACTGTTAATGGAACTGACATTCACACTGTTTATCGGATTGACGTGCTCACTGTTTATGGGTGTGACGTGCTCACTGTTTATGGTTGTGATGTTCACACTGTTTTTAGGTGTGACATTCACACTGTTTATGGGTCTTAAGTTCTCACTGTTCATGGGTGTGTCGTTCACACTGTTTATGGGTGTGTCGTTCACACTGTTTATGGGTGTGACGTTATTGTTGTTAAGGGTGTGACATTCTCATTGTTTATGGGTTTGACGTTCTCACTGTTTACATGTGACATTTGAACTGCTTATGGGTGTGATGGTCTCACTGTTTATGGGTGTGACGTTCAAACTTTTTATGGGTGTGATGTTCTCTCTGTTTATGGGTGTGATGTTCTCACTGTTTATAGGTGTGACGTTCACACTGTTTATGAGTTTGGCGTAATTGCTGTTTAGGGTGTGACGTTCTCACTGTTTGCATGTGACGTTTGCACTGTTTATGGGTGTGATGTTCCCACTGTTTATGGGTGTGATATTCTCACTGTTTATGAGTGTGACGTTCACACTGTTTATGTTGTGACGTTCTCACTGTTTATGGTCTGGCATTTTTGCTGCTTAGGGTGTTAAGTTCTACCTATTTTTCGATGTGAATTTCACAATGTTTATGGGTGTGATGTTAACACTGTTAATGGATCTGACATTCACACTGTTAATGGATCTGACGTTCACACTGTTTATGGGTGTGCCGTTCTCACTGTTTATGGTGATGAATTTTTGCTGCTTAGGGAGTTAAGTTCTACCTATTTTTCGATGTGAATTTCACAATGTTTATGGGTGTGATGTTAACACTGTTAATGTATCTGACATCACACTGTTTATGTGTGTGACATTCACACTGTTTTTAGGTATGATGTTCTCACTGTTTATTGGTGTGACGTTCTCACTGTTTATGGGTGTGAAGTTCTCATTGTTTATGGGTGTGAAGTTCACACTGTTTTTAGGTGTGACGTTCTCACTGGTTATGGGTGTGACGTTCTCACTGTTTATGGGTGTGATTTTCAAACTGTTTATGGGTGTGACGTGCTCACTGTTTATGGGTGTGATGTTCACACTGTATTTAGGTGTGATGTTGCCACTGTTTATGGGTGTGACGTTCTCACTGTTTATGGTGTGACGTTCTCACTGTTAATGGTGTGGCATTTTTGCTGCTTATGGTGTTGAGTTCTATCTATTTTCGATGTGAATTTCACAATGTTTATGGGAGTGATGTTACCACTGTTAATGGATCTGACATTCACACTGTTTATGCGTGTGATGTTCTCCCTGTCTATGGGTGTGACGTTCTCACTGTTTATGGGTGTGACGTTCTCCCTGTCTATGGGCTTGACATTTTCACTGTTTATGAGTGTGATGTCCACACTGTTTATGGGTGTGACGCTCACACTATTTATGGGTGTGATGTTCTCACTGTTTATGGTGTGAAGTTTTCACTGTCCATGGACTTGACATTTTCACTCTTTATGTCTGTGACGTTCTCACTGTTTATCGGTGTGATGTTCACACTATTTTTAGGTGTGACGTTCTCACTGTTTATGGGTGTGACGTGCTCACTGTTTATGAGTGTGACGTTCTCACTGTTTATGTTGTGACGTTCTCACTGTTTATGGTCTGGCATTTTTGCTGCTTAGGGTGTTAAGTTCTACCTATTTTTCGATGTGAATTTCACAATGTTTATGGGTGTGATGTTAACACTGTTCATGGATCTGACATTCACACTGTTAATGGGTCTGACGTTCTCACTGTTTATGGGTGTGATGTACTCACTGTTTATGGGTGTGACATTCTCACTGTTTATGGGTGTGATGTTCACATTGTTTATGGGTGTGACGTGCTCACTGTTTACGGGTGTGACGTGCTCACTGTTTATGGGTGTGACGTTCTCACTGCTTATGGGTGTGACATTCACACTGTTTTTAGATGTGATGTTCTCACTGTTTATTGGTGTGACGTTCTCACTGTTTATGGGTGTGAAGTTCTCATTGTTTATGGGTGTGACGTTCACACTGTTTTTAGGTGTGACGTTTTCACTGTTTATTGTTGTGACGTTCTCACTGTTTATGGGTGTGATTTTCAAACTGTTTATGGGTGTGACGTGCTCACTGTTTATGGGTGTGATGTTCACACTGTGTTTAGGTGTGACGTTCCCACTGTTTATGGGTGTGAGGTTCTCACTGTTTATGGTGGACGTTCTCACTGTTTATGGTGTGGCATTTTTGCTGCTTATGGTGTTGATTTCTATCTATTTTCGATGTGAATTTCACAATGTTTATGGGAGTGATGTTACCACTGTTAATGGATCTGACATTCACACTGTTTATGGGTGTGATGTTCTCCCTGTCTATGGGTGTGACGTTCTCACTGTTTATGGGTGTGACGTTCTCCCTGTCTTTGGGCTTGACATTTTCACTGTTTATGAGTGTGATGTCCACACTGTTTATGGGTGTGACGCTCACACTATTTTTGGGTGTGATGTTCTCACTGTTTATGGTGTGAAGTTTTCACTGTCCTATGGGCTTGACATTTTTACTGTTTATGTGTGTGACGTTCTCACTGTTTATCGGTGTGATGTTCACACTATTTTTAGGTGTGACGTTCTCACTGTTTATGGGTGTAACGTGCTCACTGTTTACGGGTGTGATGTTCTCACTGTTTATGGGTGTGACGTACTCACTGTTTATGGTGTGACGTTCTCACTGTTTATGGGTGTGACGTGCTCATTGTTTATGGGTGTGACGTTCTCACTGTTTATGGGTGTGACATTCACAATGTGTTTAGGTGTGACGTGCTCACTGTTTATGGGTGTGACGTTCTCACTGTTTAGAGGTGTGATATTCTCACTGTTTATGAGTGTGATGTTCTCACTGCTTATTTGTGTGACGTTTGCATTGTTTATGGGTGTGACGTTCTGACTGTTTACGGGTGTGACATTCTCCCTGTTTATGGTGTGGCATTTTTGCTGCTTAGGGTGTTAAGTTCTACCTATTTTTCGATGTGAATTTCACAATGTTTATGGGTGTGATGTTAACACTGTTAATGGAACTGACATTCACACTGTTTATCGGATTGACGTGCTCACTGTTTATGGGTGTGACGTGCTCACTGTTTATGGTTGTGATGTTCACACTGTTTTTAGGTGTGACATTCACACTGTTTATGGGTCTTAAGTTCTCACTGTTCATGGGTGTGTCGTTCACACTGTTTATGGGTGTGTCGTTCACACTGTTTATGGGTGTGACGTTATTGTTGTTAAGGGTGTGACATTCTCATTGTTTATGGGTTTGACGTTCTCACTGTTTACATGTGACATTTGAACTGCTTATGGGTGTGATGGTCTCACTGTTTATGGGTGTGACGTTCAAACTTTTTATGGGTGTGATGTTCTCTCTGTTTATGGGTGTGATGTTCTCACTGTTTATAGGTGTGACGTTCACACTGTTTATGAGTTTGGCGTAATTGCTGTTTAGGGTGTGACGTTCTCACTGTTTGCATGTGACGTTTGCACTGTTTATGGGTGTGATGTTCCCACTGTTTATGGGTGTGATCTTCTCACTGTTTATGAGTGTGACGTTCACACTGTTTATGTTGTGACGTTCTCACTGTTTATGGTCTGGCATTTTTGCTGCTTAGGGTGTTAAGTTCTACCTATTTTTCGATGTGAATTTCACAATGTTTATGGGTGTGATGTTAACACTGTTAATGGATCTGACATTCACACTGTTAATGGATCTGACGTTCACACTGTTTATGGGTGTGCCGTTCTCACTGTTTATGGTGATGAATTTTTGCTGCTTAGGGAGTTAAGTTCTACCTATTTTTCGATGTGAATTTCACAATGTTTATGGGTGTGATGTTAACACTGTTAATGTATCTGACATCACACTGTTTATGTGTGTGACATTCACACTGTTTTTAGGTATGATGTTCTCACTGTTTATTGGTGTGACGTTCTCACTGTTTATGGGTGTGAAGTTCTCATTGTTTATGGGTGTGAAGTTCACACTGTTTTTAGGTGTGACGTTCTCACTGGTTATGGGTGTGACGTTCTCACTGTTTATGGGTGTGATTTTCAAACTGTTTATGGGTGTGACGTGCTCACTGTTTATGGGTGTGATGTTCACACTGTATTTAGGTGTGATGTTCCCACTGTTTATGGGTGTGACGTTCTCACTGTTTATGGTGTGACGTTCTCACTGTTAATGGTGTGGCATTTTTGCTGCTTATGGTGTTGAGTTCTATCTATTTTCGATGTGAATTTCACAATGTTTATGGGAGTGATGTTACCACTGTTAATGGATCTGACATTCACACTGTTTATGCGTGTGATGTTCTCCCTGTCTATGGGTGTGACGTTCTCACTGTTTATGGGTGTGACGTTCTCCCTGTCTATGGGCTTGACATTTTCACTGTTTATGAGTGTGATGTCCACACTGTTTATGGGTGTGACGCTCACACTATTTATGGGTGTGATGTTCTCACTGTTTATGGTGTGAAGTTTTCACTGTCCATGGACTTGACATTTTCACTCTTTATGTCTGTGACGTTCTCACTGTTTATCGGTGTGATGTTCACACTATTTTTAGGTGTGACGTTCTCACTGTTTATGGGTGTGACGTGCTCACTGTTTATGAGTGTGACGTTCTCACTGTTTATGTTGTGACGTTCTCACTGTTTATGGTCTGGCATTTTTGCTGCTTAGGGTGTTAAGTTCTACCTATTTTTCGATGTGAATTTCACAATGTTTATGGGTGTGATGTTAACACTGTTCATGGATCTGACATTCACACTGTTAATGGGTCTGACGTTCTCACTGTTTATGGGTGTGATGTACTCACTGTTTATGGGTGTGACATTCTCACTGTTTATGGGTGTGATGTTCACATTGTTTATGGGTGTGACGTGCTCACTGTTTACGGGTGTGACGTGCTCACTGTTTATGGGTGTGACGTTCTCACTGCTTATGGGTGTGACATTCACACTGTTTTTAGATGTGATGTTCTCACTGTTTATTGGTGTGACGTTCTCACTGTTTATGGGTGTGAAGTTCTCATTGTTTATGGGTGTGACGTTCACACTGTTTTTAGGTGTGACATTTTCACTGTTTATTGTTGTGACGTTCTCACTGTTTATGGGTGTGATTTTCAAACTGTTTATGGGTGTGACGTGCTCACTGTTTATGGGTGTGATGTTCACACTGTGTTTAGGTGTGACGTTCCCACTGTTTATGGGTGTGAGGTTCTCACTGTTTATGGTGGACGTTCTCACTGTTTATGGTGTGGCATTTTTGCTGCTTATGGTGTTGATTTCTATCTATTTTCGATGTGAATTTCACAATGTTTATGGGAGTGATGTTACCACTGTTAATGGATCTGACATTCACACTGTTTATGCGTGTGATGTTCTCCCTGTCTTTGGGTGTGACGTTCTCACTGTTTATGGCTGTGACGTTCTCCCTGTCTATGGGCTTGACATTTTCACTGTTTATGAGTGTGATGTCCACACTGTTTATGGGTGTGACGCTCACACTATTTATGGGTGTGATGTTCTCACTGTTTATGGTGTAACGTTTTCACTGTCTATGGACTTGACATTTTCACTGTTTATGTGTGTGACGTTCTCACTGTTTATCGGTGTGATGTTCACACTATTTTTAGGTGTGACGTTCTCACTGTTTATGGGTGTGACGTGCTCACTGTTTATGAGTGTGACGTTCCCACTGTTTATGTTGTGACGTTCTCACTGTTTATGGTCTGGCATTTTTGCTGCTTAGGGTGTTAAGTTCTACCTATTTTTCGATGTGAATTTCACAATGTTTATGGCTGTGATGTTAACACTGTTAATGGATCTGACATTCACACTGTTAATGGGTCTGACATTCTCACTGTTTATGGGTGTGACGTACTCACTGTTTATGGGTGTGACATTCTCACTGTTTATGGGTGTGATGTTCACATTGTTTATGGGTGTGACGTGCTCACTGTTTACGGGTGTGACGTGCTCACTATTTATGGGTGTGACGTTCTCACTGCTTATGGGTGTGACGTTCACACTGTTTTTAGGTGTGACGTTTTCACTGTTTATTGTTGTGACGTTCTCACTGTTTATGGGTGTGATTTTCAAACTGTTTATGGGTGTTACGTGCTCACTGTTTATGGGTGTGATGTTCACACTGTGTTTAGGTGTGACGTTCCCACTGTTTATGTGTGTGACGTTCTCACTGTTTATCGGTGGGATGTTCACACTATTTTTAGGTGTGACGTTCTCACTGTTTATGGGTGTGATGTTCTCACTGTTTATGGGTGTGACGTTCACACTGTTTTTAGGTGTGATGTTCTCACTGTTTATGGGTGTGACGTACTCACTGTTTATGGTGTGACGTTCTCACTGTTTATGGGTGTGACGTGCTCATTGTTTATGGGTGTGACGTTCTCACTGTTTAGAGGTGTGATATTCTCACTGTTTATGAGTGTGATGTTCTCACTGCTTATTTGTGTGACGTTTGCATTGTTTATGGGTGTGACGTTCTGACTGTTTACGGGTGTGACATTCTCCCTGTTTATGGTGTGGCATTTTTGCTGCTTAGTGTGTTAAGTTCTACCTATTTTTCGATGTGAATTTCACACTGTTTATGGGTGTGATGTTAACACTGTTAATGGATCTGACATTCACACTGTTTATCGGATTGACGTGCTCACTGTTTATGGGTGTGACGTGCTCACTGTTTATGGTTGTGATGTTCACACTGTTTTTAGGTGTGACATTCACACTGTTTATGGGTGTGTCGTTCACACTGTTTATGGGTGTGACGTTATTGTTGTTAAGGGTGTGACATTCTCATTGTTTATGGGTTTGACGTTCTCACTGTTTACATGTGACATTTGAACTGCTTATGGGTGTGATGGTCTCACTGTTTATGGGTGTGACGTTCGCACTGTTTATGAGTTTGGCGTAATTGCTGTTTAGGGTGTGACGTTCTCACTGTTTGCGTGTGACGTTTGCACTGTTTATGGGTGTGATGTTCCCACTGTTTCTGGGTGTGATATTCTCACTGTTTATGAGTGTGACGTTCTCACTGTTTATGTTGTGACGTTCTCACTGTTTATGGTCTGGCATTTTTGCTGCTTAGGGTGTTAAGTTCTACCTATTTTTCGATGTGAATTTCACAATGTTTATGGGTGTGATGTTAACACTGTTAATGGATCTGACATTCACATTGTTAATGGATCTGACGTTCACACTGTTTATGGGTGTGCCGTTCTCACTGTTTATGGTGATGAATTTTTGCTACTTAGGGTGTTAAGTTCTACCTATTTTTCGATGTGAATTTCACAATGTTTATGGGTGTGATGTTAACACTGTTAATGTATCTGACATCACACTGTTTATGGGTGTGACATGCTCACTGTTTATGGGTGTGACGTTCTCACTGTTTCTGTGTGTGACATTCACACTGTTTTTAGGTGTGATGTTCTCACTGTTTATCGGTGTGATGTTCACACTATTTTTAGGTGTGACGTTCTCACTGTTTATGGGTGTGACGTGCTCACTGTTTATGAGTGTGACGTTCTCACTGTTTATGTTGTGACGTTCTCACTGTTTATGGTCTGGCATTTTTGCTGCTTAGGGTGTTAAGTTCTACCTATTTTTCGATGTGAATTTCACAATGTTTATGGCTGTGATGTTAACACTGTTAATGGATCTGACATTCACACTGTTAATGGGTCTGACGTTCTCACTGTTTATGGGTGTGACGTACTCACTGTTTATGGGTGTGACATTCTCACTGTTTATGGGTGTGATGTTCACATTGTTTATGGGTGTGACGTTCTCACTGTTTAAGGGTGTGACGTGCTCACTGTTTATGGGTGTGACGTTCTCACTGCTTATGGGTGTGACATTCACACTGTTTTTAGATGTGATGTTCTCACTGTTTATTGGTGTGACGTTCTCACTGTTTATGGGTGTGAAGTTCTCATTGTTTATGGGTGTGACGTTCACACTGTTTTTAGGTGTGACGTTTTCACTGTTTATTGTTGTGACGTTCTCACTGTTTATGGGTGTGATTTTCAAACTGTTTATGGGTGTGACGTGCTCACTGTTTATGGGTGTGATGTTCACACTGTGTTTAGGTGTGACGTTCCCACTGTTTATGGGTGTGAGGTTCTCACTGTTTATGGTGGACGTTCTCACTGTTTATGGTGTGGCATTTTTGCTGCTTATGGTGTTGATTTCTATCTATTTTCGATGTGAATTTCACAATGTTTATGGGAGTGATGTTACCACTGTTAATGGATCTGACATTCACACTGTTTATGGGTGTGATGTTCTCCCTGTCTATGGGTGTGACGTTCTCACTGTTTATGGGTGTGACGTTCTCCCTGTCTTTGGGCTTGACATTTTCACTGTTTATGAGTGTGATGTCCACACTGTTTATGGGTGTGACGCTCACACTATTTTTGGGTGTGATGTTCTCACTGTTTATGGTGTGAAGTTTTCACTGTCTATGGGCTTGACTTTTTTACTGTTTATGTGTGTGACGTTCTCACTGTTTATCGGTGTGATGTTCACACTATTTTTAGGTGTGACGTTCTCACTGTTTATGGGTGTAACGTGCTCACTGTTTACGGGTGTGATGTTCTCACTGTTTATGGGTGTGACGTTCACACTGTTTTTAGGTGTGATGTTCTCACTGTTTATGGGTGTGACGTACTCACTGTTTATGGTGTGACGTTCTCACTGTTTATGGGTGTGACGTGCTCATTGTTTATGGGTGTGACGTTCTCACTGTTTATGGGTGTGACATTCACAATGTGTTTAGGTGTGACGTGCTCACTGTTTATGGGTGTGACGTTCTCACTGTTTAGAGGTGTGATATTCTCACTGTTTATGAGTGTGATGTTCTCACTGTGTGACGTTTGCATTGTTTATGGGTGTGACGTTCTGACTGTTTACGGGTGTGACATTCTCCCTGTTTATGGTGTGGCATTTTTGCTGCTTAGGGTGTTAAGTTCTACCTATTTTTCGATGTGAATTTCACAATGTTTATGGGTGTGATGTTAACACTGTTAATGGATCTGACATTCACACTGTTTATCGGATTGACGTGCTCACTGTTTATGGGTGTGACGTGCTCACTGTTTATGGTTGTGATGTTCACACTGTTTTTAGGTGTGACATTCACACTGTTTATGGGTCTTAAGTTCTCACTGTTCATGGGTGTGTCGTTCACACTGTTTATGGGTGTGTCGTTCACACTGTTTATGGGTGTGACGTTATTGTTGTTAAGGGTGTGACATTCTCATTGTTTATGGGTTTGACGTTCTCTCTGTTTACATGTGACATTTGAACTGCTTATGGGTGTGATGGTCTCACTGTTTATGGGTGTGACGTTCAAACTCTTTATGGGTGTGATGTTCTCTCTGTTTATGGGTGTGATGTTCTCACTGTTTATAGGTGTGACGTTCACACTGTTTATGAGTTTGGCGTAATTGCTGTTTAGGGTGTGACGTTCTCACTGTTTGCATGTGACGTTTGCACTGTTTATGGGTGTGATGTTCCCACTGTTTATGGGTGTGATATTCTCACTGTTTATGAGTGTGACGTTCACACTGTTTATGTTGTGACGTTCTCACTGTTTATGGTCTGGCATTTTTGCTGCTTAGGGTGTTAAGTTCTACCTATTTTTCGATGTGAATTTCACAATGTTTATGGGTGTGATGTTAACACTGTTAATGGATCTGACATTCACACTGTTAATGGATCTGACGTTCACACTGTTTATGGGTGTGCCGTTCTCACTGTTTATGGTGATGAATTTTTGCTGCTTAGGGAGTTAAGTTCTACCTATTTTTCGATGTGAATTTCACAATGTTTATGGGTGTGATGTTAACACTGTTAATGGATCTGACATCACACTGTTTATGTGTGTGACATTCACACTGTTTTTAGGTGTGATGTTCTCACTGTTTATTGGTGTGACGTTCTCATTGTTTATGGGTCTGAAGTTCACACTGTTTTTAGGTGTGACGTTCTCACTGGTTATGGGTGTGACGTTCTCACTGTTTATGGGTGTGATTTTCAAACTGTTTATGGGTGTGACGTGCTCACTGTTTATGGGTGTGATGTTCACACTGTATTTAGGTGTGATGTTCCCACTGTTTATGGCTGTGACGTTCTCACTGTTTATGGTGTGACGTTCTCACTGTTAATGGTGTGGCATTTTTGCTGCTTATGGTGTTGAGTTCTATCTATTTTCGATGTGAATTTCACAATGTTTATGGGAGTGATGTTACCACTGTTAATGGATCTGACATTCACACTGTTTATGCGTGTGATGTTCTCCCTGTCTATGGGTGTGACGTTCTCACTGTTTATGGGTGTGACGTTCTCCCTGTCTATGGGCTTGACATTTTCACTGTTTATGAGTGTGATGTCCACGCTGTTTATGGGTGTGACGCTCACACTATTTATGGGTGTGATGTTCTCACTGTTTATGGTGTGAAGTTTTCACTGTTTAGCAGTGTGAAGTTCTCACTGTTTATGGGTGTGTCCTTATGACTGTTTACGATTGCATCATTCTCACTATTTATGGGTGTGACGTTCTCACTGTCTTTGGGTGTGACATTCTAACTATTTAACAGCGTGATGTTCTCACTGTTTATGGTGTGTCGTTATCTTTGTTTATGGGTGTGATGTCCTCACTGCTTACGGCTGTGACATTCTCACTATTTAACGATGTGATGTCCTCACTTTTTATGGGTGTGACATAATCACTGTTTAACGGTGTGTCATACAGACTGTTTATGGGTGTGACGTTCTCACTGTTTATGGGTGTGATGTTCTCACTGTTCATGGGTGTGTCATTCTCACTGTTTATGGGTGTGACACTCTCGCTATTTATTGGTGTGACATTCACACTATGGGCATGACATTCTCGCTGTTTATGGGTCTGAAGTTCTCACTGTTGTGGGTGTGAAGTTCTCACCGTTTTGGGTGTGACATTCTCACTGTTTTGGGTGTGAAGTTCTCACTGTTTTGGGTGTGACATTCTCACTGTTTAGGGTTTGAAGTTCTCACTGTTTATGGGTGTGACGTTCTCACTGTTTAGGGGTGTGACGTTCTCACTGTTTATGGGTGTGATATTCTCACTGTTTATGGGTGTGACGTGCTCACTGTTTAGGGGTGTGACGTTCTCACTGTTTATGGGTGTGATATTCTCACTGTTTATGGGTGTGATGTGCTCACTGTTTAGGGGTGTGACGTTCTCACTGTTTTTAGGTGTGACGTTCACACTGTTTATGGGTGTGACGTTCTCACTGTTTATCGGTGTGACATACACACTGTTTTTAGGTGTGACATTCTCACTGTTTATGGGCGTGACGTTCTCACAGTTTATGGTGTGACGTTCTCACAGTTTATGGTGTGACGTTCTCACTGTTTATGGGTGTGACGTTCTCACTGTTTATTGGTGTGACATTCTGACTGTTTATGGGTGTGACGTGCTCACTGTTTATGGGTGTGACGTTCTCACTGTTTATCGATGTGACGTTCACACTGTTTTTAGGTGTGATGTTCTCACTGTTTATGGGCGTGAAGTTCTCACTGTTTATGGTGTGACGTTCTCACTGTTTATGGTATGGCATTTTTGCTGCTTAGGGAGTTAAGTTCTACCTATTTTTCGATGTGAATTTCACAATGTTTAAGGGTGTGATGTTAACACTGATAATGGATCTGACATTCACTCTGTTCATGGGTGTGAAGTGCTCACTGTTTATGGGTGTAACGTTCCCACTGATTTGGGTGTGATATTCTCACTGTTTATGGTGTGACGTTCTCACTGTTTATGGCTGTGATATTCTCACTGTTTATGGTGCGATGTTCTCTCTGTTTATGGGTGTGACATTCTCACTGTTTATGGTGTGAAGTTCTCACTGTTTTTAGGTGTGACGTTCACACTGTTTATGGGTGTGACGTGCTCACTGTTTATGTGTGTGATGTTCTCACTGTTTATCGGTGTGACGTTCACACTGTTTTTAGGTGTGACGTTCTCACTCTTTATTGGTGTGATGTTCTGACTGTTTATGGGTGTGACGTGCTCACTGTTTTTTGGTGTGACTTTCTCACTGTTTATCGGTGTGATGTTCACACTGTTTATGGGTGTGACGTTTTCACTGTTTATGGGTGTGATGTTCACACTGTTTTTAGGTGTGACATTCTCACTGTTTATGGGCGTGACGTTCTCACTGTTTATGGTGTGACGTTCTCACTGTTTATAGTGTCGCATTTTTGCTGCTTAGGGTGTTAAGTTCTACCTATTTTTCGATGTGAATTTTACAATGTTTAAGGGTGTGATGTTAACATTGGTAATGGATCTGACATGTTCATGGGTGTGAAGTGCTCACTGTTTATGGGTTTAACGTTCTCACTGATTTGGGTGTGATATTCTCACTGTTTATGGTGTGACGTTCTCACTGTTTATGGCTGTGATATTCTCACTGTTTATGGTGCGACGTTCTCTCTGTTTATGGGTGTGACATTCTCACTGTTTATGGTGTGACGTTCTCACTGTTTATGTTGTGACGTTCTCACTGTTTATGGTGTGGCATTTTTGGTGCTTAGGGTGTTAAGTTCTACCTAATTTTCGATGTGAATTTCACAATGTTTATGGGTGTGATGTTCTCACTGTTAATGGATCTGACGTTCACACTTTTTATGGGTCTGACGTGCTCACTGTTTATGGGTGTGACGTTCACACTGTATTTAGGTGTGACATTCTCACTGTTTATGGGTGTGACGTTCTCACTGTTTATGTTGTGACGTTTTCACTTTTTATGGTGTGACGTTCTCACTGTTTATGGTTGTGACTTTCACACTATTGTTGTGACATTCTCGCTGTTTATTGGTGTGACGTTCTCACTGTTTATGGGTGTGACGTTCACACTGTTTATGGGTGTGTTGATCTCACTGTTTATTGGTGTGATATTCAACACTATTTATGGGTGTGACGATCTCACTGGTTATGGGAGTGACATTCACACTAATTATGGGTGTGACATTCTCACTGTTTAACTTTGTGACGTTCACACTCTTTATGTGTGTGACGATCTCACTGTTTATGGATATGACTTTCCCAATATTTATGGGTGTGACATGGGTTTGACGTTCTCTCTGTTTATGGGGATGTCATTCTCACATTTTTGGATTTGCAGTTCTCACTGTCTATGGGATTGATGTCCTCATGGTTTATGGGTGTGACATAATCACTGTTGAACAGTGTGTCATTCAGACTTTTTATGGGTTTGACGTTCTCACAGTTTATGGGCGTGACATACTCACTGTTTAATGATGTGACATTCTCACTGTCTATGAGTGTGTCAGTCTCACTAATTAACGGTGTGACGTTCCTAATGTTTAATGGTCTGACATTCTCACTGTTTAACCGTGTGAGGTACTCACTATTTGATGGTGTGACGTTCCCATTGTTTACAGGTGTGACGTTCTCACTGTTTGACCCTGCGGCGTTCTCAATGTTTATGGGTGTGACGTTGTCTCTGTGTAAAGGTGTGATGCTCGCATTGTTTAAGGATGTGACAGTCTCACTGGTTAAGGGTGTGATGTTTTTACTGTTTATGGATGTGACATTTTCACTGTTTATGAGGTTGATGTTCTCATTGTTTAACAGTGTGACATTCTCACTGTTTTTAAGTGTGATGTTTTCACTGTTTAACAGTGTGACGTTCACACTGTTTATGGGGTTGATGTTTACACTCTTTATAGGTGTGATGTTCACACTGTTTATGGTTGTGACGTTCACACTATTTATGGGTGTGTCATTTAAACCATTTATGGGGTTGATGTTTACACTCTTTATGGGTGTGACGTTCACACTGTTTATGGGATTGATGTTTACACTCTTTATAGGGGTGATATTCACACTGTTTATGGGTGTGACGTTCACACTATTTATGGGTGTGTCATTCTCATTGTTTATGCGTGTGTCATTCACACTGTTTATGCGTGTGTCATTCACACTGTTTACGGGTGTGCAGTTCTCACTGTTTTGGGTGTGATGTTCTCACTGTTTATGGGTGTGAAGTTCTCACTGTTTAGAGTTTGAAGTTTTCACTGTTTAGCAGTGTGAAGTTCTCACTGTTTATGGGTGTGTCCTTATGACTGTTTACGATTGCATCATTCTCACTATTTATGGGTGTGACGTTCTCACTGTCTTTGGGTGTGACATTCTAACTATTTAACAGCGTGATGTTCTCACTGTTTATGGTGTGTCGTTATCTTTGTTTATGGGTGTGATGTCCTCACTGCTTACGGCTGTGACATTCTCACTATTTAACGATGTGATGTCCTCACTTTTTATGGGTGTGACATAATCACTGTTTAACGGTGTGTCATACAGACTGTTTATGGGTGTGACGTTCTCACTGTTTATGGGTGTGATGTTCTCACTGTTCATGGGTGTGTCATTCTCACTGTTTATGGGTGTGACACTCTCGCTATTTATTGGTGTGACATTCACACTATGGGCATGACATTCTCGCTGTTTATGGGTCTGAAGTTCTCACTGTTGTGGGTGTGAAGTTCTCACCGTTTTGGGTGTGACATTCTCACTGTTTTGGGTGTGAAGTTCTCACTGTTTTGGGTGTGACATTCTCACTGTTTAGGGTTTGAAGTTCTCACTGTTTATGGGTGTGACGTTCTCACTGTTTAGGGGTGTGACGTTCTCACTGTTTATGGGTGTGATATTCTCACTGTTTATGGGTGTGACGTGCTCACTGTTTAGGGGTGTGACGTTCTCACTGTTTATGGGTGTGATATTCTCACTGTTTATGGGTGTGATGTGCTCACTGTTTAGGGGTGTGACGTTCTCACTGTTTTTAGGTGTGACGTTCTCACTGTTTATGGGTGTGACGTTCTCACTGTTTATCGGTGTGACATACACACTGTTTTTAGGTGTGACATTCTCACTGTTTATGGGCGTGACGTTCTCACAGTTTATGGTGTGACGTTCTCACAGTTTATGGTGTGACGTTCTCACTGTTTATGGGTGTGACGTTCTCACTGTTTATTGGTGTGACATTCTGACTGTTTATGGGTGTGACGTGCTCACTGTTTATGGGTGTGACGTTCTCACTGTTTATCGATGTGACGTTCACACTGTTTTTAGGTGTGATGTTCTCACTGTTTATGGGCGTGAAGTTCTCACTGTTTATGGTGTGACGTTCTCACTGTTTATGGTATGGCATTTTTGCTGCTTAGGGAGTTAAGTTCTACCTATTTTTCGATGTGAATTTCACAATGTTTAAGGGTGTGATGTTAACACTGATAATGGATCTGACATTCACTCTGTTCATGGGTGTGAAGTGCTCACTGTTTATGGGTGTAACGTTCCCACTGATTTGGGTGTGATATTCTCACTGTTTATGGTGTGACGTTCTCACTGTTTATGGCTGTGATATTCTCACTGTTTATGGTGCGATGTTCTCTCTGTTTATGGGTGTGACATTCTCACTGTTTATGGTGTGAAGTTCTCACTGTTTTTAGGTGTGACGTTCACACTGTTTATGGGTGTGACGTGCTCACTGTTTATGTGTGTGATGTTCTCACTGTTTATCGGTGTGACGTTCACACTGTTTTTAGGTGTGACGTTCTCACTCTTTATTGGTGTGATGTTCTGACTGTTTATGGGTGTGACGTGCTCACTGTTTTTTGGTGTGACTTTCTCACTGTTTATCGGTGTGATGTTCACACTGTTTATGGGTGTGACGTTTTCACTGTTTATGGGTGTGATGTTCACACTGTTTTTAGGTGTGACATTCTCACTGTTTATGGTGTGAAGTTCTCACTGTTTTTAGGTGTGACGTTCACACTGTTTATGGGTGTGACGTGCTCACTGTTTATGTGTGTGATGTTCTCACTGTTTATCGGTGTGACGTTCACACTGTTTTTAGGTGTGACGTTCTCACTCTTTATTGGTGTGATGTTCTGACTGTTTATGGGTGTGACGTGCTCACTGTTTTTTGGTGTGACTTTCTCACTGTTTATCGGTGTGATGTTCACACTGTTTATGGGCGTGACGTTCTCACTGTTTATGGTGTGACGTTCTCACTGTTTATAGTGTCGCATTTTTGCTGCTTAGGGTGTTAAGTTCTACCTATTTTTCGATGTGAATTTTACAATGTTTATGGGTGTGATGTTAACACTGGTAATGGATCTGACATTCACACTGTACATGGGTGTGACGTGCTCACTGTTTATGGGTTTGGCGTTATTGCTGTTCAGGGTGTGACGTTCTCACTGTTTACGTGTGACGTTTCCACTGTTTATGGGTGTGACATTCCCACTGTTTATGTGTGTCACGATCTCACTGTTCACGTGTGACGTTTGATCTCTTTATGGGTGTGACGTTCTCACTGTTTAGGGGTGTGATATTCTCACTGTTTATGAGTGTGACGTTCTCACTGTTTATGGTGTGACATTCACGCTGTTTATGGGTGTGACGTTCTCACTGTTTATGGTGTGGCATTTTTGCTGCTTAGGGAGTTAAGTTCTACCTATTTTTCGATGTGAATTGCACAATGTTTAAGGGTGTGATGTTAACATTGGTAATGGATCTGACATGTTCATGGGTGTGAAGTGCTCACTGTTTATGGGTTTAACGTTCCCACTGATTTGGGTGTGATATTCTCACTGTTTATGGGTGTGACGTTCTCACTGTTTATGTTGTGACGTTTTCACTTTTTATGGTGTGACGTTCTCACTGTTTATGGGTGTGACTTTCACACTATTGTTGTGACGTTGTCGCTGTTTATTGGTGTGACGTTCTCACTGTTTATGGGTGTGACGTTCTCACTGTTTATGGGTGTGACTTTCACACTATTGTTGTGACGTTCTCGCTGTTTATTGGTGTGACGTTCTCACTGTTTATGGGTGTGACGTTCACACTGTTTATGGGTGTGATATTCAACACTATTTATGGGTGTGACGATCTCACTAGTTATGGGAGTGACATTCACACTTATTATGGGTGTGACATTCTCACTGTTTAACTTTGTGACGTTCACACTCTTTATGTGTGTGACGATCTCACTGTTTATGGATATGACTTTCCCAATATTTATGGGTGTGACATGGGTTTGACGTTCTCTCTGTTTATGGGGATGTCGTTCTCACATTTTTGGGTTTGCAGTTCTCACTGTCTATGGGATTGATGTCCTCATGGTTTATGGGTGTGACATAATCACTGTTGAACAGTGTGTCATTCAGACTTTTTATGGGTTTGACGTTCTCACAGTTTATGGGCGTGACATACTCACTGTTTAATGATGTGACATTCTCACTGTCTATGAGTGTGTCAGTCTCACTAATTAACGGTGTGACGTTCCTACTGTTTAATGGTCTGACATTCTCACTGTTTAACCGTGTGAGGTACTCACTATTTGATGGTGTGACGTTCCCATTGTTTACAGGTGTGACGTTCTCACTGTTTAACCCTGCGGCGTTCTCAATGTTTATGGGTGTGACGTTGTCTCTGTGTAAAGGTGTGATGCTCGCATTGTTTAAGGATGTGACAGTCTCACTGGTTAAGGGTGTGATGTTTTTACTGTTTATGGATGTGACATTTTCACTGTTTATGAGGTTGATGTTCTCATTGTTTAACAGTGTGACATTCTCACTGTTTTTAAGTGTGATGTTTTCACTGTTTAACAGTGTGACGTTCACACTGTTTATGGGGTTGATGTTTACACTCTTTATGGGTGTGACGTTCACACTGTTTATGGGGTTGATGTTTACACTCTTTATAGGGGTGATGTTCACACTGTTTATGGTTGTGACGTTCACACTATTTATGGGTGTGTCATTTAAACCATTTATGGGGTTGATGTTTACACTCTTTATGGGTGTGACGTTCACACTGTTTATGGGATTGATGTTTACACTCTTTATAGGGGTGACATTCACACTGTTTATGGGTGTGACGTTCACACTATTTATGGGTGTGTCATTCACATTGTTTATGCGTGTGTCATTCACACTGTTTATGCGTGTGTCATTCACACTGTTTACGGGTGTGCAGTTCTCACTGTTTTGGGTGTGACGTTCTCACTGTTTATGGGTGTGAAGTTCTCACTGTTTAGGGTTTGAAGTTTTCACTGTTTAGCAGTGTGAAGTTCTCACTGTTTATGGGTGTGTCCTTATGACTGTTTACGATTGCATCATTCTCACTATTTATGGGTGTGACGTTCTCACTGTCTTTGGGTGTGACATTCTAACTATTTAACAGCGTGATGTTCTCACTGTTTATGGTGTGTCGTTATCTTTGTTTATGGGTGTGATGTCCTCACTGCTTATGGCTGTGACATTCTCACTATTTAACGATGTGATGTCCTCACTTTTTATGGGTGTGACATAATCACTGTTTAACGGTGTGTCATACAGACTGTTTATGGGTGTGACGTTCTCACTGTTTATGGGTGTGATGTTCTCACTGTTCATGGGTGTGTCATTCTCACTGTTTATGGGTGTGACACTCTCGCTATTTATTGGTGTGACATTCACACTATGGGCATGACATTCTCGCTGTTTATGGGTCTGAAGTTCTCACTGTTGTGGGTGTGAAGTTCTCACCGTTTTGGGTGTGACATTCTCATTGTTTTGGGTGTGAAGTTCTCACTGTTTTGGGTGTGACATTCTCACTGTTTAGGGTTTGAAGTTCTCACTGTTTATGGGTGTGACGTTCTCACTGTTTAAGGATGTGACATTCTCACTGTTTTTGGGTGTGACATTCTAACTATTTAACAGCGTTATGTTCTCACTGTTTATGGTGTGTCGTTATCACTGTTTATGGGTGTGACGTCCTCACTTTTTATGGGTCTGACATAATCACTGTTTAACGGTGCATCATTCAGACTGTTGATGGGTGTGACGTTCTCACTGTTTATGGGTGTAACGTTCTCACTTTTCATGGGTGTGTCATTCTCACTGTTTATGGGTGTGACACTCTCGCTATTTATTGGTGTGACATTCACACTATGGGCATGACATTCTCGCTGTTTATGGGTCTGAAGTTCTCACTGTTGTGGGTATGAAGTTCTCACTGTTTTCGGTGTGCCATTTTCACTGTTTAGGGTTTGAAGTTCTCACTGTTTATGGGTGTGATGTTCACACTATGGGTGTGACGTTCTCACTGTTTATAGGTGTGACCTTCACACTATGGGTGTGACTTTCCCACTGTTTTTTGGTGTGACGCGTTCACACTGTTTATGGGTGTGATGTTCTCACTGTTTATGGCTGTGACATTCTCACTGTTTATGGGTGTGATGTTCTCACTGTTTATGGCTGTGATGTTCTCACTGTTTATGGGTGTGACATTCTCAATATTTAACGATGTGATGTTCACGCTGTTTGTGGGTCTGACGTTCTCACTGTTTATAGGTGTGACGTTCACACTGTTTACGGGTGTGACATTCACACTGTTTATGGGTGTGACATTCTCACTGTTTATGGGTTTGACGATCTCACTGTTTATGGATGTGACGTTCCCACAATTTATGGGTGTGACCTTCTCACTGTTTATGGATGTGACGTCCACACTATTGATGTGACGTTCTCGCTGTTTATTGGTGTGACGTTCTCACTGTTTATGGGTGTGACGTTCACACTGTTTATGGGTGTGTTGATCTCACTGTTTACTGGTGTGATGTGCAACACTATTTATGTGTGTGACGATCTCACTATTTATGGACGTGACTTTCCCAATATTTATGGATGTGACATGGGTTTGACGTTCTCTCTGTTTATGGGGATGTCGTTCTCACTGTTTTTGGGTGAGACATTTTCAGTGTTTAATGGTGTGAAGTTCCCACTGTTTTGGGTGTGAAGATCTCACTTTTTTGGGTTTGAAGTTTTTACTGTCTATGGGATTAATGTCCTCATGGTTTATGGGTGTGACATAATCACTGTTGAACAGTGTGTCATTCAGACGTTTTATGGTTTTGACGTTCTCACAGTTTATGGTTGTGACATTCTCACTGTTTAATGATGTGACGTTCTCACTGTCTATGGATGTGTCAGTCTCACTAATTAACGGTGTGACATTCCTACTGTTTAATGGTCCGACATTCTCACTGTTTAACCGTGTTGCGTTCTCAATGTTTATGGGTGTGACGTTGTTTCTGTGTAAAGGTGTGATGCTCGCATTCTTTAAGGATGTGACAGTCTCACTGGTTAAGGGTGTGATGTTTTTACTGTTTATGGATGTGACATTTTCACTGTTTATGAGGTTGATGTTCTCATTGTTTAACAGTGTGACATTCTCACTGTTTTTAAGTGTGATGTTTTCACTGTTTAACGGTGTGACATTCACACTGTTTACGGGGTTGATGTTTACACCCTTTATGGGTGTGACATTCACAGTGTTTATGGGGTTGATGTTTACACTCTTTATAGGGGTGACGATCTCACTGTTTATGGATGTGACTTTCCCAATATTTATGGGTGTGACATGGGTTTGATGTTCACACTGTTTATGGGTGCAACATTCACACAATTTATGAGTTTGCTGTTCACATTCTTTATGGATGTGATGTTCACACAATTTATGGGGCTGACGTTCACACTGTTTATGGGTGTGACGTTCTCCCTGTCTTTGGGTAGGACATTCTAACTATTTAACAGTGTGATGTTCTCATTGTTTATGAGTGTGACATAATCACTGTTTATGGGTGTGACGTTCACACAGTTTATGGGTGTGTTGATCTCACTGTTTATGGGTGTGATGTTCCCACTATTTATGAGTGTGACATTCTCACTGTTTAACATTGTGACGTTCACACTCTTTATGTGTGTGACGATCTCACTGTTTATGGATGTGACTTTCCCAATATTTATGGGGTGACATGGGCTTGATGTTCACACTTTTTATGGGTGCAACATTCACACTATTTATGAGTTTGCTGTTCACATTCTTTATGGGTGTGATGTTCACACAATTTATGGGGCTGACGTTCACACTGTTTATGGGTGTGACGTTCTCACTGTTTATAGGTGTGACGTTCACACTATTTACGGGTGTGACATTCACACTGTTTATGCGTGTGACATTCACACTATATCTGGCTGTGACATTCTTTCTATTTAACATTGTGATGTTCACATTGTTTATGGGTGTGACGTTCTCACTGTTTATTGGTGTGATGTTCAACACTATTTATGGGTGTAATGATCTCACTGGTTATAGGAGGACGTTCACACTGTTTATGGGTGTGACATTCACATTATTTCTGCGTGTGACATTCACATTGTTTATGGGTGTGACGTTCTCACTGTTCATAGGTGTGACGTTCACACTTTTTATGGGTGTGACATTCACACTGTTTATGCGTGTGAAATTCACACTATATCTGGCTGTGACGTTCTCACTATTTAACATTGTGATGTTCAACACTATTTATGGGTGTGATGATCTCACAGGTTATGGGAGGACGTTCACACTGTTTATGAGTGTGACATTCACATTATTTCTGCGTGTGACATTCACACTGTTTATGGGTGTGACATTCTCACTATTTAACATTGTGACGTTCACACTGTTTATGGGTGTGATGTTCACATTATTTCTTCGTGTGACGTTCTCACTGTTTATGGGTGTGACGTTCAAACTCTTTATGTGTGTGATGTTCTCACTGTTTATAGGTGTGACGTTCTCACTGTTTAACATTGTGAATTTCACACTCTTTATGTGTGTGACGATCTCGCTGTTTATGGATGTGACTTTCCCAATATTTATGGGTGTGACATTTGTTTGATGTTCTCTCTGTTTATGGGGATGTCGATCTCACTGTTAATGGATGTGACATTTTGAGTGTTTAATGGTGTGATGTTCTCACTGTTTTGGTTGTGAAGTTCTCACTATTTAGGGTTTGAAGTTCTCACTGTTTATGGGTATGAATTTCTCACTGTTTGTGGGTGTGAAGTTCTCACTTTATGGGTGTGACGTTCACACAGTTTATGGGTGTGTTGATCTCACTGTTTATGGGTGTGATGTTCACACTATTTATGAGCGTGACATTCTTACTGTTTAACTTTGTGAAGTTCACACTCTTTATGTGTGTGACGATCTCACTGTTTATGGATGTGACTTTCCCAATATTTATGGGTGTGACAATGGTTTGACGTTCTCTCTGTTTATGGGGATGTCGTTCTCACTGTTTATGGGTGCGACATTTCAGTGTTTAATGGTGTGAAGTTCCCACTGTTTTTGGGTGTGAAGTTCTCACTGTTTAGGGTGTGAAGTTCTCACTGTCTTTGGGTGGGACATTCTAACTATTTAACAGTGTGATGTTCTCACTGTTTATGGCTGTGACATTCTCACTATTAAACGATGTGATGTTCACGCTGTTTTTGGGTGTGATGTTCTCAGCATTTATGAGTGTGACATAATCACTGTTTAACCGTGTGAGGTACTCACTATTTGATGGTGTAACGTTCCCATTGTTTACTGGTTTGACGTTCTCACTGTTTAACCGTGTGACGTTCTCAATGTTTATGGGCGTGACGTTCTCACTGGTTAACTGTGTGAGGTACTCACTATTTGATGGTGTGACGTTCACACCGTTTAACCGTGTGGCATTCTCAATGTTTATGGGTGTGACGTTGTCTCTGTGTAAAGGTGTGATGCTCGCATTGTTTAAGGATGTGACAGTCTCACTGGTTAAGTGTGTGATGTTTTTACTGTTTATGGATGTGACATTTTCACTGTTTATGAGGTTGATGTTCTCATTGTTTATGGGTGTGACGTTCTCATTGTTTATGGGTGTGACGTTCTCACTGTTTATTGGTGTGGCATTCTCACTGTTTATGGGTGTGAAGTTCTCACTGTTTAGGGTTTGAAGTTTTCACTGTTTAGCAGTGTGATGTTCTCACTGTTTATGGGTGTGTCTTTATGACTGTTTACGATTGCATCATTCTCACTGTTTATGGGTGTGACGTTCTCACTGTCTTTGGGTGTGACATTCTAACTATTTAACAGCGTGATGTTCTCACTGTTTATGGTGTGTCGTTATCACTGTTTACGGGTGTGATGTCCTCACTGTTTATGGCTGTGACATTCTCACTTTAGCGATGTGATGTCCTCACTTTTTATGGGTGTGACATAATCACTGTTTAACGGTGTGTCATTCAGACTGTTTATGTGTGTGATGTTCACACTATTTATGGGTGTGACATTCTCACTGGTTATGGGAGCGACGTTCACACTAATTATGGGTGTGACATTCTCACTGTTTAACATTGTGACGTTCACACTCTTTATGTCTGTGACGATCTCACTGTTTATGGATGTGACTTTCCCAATATTAATGGGTGTGACGTGGGTTTGATGTTCACATTGTTTATGGGTGCAACATTCACACTATTTATGAGTTTGCTGTTCACATTCTTTATGGGTGTGATGTTCACACAATTTATGGGGCCGAGGTTCACACTGTTTATGGGTGTGACGTTCTCCCTGTCTTTGGGTGGGACATTCTAACTATTTAACAGTGTGATGTTCTCACTGTTTATGGCTGTGACATTCTCACTATCTAAGGATGTGACATTCACGCTGTTTATGGGTGTGATGTTCTCACCATTTATGAGTGTGACGTTATCACTGTTTATGGGTGTGACGTTCTCACTGTTTATGGGTGTGACGTTCTCACTGTTTATGGGTGTGACATAATCACTGTTTAACGCGGTGTCATTCAGACTGTTTATGGCTGTGACATTCTCGCTGATTATTGATGTGATGTTCTCACCGTTTATGACTGTGACATAATCACTGTTCATGCGTGTGTCATTCTCACTGTTTAACATTGTGACGTTCACACTCTATGTGTGTGACGTTCTCGCTGTTTATGGGTGTGATGTTCCCACTATTTATGAGTCTGACATTCTCAATGTTTAACATTGTGACATTCACACTCTTTATGTGTGTGAATATCTCACTGTTTATGGATGTGACTTTCCCAATATTTATGGGTGTGACATGGGTTTGATGTTCTCTGTGTTTATGGGGATGTTGTTCTCACTGTTTATGGGTGCGACATTTTCAGTGTTTAATGGTGTGAAGTTCCCACTGTTTTTGGGTGTGAAGTTCTCACTGTTTATGGGTGTGATGTTCACACTCTTTATGGGTGGGACGTTCACACTGCTTATGGGTGTGATGTTCACATTCTTTATGGGCGTGACATTCACACTGTTTATGGGTGCGAAGTTGTCACTGTTTATGGGTGTGAAGTTCTCACTGTTTTTGGTGTGAAGTTCTCACTGTTTATCGGTTGATGATCACACTGTTTATGGGTGTGTCATTCACACTATTTATGAGTTTGATGTTCACACTATTTATGGGTGTGATGTTCACATTGCTTCTGTGGCTGACATTCGCTTTGTTCAACATTGTGACCTTCACACTGTTTATGGGTGTGACCTTCACACTATTTATGGGTGTGTCGTTCACACTGTTTATGGGGTTGGTTCACAGTCTTTATGGGTGTGACGTTCACACTGTTTATGGGTGTGACATTCACACTGCTTAACGTTGTGACATTCATACTGTTTATGGGTGTGATCACACTGTTTATTGTTGTGATATTCACACTGTTTATGGGTGTGACATTCACATTGTTTTGGGTGTGACACGCACACTATTTATGAGTTTGATGTTCACGCTCTTTATGGGTGTGACGTTCACACTGTTTATGGGTGTGACATTCACACTATTGTTGGGTGTGCTGTTCTCACTGTTTATGGATGTGATGTTCTCACTGTTTACGGGTGTGAAGTTCACACTATTTATGGGTGTGATGTTCTCACTGCTTATGGGCATGAGGTTCTCTGTGTTTTTGGTTGTGACATTACTTTTTACAGATATGAATTTCTCACTGTGTAATGCCGTGATGTTTTCATTTTTATGAGTGTGATGTTCACACAGTTTAATGGTTGATGATCACACTCTTTATGGGTGTGACGTTCACACTTTAATGGGTGTGATGTTCTCATTGCTTAACGTTGTGACGTTCAGACTGTTTATGGGTTTGATGTTCACACTGTTTATTGGTGTGACATTCACACTGTTTATGGCTGAGATGTTCACACTATTTATGAGTTTGATGTTCACACTCTTTATGGGTGTGATGTTCACACTGCTTATGGGGCTGACGTTCACGGTGTTTATGGGTGTGACATTCACCCTGTTTATGGGTGTGACATTCTCACTGTTTATGGGTGTGTTGTTCACACTCTTTATGGGTGTGATGTTCACACTGTTTATGGGTTTGATATTCACATTGTTTATTGGTGTGATATTCACACTGTTTATGGGTGTGACGTTCACACTATTTATTGCTGTGACGTTCTCACTGTTTATGGGAATGAGGTTCTCTCTTTTTTTGGTTGTCACATTACTTTTTACAAATGTGAATTTCTCACTGTTTAATGGCGTGATGTTTTCACTGTTAATGGGATTGATGTTCACACTCTTTATGGATTTGACGTTCACACTGTTTATGGGTGTGACGTTCACACTGCTTAACGTTGTGATGTTCACACTGTAGATCGGTTTCATGTTCACACTGTTCATGGGTGTGTCATTCACACTGTTTATGGGTGTGCCGTTCACACTGTTGCAGGGTGTGATGTTCACACTGTTTATGGGTGTGACGTTCTCACTGTTTATGGGCATGAGGTTCTCTCTTTTTTTGGTTGTGACATTACTTTTTGCATATGTGAATTTCTCACTGTTTAATGGCGTGATGTTTTCACTGTTTATGGGTGTGATGTTTTCACTGTTTATGGCTGTGACGTTCTCACTGTTGATGGGTGTGACGTTCTCACTGTTTATGGGTGTGACATTCACACTGTTTATGAGTGTGACGTTCACACTACTTAAGGTTGTGACGTTCACACTGTTTATGGGTTTGATGTTCACATTGTTTATTGGTGTCATATTCACACTGTTTATGGGTGTGACATTCACACTGTTCAATGGTGTGACGATCACACTATTTATGAGTTTGATGTTCACGCTCTTTATGGGTTTGACGTTCACACTGTTTATGGGTATGACTTTCACACTGTTTATGGGGTTGATGTTCACGCTGTTTATGGGTGTGATGTTCACACTGTTTATGGCTGTGACATTCACCCTATTTATGGGTGTGATGTTCACACTATTTATGGGCTTGAGGTTCTCTGTGTTTTTGGTTGTGACATTACTTTTTACAAATGTGAATTTCTCACAGTTTAATGGCGTGATGTTTTCACTGTTTATGGGGTTAATGTTCACACTCTTTATGGATTTGATGTTCACACTGTTTATGGGTGTGATATTCACACTATTTATTGGTGTGACGTTCACACTGCTTAAGGTTGTGACGTTCACACTGTTTATTCGTTTGATGTTCACATTGTTTATTGGTGTCATATTCACACAGTTTATGGTGCGAAATTCACACTGTTCAATGGTGTGACGATCACACTATTTATGACTTTGAAGTTCACACTCTTTATGGGTGTGACGTTCACACGGTTTATGGGTGTGACACTGTTTATGGGTTTGATGTTCACATTGTTTATTGGTGTCATATTCACACTGTTTATGGGTGTGACATTCACACTGTTCAATGGTGTGACGATCACACTATTTATGAGTTTGATGTTTATGGGGTTGATGTTCACACTCTTTATGGATTTGACGTTCACATTGTTTATGGGTGTGACGTTCACATTATTTATTGGTGTGACGTTCACACTGTTTATGGGCAAGAGCTTCTGACTTTTTTTGGTTGTGACATTACTTTTTACAAATGTGAATTTCTCACTGTTTAATGGTGTGATGTTTTCACTGTTTATGGGGTTGATGTTCACACTCTTTATGGATTTGATGTTCCCAATGTTTATGGGTGTGACATTCACACTGCTTAATGTTGTGACGTTCACACTGTTGATCGGTTTGATGTTCACATTGTTTATGGGTGTTTCATTCACACTGTTTACGGGTGTGACATTCACACTGTTTATGGGTGTGACATTCACACTGTTTATGGGGTTGATGTTCACACTGTTTATGGGTTTGACGTTCACACTGTTTATGGGTGTGGCGTTCACACTGTTTATGGGTGTGACATTCACACTGTTTATGGGGTTGACGTTCACACTGCATAATGTTGTGACATTCACACTGTTTATGGGTGTGATGTTCAAATTCTTTACTGGTGTGACATTTACACTGTTCATGGGCGTGACCATCACACTATTTATGAGGTTGATGTTCACGCTCTTTATGGGTGTGATGTTCACACTGTTTATGGGTGTGACGTTCTCACTGTTGATGGGTGTGATGTTCTCACTGTTTATGGGTGTGACGTTCACACTGCTTAAGGTTGTGACGTTCACACTGTTTATGGGTTTGATGTTCACATTGTTTATAGGTGTCATATTCACACTGTTTATGGTGCGAAATTCACACTGTTCAATGGTGTGACGATCACACTATTTATGACTTTGATGTTCACAATCTTTATGGGTGTGACGTTCACACTGTTTATGGGTGTGACACTGTTTATGGGATTGATGTTCACATTGTTTATTGGTGTCATGTTCACACTGTTTATGGGTGTGACATTCACACTGTTCAATGGTGTGACGATCACACTATTTATGAGTTTGATGTTTATGGGGTTGATGTTCACACTCTTTATGGATTTGACGTTCACATTGTTTATGGGTGTGACGTTCACATTATTTATTGGTGTGACGTTCTCACTGTTTATGGGCAAGAGCCTCTGACTTTTTTTGGTTGTGACATTACTTTTTACAAATGTGAATTTCTCACTGTTTAATGGTGTGATGTTTTCACTGTTTATGGGGTTGATGTTCACACTCTTTATGGATTTGATGTTCCCACTGTTTATGGGTGTGACATTCACACTGCTTAATGTTGTGACGTTCACACTGTTGATCAGTTTGATGTTCACATTGTTTATGGGTGTTTCATTCACACTGTTTATGGGTGTGACATTCACACTGTTTATGGGTGTGACATTCACACTGTTTATGGGGTTGATGTTCACACTGTTTATGGGTTTGACGTTCACACTGTTTATGGGTGTGGCGTTCACACTGTTTATGGGTGTGACCTTCACACTGTTTATGGGGTTGACGTTCACACTGCTTAATGTTGTGACGTTCACACTGTTTATGGGTGTGATGTTCAAATTCTTTACTGGTGTGACATTCACACTGTTCATGGGCGTGACCATCACACTATTTATGAGTTTGATGTTCACGCTCTTTATGGGTGTGATGTTCACACTGTTTATGGGTGTGACGTTCTCACTGTTGATGGGTGTGATGTTCTCACTGTTTATGGGTGTGACCTTCACACTGTTTATGGGTGTGACGTTCACACTGCTTGAGGTTGTGACGTTCACACTGTTTATGGGTTTGATGTTCACATTGTTTATAGGTGTCATATTCACACTGTTTATGGTGCGAAATTCACACTGTTCAATGGTGTGACGATCACACTATTTATGACTTTGATGTTCACACTCTTTATGGGTGTGACGTTCTTACTGTTTATGGCTGTCACATTAAAACTATTTATGGGTGTGACGTTCACACTGTTAATGGGTGTGACGTTCACACTATTTATGGGCATGAGGTTTTCTGTGTTTTTGGTTCTAACATTACTTTTTACAGATGTGAATTTCTCTCTGTTTAATGGTGTGATGTTATCACTGTTAATGGGTGTGACGTTCACACTGGTTATGAGGTGGTTGTTCACACTGTATATGGGTGTGACGTTTTCACTGTTTATGGGTGTGACGTTCTCACTGTTTATGGGTGTGATGTTCTCACTCTTTATGGGTGTAACGTTCACACTGTTTATGGGTGTGACCTTCACACTGTTTATGGGTGTGACGTTCACACTATTTAAGAGTTTCATGTTCACTCTCTTTATGGGTGTGACGGTCACACTCTTTATGGGTGTGACGTTCACATTATTTATGAGTTTGATGTTCACACACTTTATGGGTGTGACGTTCACACTGTTTATGGGTGTGACGTTAACACTATTTATGTGTGTGATGTTCTCACTGTTTATGGGCAAGAGGTTCTCTCGTTTTTTGGTTGTGACATTACTTTTTACAAATGTGAATTCCTCACTGTTTAATGGCGAGATGTTTTCACTGTTTATGGGTGTGACGTTCTCACTGTTTATGGGGTTGATGTTCACGCTCATTATGGGTGTGACGTTCGCACTGTTTATGGATGTGATGTGCTCACTGTTTATGGATGTGATTTTCACACTGTTTGTGGGTGTGTCGTTCACACTATTTATGGATGTGATGCTCTCACTGCTTATGGGCGTGAGTGTCCCTCTGTTGTTGGTTGTGACATTACATTTTACAAATGTGAATTTCTCACTGTTTTATGGCGTGATGTTCACACTGTTTATGGGTGTGACGTTCACACTGTTTATGGGTGTGACATTCACACTGTTTATGGGTGTGACATTCACACTGTTTATGGGGTTGATGTTCACACTGTTTATGTGTTTGACGTTCACACTGTTTATGGGTGTGACATTCACACTTTTTATGGGGTTGATGTTCACACTCTTTATGTGTATGACGTTCACATTGTTTATGGGGGTGACATTCACAGTGCTTAACGTTGTGACGTTCACACTGTTGATCGGTTTGATGTTCACACTGTTTATGGGGTTATGTTCACACTCTTTATGGGTGTGATGTTCACACTGTTTATGGGTGTGACGTTCACACAGCTTAATGTTCTGACTTTCACACTGTTGATCAGTTTGATGTTCACACTGGTTTGGGTGTGACGTTCACACTGTTTTTGGTTGTGACATTCACAGTATTTATGGGGTTAATGTTCACACTATTTATGGGTGTGACGGTAACACTGTTTATGGGTGTGGCGTTCACACTTCTTAACGTTTTGACGTTCATGCTGTTGATCGGTTTGATGTTCACACTTTTTATGGGTTTGACGTTCACACTATTTATGGGTGTGACGTTCACACTGTTTATGGGCAAGAGGTTCTCTCTTTTTTTGGTTGTGACATTACTTTTTACATATGTGAATTTCTAACTGTTTAATGGCGTGACGTTCTCACTGTTGATGGGTGTGACATTCTCACTGTTGATGGGTGTGACGTTCTCACTGTTTATGGGTGTGACGTTCACACTGTTTATCAGTGTGACATTCACACGGCTGAATGTTGTGACGTTCACACTGTTTATGAGTTTGATGTTCACATTGTTTATGTGTGTGACGTTCACACTGTTTATGGGTGTGACGTTCACACTATTTAAGAGTTTGATGTTCACTCTCTTTATGGGTGTGACGGTCACACTCTTTATGGGTGTGACGTTCACATTATTTTTGAGTTTGATGTTCACACTCTTTATGGGTGTGACGTTCACACTGTTTATGGGTGTGACGTTAACACCGTTTATGGGGTTGATGTTCACACTGTTTATGGGTTTGACGTTCACACTGTTTATGGGTGTGACATTCACACTTTTTATGGGGTTGATGTTCACACTCTTTATGTGTATGACGTTCACATTGTTTATGGGGGTGACATTCACAGTGCTTAACGTTGTGACGTTCACACTGTTGATCGGTTTGATGTTCACACTGTTTATGGGGTTATGTTCACACTCTTTATGGGTGTGATGTTCACACTGTTTATGGGTGTGACGTTCACACAGCTTAACGTTCTGACTTTCACAGTGTTGATCAGTTTGATGTTCACACTGTTTTGGGTGAGACATTCACACTGTTTTTGGGTGTGACATTCACACTATTTATGGGGTTAATGTTCACACTATTTATGGCTGTGACGGTAACACTGTTTATGGGTGTGACGTTCACACTTCTTAACGTTTTGACGTTCACTCTGTTGATCAGTTTGATGTTCACACTTTTTATGGGTTTGACGTTCACACTATTTATGGGTGTGACGTTCACACTGTTTATGGGCAAGAGGTTCTCTCTTTTTTTGGTTGTGACATTACTTTTTACATATGTGAATTTCTCACTGTTTAATGGCGTGACGTTCTCACTGTTGATGGGTGTGACGTTCTCACTGTTGATTGGTGTGAGGTTCTCACTGTTTATGGGTGTGACGTTCACACTGTTTATCGGTGTGACATGCACACTGCTGAACGTTGTGACGTTCACACTGTTTATGAGTTTGATGTTCACATTGTTTATGTGTGTGACGTTAACACTGTTTATGGGTGTGACGTTCACACTGTTTATGGGTGTGACGTTCACACTACTTAAGAGTTTGATGTTCACTCTCTTTATGGGTGTGATGGTCACACTCTTTATGGGTGTGACGTTCACATTATTTATGAGTGTGATGTTCACACTCTTTATGGGTGTGACGTTCACACTGTTTATGGGTGTGACGTTAACACTATTTATGTGTGTGATGTTCTCACTGTTTATGGGCAAGAGGTTCTTTCTTTTTTTGGTTGTGACATTACTTTTTACAAATGTGAATTCCTCACTGTTTAATGGCGAGATGTTTTCACTGTTTATGGGTGTGACGTTCTCACTGTTTATGGGGTTGATGTTCACGCTCATTATGGGTGTGACGTTCGCACTGTTTATGGATGTGATGTGCTCACTGTTTATGGATGTGATTTTCACACTGTTTGTGGGTGTGTCGTTCACACTATTTATGGATGTGATGCTCTCACTGCTTATGGGCGTGAGTGACATTATGGTTGTGACATTACATTTTACAAATGTGAATTTCTCACTGTTTTATGGCGTGATGTTCACACTGTTTATGGGTGTGACGTTCACACTGTTTATGGGTGTGACATTCACACTGTTTATGGGTGTGACATTCACACTGTTTATGGGGTTGATGTTCTCACTGTTTATGGGTTTGACGTTCACACTGTTTATGGGTGTGACATTCACACTTTTTATGGGGTTGATGTTCAGACTCTTTATGTGTATGACGTTCACATTGTTTATGGGGGTGACATTCACAGTGCTTAACGTTGTGACGTTCACACTGTTGATCGGTTTGATGTTCACACTGTTTATGGGGTTATGTTCACACTCTTTATGGGTGTGATGTTCACACTGTTTATGGGTGTGACGTTCTCACTCTTTATGGGTGTGACGTTCACACTTTTTATGGGTGTGACGTTCACACTGTTTATGGGTGTGACGTTCACACTGTTTATGGGAGTGACATTCACACTGTTTATGGGTGTGACGTTCACACTGTTTATGGGGTTGATGTTCACGCTCATTATGGGTGTGAAGTTCGCACTGTTTATGGATGTGATGTGCTCACTGTTTATTGGTGTGATTTTCACACTGTTTATGGGTGTGTCGTTCACACTATTTATGGATGTGATGCTGTCACTGCTTATGGGCGTGAGTTTCTCTCTGTTGTTGGTTGTGATATTACATTTTACAAATGTGAATTTCTCACTGTTTTATGGCGTGATGTTCACACTGTTTATGGGTGTGACGTTCACCCTGTTTATGGGTGTGACGTTCACACTATTTAAGAGTTTGATGTTCACTCTCTATGGGTGTGACGGTCACACTCTTTAAGGGTGTGACGTTCACAGTATTTATGAGTTTGATGTTCACACTCTTTATGGGTGTGATGTTCACACAGTTTATGGGTGTGACGTTCACACTATTTATGGGTGTGCTGTTCTCACTGTTTATGGGCAAGAGGTTCTCTCTTTTTTTGGTTGTGACATTACTTTTTACAAATGTGAATTCCTCACTGTTTAATGGCGAGATGTTTTCACTGTTTATGGGTGTGACATTCTCACTGTTTATGGGTGTGACGTTCTCACTCTTTATGGGTGTGACGTTCACACTGTTTATGGGAGTGACATTCACACTGTTTATGGGTGTGACGTTCACACTTTTTATGGGGTTGATGTTCACGCTCATTATGGGTGTGACGTTCGCACTGTTTATGGATGTGATGTGCTCACTGTTTGTGGATGTGATTTTCACACTGTTTATGGGTGTGTCGTTCACACTATTTATGGATGTGATGCTCTCACTGCTTATGGGCGTGAGTTTCTCTCTGTTGTTGGTTGTGACATTACATTTTACAAATGTGAATTTCTCACTGTTTTATGGCGTGATGTTCGCACTGTTTATGGGTGTTTCATTCACACTGTTTATGGGGTTGATGTTCACACTTTTTTTTTGACGTTCACACTGTTTATGGGTGTGACATTCACACTTTCTATGCGGTTGATGTTCACACTCTTTATGTGTGTGACGTTCACACTGTTTATGGGGGTGACATTCGCACTGCTTAATGTTGTGACGTTCACACTGTTGATCGGTTTGATGTTCACACTGTTTCTGGGGTTATGTTCACACTCTTTATGGGTGTGATGTTCACACTGTTTATGGGTGTGACGTTCACACTGTTTATGGGTGTGACGTTCACACTGTTTATGGGGTTGATGTTCACGCTCATTATGGGTGTGACGTTCACACTATTTATGGATGTGATGTGCTCACTGCTTATGAGCGTGAGTTTCTCTCTGTTGTTGGTTGTGACATTACATTTTACAAATGTGAATTTCTCACTGTTTTATGGCGTGATGTTCACACTGTTTATGGGTGTTTCATTCACACTGTTCATGGGAGTGACATTCACACTGTTTATGGGTGTGACGTTCACACTGTTTATGGGTGTCATATTCACACTGTTTATGGGTATGTCATTCACACTGTTTATGGGGTTGATGTTCACACTGTTTATGGGTTTGACGTTCACACTGTTTATGGGTTTGACATTCACACTTTTTATGGGGCTAATGTTCACACTCTTTATGTGTGTGACATTCACACTGCTTAACGTTGTGACGTTCACCCTGTTGATCGCTTTGATGTTCACAATATTTATGGGGTTATGTTCACACTCTTTATGGGTGTGATGTTCACACTGTTTATGGGTGTGCCGTTCACACAGCTTAACGTTCTGACTTTCACAATGTTGATCAGTTTGATGTTCACACTGTTTTGGGTGTGATGTTCACACTATTTATGGGTGTGACGTTCACACTGTTTATGGGCAAGAGGTTCTCTCTTTTTTTGGTTGTGATATTACTTTTTACATATGTGAATTTCTCACTGTTTAATGGCGTGACATTCTCACTGTTGATGGGTCTGACGTTCTCACTATTGATGGGTGTGACGTTCTCACTGTTTAAGGGTGTGACGTTCACACTGTTTATGGGTGTGACGTTCACACTGCTGAACGTTGTGACGTTCACACTGTTTATGAGTTTGATTTTCACATTGTTTATGTGTGTGACGTTCACACTATTTATGTGTTTGATGTTCACACTCTTTATGGGTGTGACGTTCACACTGTTTATGGGTGTGACGTTCACACTATTTATGGGTGTGATGTTCTCACTGTTTATGGGCAAGGGGTTCTCTCTTTTTTTGGTTGTGACATTACTTTTTACATATGTGAATTCCTCACTGTTTAATGGCGAGATGTTTTCACTGTTTATGGGTGTGACGTTCTCACTCTTTATGGGTGTGATGTTCACACTGTTTATGGGTGTGATGTTCACACTGTTTATGGGTTTGACGTTCACACTGTTTATGAGTGTGACATTCACACTTTTTATGGGTTTGATGTTCACACTCCTTATGTGTATGACGTTCACACTGCTTTTGGGGGTGACATTCACACTGCTTAACGTTGTGACGTTCACAGTGTTGATCGGTTTGATGTTCACACTGTTTATGGGGTTATGTTCACACTTTATGGGTGTGATGTTCACACTGTTTATGGGTTTGACGTTCACACAGCTTAACGTTCTGACTTTCACACTGTTGATCAGTTTGATGTTCACACTGTTTTGGGTGTGACGTTCACACTGATTTTGGGTGTGACATTCAAACTATTTATGGGGTTAATGTTCACACTCTTTTTGGGTGTGACGGTAACACTGTTTATGGGTGTGACGTTCACACAGCTTAACGTTCTGACGTTCACACTGTTGATCAGTTTGATGTTCACACTGTTTTGGGTGTGACGTTCACACTGTTTTTGGGTGTGACATTCACACTATTTATGGGGTTAATGTTCACACTCTTTATGGGTGTGACGGTAACACTGTTTATGGGTGTGACGTTCACACTGCTTAACGTTGTGACGTTCACGCTGTTGATCGGTTTGATGTTCACACTTTTTATGGATTTGACGTTCACACTATTTATCGGTGTGACGTTCACACTGTTTATGGGCAAGAGGTTCTGTCTTTTTTTGGTTGTGACATTACTTTTTACATATGCATATTTCTCACTGTTTCATTGCGTGACGTTCTCACTGTTTATGGGTATGACGTTCACACTGTTTATGGGTGTGACGTTAACACTATTTATGGGTGTGATGTTCTCAGTGTTTATGGGCAAGCGGTTCTCTCTTTTTTTGGTTTTGACATTACTTTTTACAACTGTGAATTCCTCACTGTTTAACAGCGAGATGTTTTCACTGTTTATGGGTGTGACGTTCTCACTGTTTATGAGTGTGACGTTCTCACTCTTTATGGGTGTGATGTTCACACTGTTTATGGGTGTGACGTTCTCACTGTTTATGGGTGTGACGTTCACACTGTTTATGGGGTTGATATTCACGCTCATTATGGGTGTGAAGTTCGCACTGTTTATGGATGTGATGTGCTCACTGTTTATGGATGTGATTTTCACACTGTTTATGGGTGTGTCGTTCACACTATTTATGGATGTGATGCTCTCACTGCTTATGGGCGTGAGTTTCTCTCTGTTGTTGGTTGTGATATTACATTTTACAAATGTGAATTTCTCACTGTTTTATGGCGTGATGTTCACACTGGTTATGGGTGTTTCATTCACACTGTTCATGGGAGTGACATTCACACTGTTTATGGGTGTGACATTCACACTGTTTATGGGGTTGATTTTCACACTGTTTATGGGTTTGACGTTCACACTGTTTATGTTTGTGACATTCACACTTTTTATGGGTTTGATGTTCACACTCTTTATGTGTGTGACGTTCACACTGTTTATGGGGGTGACATTCACACTGCTTAACGTTGTGACGTTCACACTGTTGATCGGTTTGATGTTCACACTGTTTCTTGGGTTATGTTCACACTCTTTATGGGTGTGATGTTCACACTGTTTATGGGTGTGACGTTCACACAGCTTAACGTTCTGACTTTCACACTGTTGATCAGTTTGATGTTCACACTGTTTTGGGTGTGACGTTCACACTGATTTTGGGTGTGACATTCAAACTATTTATAGGGTTAATGTTCACACTCTTTTTGGGTGTGACGGTAACACTGTTTATGGGTGCGACGTTCACACTGTTTTTGGGTGTGACATTCACACTATTTATGGGGTTAATGTTCACACTGTTTATGGGTGTGACGTTCACACTGCTTAACGTTATGACGTTCACGCTGTTGATCGGTTTGATGTTAACACTTTTTATGGGTTTGACGTTCACACTATTTATGAGTGTGACGTTCACACTGTTTATGGGAGTGACATTCAAACTGTTTATGGGTGTGACGTTCACACTGTTTATGGGGTTGATGTTCACGCTCATTATGGGTGTGACGTTCACACTATTTATGGATGTGATGTGCTCACTGCTTATGGGCGTGAGTTTCTCTCTGTTGTTGGTTGTGACATTACATTTTACAAATGTGAATTTATCACTGTTTTATGGCGTGATGTTCACACTGTTTATGGGTGTGACGTTCACACTGTTTATGGGTGTGATATTCACACTGTTTATGGGTATGTCATTCACACTGTTTATGGGGTTGATGTTCACACTGTTTATGGGTTTGACGTTCACACTGTTTATGGGTTTGACATTCGCACTTTTTATGGGACTAATGTTCACACTCTTTATGTGTGTGACATTCACACTGCTTAACATTGTGACGTTCACCCTGTTGATCGGTTTGATGTTCACACTGTTTATGGGGTTATGTTCACACTCTTTATGGGTGTGATGTTCACACTGTTTATGGGTGTGCCGTTCACACAGCTTAACGTACTGACTTTCACATTGTTGATCAGTTTGATGTTCACACTGTTTTGGGTGTGACGTTCACACTATTTATGGGTGTGACGTTCACACTGTTTATGGGCAAGAGGTTCTCTCTCTTTTTGGTTGTGATATTACTTTTTACATATGTGAATTTCTCACTGTTTAATGGCGTGACGTTCTCACTATTGATGGGTGCGACGTTCTCACTGTTTAAGGGTGTGACGTTCACACTGTTTAAGGGTGTGACGTTCACACTGCTGAAAGTTGTGACGTTCACACTGTTTATGAGTTTGATTTTCACATTGTTTATGGGTGTGACGTTCACACTATTTATGTGTTTGATGTTCACACTCTTTATGGGTGTGACGTTCACACTGTTTATGGGTGTGACGTTCACACTATTTATGGGTGTGATTTTCTCACTGTTTATGGGCAATGGGTTCTCTCTTTTTTTGGTTGTGACATTACTTTTTACTAATGTGAATTCCTCACTGTTTAATGGCGAGATGTTTTCACTGTTTATGGGTGTGACGTTCTCACTCTTTATGGGTGTGATGTTCACACTGTTTATGGGTGTGATGTTCACACTGTTTATGGGTGTGACGTTCACACAGCTTAACGTTCTGACTTTCACACTGTTGATCAGTTTGATGTTCACACTGTTTTGGGTGTGACGTTCACACTGATTTTGGGTGTGACATTCAAACTATTTATAGGGTTAATGTTCACACTCTTTTTGGGTGTGACGGTAACACTGTTTATGGGTGCGACGTTCACACTGTTTTTGGGTGTGACATTCACACTATTTATGGGGTTAATGTTCACACTGTTTATGGGTGTGACGTTCACACTGCTTAACGTTATGACGTTCACGCTGTTGATCGGTTTGATGTTAACACTTTTTATGGGTTTGACGTTCACACTATTTATGAGTGTGACGTTCACACTGTTTATGGGAGTGACATTCAAACTGTTTATGGGTGTGACGTTCACACTGTTTATGGGGTTGATGTTCACGCTCATTATGGGTGTGACGTTCACACTATTTATGGATGTGATGTGCTCACTGCTTATGGGCGTGAGTTTCTCTCTGTTGTTGGTTGTGACATTACATTTTACAAATGTGAATTTATCACTGTTTTATGGCGTGATGTTCACACTGTTTATGGGTGTGACGTTCACACTGTTTATGGGTGTGATATTCACACTGTTTATGGGTATGTCATTCACACTGTTTATGGGGTTGATGTTCACACTGTTTATGGGTTTGACGTTCACACTGTTTATGGGTTTGACATTCGCACTTTTTATGGGACTAATGTTCACACTCTTTATGTGTGTGACATTCACACTGCTTAACATTGTGACGTTCACCCTGTTGATCGGTTTGATGTTCACACTGTTTATGGGGTTATGTTCACACTCTTTATGGGTGTGATGTTCACACTGTTTATGGGTGTGCCGTTCACACAGCTTAACGTACTGACTTTCACATTGTTGATCAGTTTGATGTTCACACTGTTTTGGGTGTGACGTTCACACTATTTATGGGTGTGACGTTCACACTGTTTATGGGCAAGAGGTTCTCTCTCTTTTTGGTTGTGATATTACTTTTTACATATGTGAATTTCTCACTGTTTAATGGCGTGACGTTCTCACTATTGATGGGTGCGACGTTCTCACTGTTTAAGGGTGTGACGTTCACACTGTTTAAGGGTGTGACGTTCACACTGCTGAAAGTTGTGACGTTCACACTGTTTATGAGTTTGATTTTCACATTGTTTATGGGTGTGACGTTCACACTATTTATGTGTTTGATGTTCACACTCTTTATGGGTGTGACGTTCACACTGTTTATGGGTGTGACGTTCACACTATTTATGGGTGTGATTTTCTCACTGTTTATGGGCAATGGGTTCTCTCTTTTTTTGGTTGTGACATTACTTTTTACTAATGTGAATTCCTCACTGTTTAATGGCGAGATGTTTTCACTGTTTATGGGTGTGACGTTCTCACTCTTTATGGGTGTGATGTTCACACTGTTTATGGGTGTGATGTTCACACTGTTTATGGGAGTTACATTCACACTGTTTATGGGTGTGACGTTCACACTGTTTATGGGGTTGATATTCACGCTCATTATGGGTGTGACGTTCACACTATTTATGGATGTGAGGTGCTCACTGCTTATGGGCGTGAGTTTCTCTCTGTTGTTGGTTGTGACATTACATTTTGCAAATGTGAATTTATCATTGTTTTATGGCGTGATGTTCACACTGTTTATGGGTGTGACGTTCACACTGTTTATGGGTGTGACATTCACACTGTTTATGGGAATGACTTTCACACTGTTTATGGGGTTGATGATCACACTCTGTTTATGGGTTTGACACTCACATTTCTTATGGGGTTGATGTTCACACTCTTTATGTGTGTGACGTTCACACTGTTTTTGGGGGTGACATTCACACTGCTTAACGTTGTGATGTTCAGACTGTTGATCGGTTTGATGTTCACACTGTTTTGGGTGTGACGTTCACACTGATTTTGGGTGTGACATTCAAACCATTTATGGGGTTAATGTTCACACTCTTTTTGGGTGTGACGGTAACACTGTTTATGGGTGTGACGTTCACACAGCTTAACGTTCTGACGTTCACACTGTTGATCAGTTTGATGTTCACACTGTTTTGGGTGTGACGTTCACACTGTTTTTGGGTGTGACATTCACACTATTTATGGGGTTAATGTTCACACTCTTTATGGGTGTGACGTTCACACTGCTTAACGTTGTCACGTTCACGCTGTTGATCGGTTTGATGTTTACACTTTTTATGGGTTTGACGTTCACACTATTTATGAGTGTGACGTTCACACTGTTTATGGGTGTGACGTTCACACTGTTTATGGGGTTGATGTTCACGCTCATTATGGGTGTGACGTTCACACTATTTATGGATGTGATGTGCTCACTGCTTATGGGCGTGAGTTTCTCTCTGTTGTTGGTTGTGACATTACATTTTACAAATGTGAATTTCTCACTGTTTTATGGCGTGATGTTCACACTGTTTATGGGTGTGACGTTCACACTGTTTATGGGTGTGATATTCACACTGTTTATGGGTATGTCATTCACACTGTTTATGGGGTTGATGTTCACACTGTTTATGGGTTTGACGTTCACACTGTTTATGGGTTTGACATTCACACTTTTTATGGGGCTAATGTTCACACTCTTTATGTGTGTGACATTCACACTGCTTAACGTTGTGACGTTCACCCTGTTGATCGCTTTGATGTTCACAATATTTATGGGGTTATGTTCACACTCTTTATGGGTGTGATGTTCACAGTGTTTATGGGTGTGCCGTTCACACAGCTTAACGTTCTGACTTTCACAATGTTGATCAGTTTGATGTTCACACTGTTTTGGGTGTGATGTTCACACTATTTATGGGTGTGACGTTCACACTGTTTATGGGCAAGAGGTTCTCTCTTTTTTTGGTTGTGATATTACTTTTTACATATTTGAATTTCTCACTGTTTAATGGCGTGACGTTCTCACTGTTGATGGGTGTGACGTTCTCACTATTGATGGGTGTGACGTTCTCACTGTTTAAGGGTGTGACGTTCACACTGTTTATGGGTGTGACGTTCACACTGCTGAACGTTGTGACGTTCACACTGTTTATGAGTTTGATTTTCACATTGTTTATGTGTGTGACGTTCACACTATTTATGTGTTTGATGTTCACACTCTTTATGGGTGTGACGTTCACACTGTTTAAGGGTGTGACGTTCACACTATTTATGGGTGTGATGTTCTCACTGTTTATGGGCAAGGGGTTCTCTCTTTTTTTGGATGTGACATTACTTTTTACAACTGTGAATTCCTCACTGTTTAACAGCGAGATGTTTTCACTGTTTATGGGTGTGACGTTCTCACTGTTTATGAGTGTGACGTTCTCACTCTTTATGGGTGTGATGTTCACACTGTTTATGGGTGTGACGTTCTCACTGTTTATGGGTGTGACGTTCACACTTTTTATGGGTGTGACGTTCACACTGTTTATGGGGTTGATATTCACGCTCATTATGGGTGTGAAGTTCGCACTGTTTATGGATGTGATGTGCTCACTGTTTATGGATGTGATTTTCACACTGTTTATGGGTGTGTCGTTCACACTATTTATGGATGTGATGCTCTCACTGCTTATGGGCGTGAGTTTCTCTCTGTTGTTGGTTGTGACATTACATTTTACAAATGTGAATTTCTCACTGTTTTATGGCGTGATGTTCACACTGTTTATGGGTGTTTCATTCACACTGTTCATGGGCGTGACATTCACACTGTTTATGGGTGTGACATTCACACTGTTTATGGGGTTGATTTTCACACTGTTTATGGGTTTGACGTTCACACTGTTTATGTTTGTGACATTCACACTTTTTATGGGTTTGATGTTCACACTCTTTATGTGTGTGACGTTCACACTGTTTATGGGGGTGACATTCACACTGCTTAACGTTGTGACGTTCACACTGTTGATCGGTTTGATGTTCACACTGTTTCTGGGGTTATGTTCACACTCTTTATGGGTGTGATGTTCACACTGTTTATGGGTGTGACATTCAAACTATTTATGGGGTTAATGTTCACACTCTTTTTGGGTGTGACGGTAACACTGTTTATGGGTGTGACGTTCACACAGCTTAACGTTCTGACGTTCACACTGTTGATCAGTTTGATGTTCACACTGTTTTGGGTGCGACGTTCACACTGTTTTTGGGTGTGACATTCACACTATTTATGGGGTTAATGTTCACACTCTTTATGGGTGTGACGTTCACACTGCTTAACGTTATGACGTTCACGCTGTTGATCGGTTTGATGTTAACACTTTTTATGGGTTTGACGTTTACACTATTTATGAGTGTGACGTTCACACTGTTTATGGGAGTGACATTCAAACTGTTTATGGGTGTGACGTTCACACTGTTTATGGGGTTGATGTTCACGCTCATTATGGGTGTGACGTTCACACTATTTATGGATGTGATGTGCTCACTGCTTATGGGCGTGAGTTTCTCTCTGTTGTTGGTTGTGACATTACATTTTACAAATGTGAATTTATCACTGTTTTATGGCGTGATGTTCACACTGTTTATGGGTGTTTCATTCAAACTGTTTATGGGGTTGATGTTCACACTGTTTATGGGTGTGACATTCACACTTTTTATGGGGTTGATGTTCACACTGTTTATGGGTGTGACATTCACACTGTTTATGGGTGTGATATTCACACTGTTTATGGGTATGTCATTCACACTGTTTATGGGTTTGACATTCGCACTTTTTATGGGGCTAATGTTCACACTCTTTATGTGTGTGACATTCACACTGCTTAACATTGTGACGTTCACCCTGTTGATCGGTTTGATGTTCACACTGTTTATGGGGTTATGTTCACACTCTTTATGGGTGTGATGTTCACACTGTTTATGGGTGTGCCGTTCACACAGCTTAACGTACTGACTTTCACATTGTTGATCAGTTTGATGTTCACACTGTTTTGGGTGTGACATTCACACTATTTATGGGTGTGATGTTCACACTGTTTATGGGCAAGAGGTTCTCTCTTTTTTTGGTTGTGATATTACTTTTTACATATGTGAATTTCTCACTGTTTAATGGCGTGACGTTCTCACTATTGATGGGTGCGACGTTCTCACTGTTTAAGGGTGTGACGTTCACACTGTTTAAGGGTGTGACGTTCACACTGCTGAAAGTTGTGACGTTCACACTGTTTATGAGTTTGATTTTCACATTGTTTATGGGTGTGACGTTCACACTATTTATGTGTTTGATGTTCACACTCTTTATGGGTGTGACGTTCACACTGTTTATGGGTGTGACGTTCACACTATTTATGGGTGTGATTTTCTCACTGTTTATGGGCAAAGGGTTCTCTCTTTTTTTGGTTGTGACATTACTTTTTACAAATGTGAATTCCTCACTGTTTAATGGCGAGATGTTTTCACTGTTTATGGGTGTGACGTTCTCACTCTTTATGGGTGTGATGTTCACACTGTTTATGGGTGTGATGTTCACACTGTTTATGGGAGTTACATTCACACTGTTTATGGGTGTGACGTTCACACTGTTTATGGGGTTGATATTCACGCTCATTATGGGTGTGACGTTCACACTATTTATGGATGTGATGTGCTCACTGCTTATGGGCGTGAGTTTCTCTCTGTTGTTGGTTGTGACATTACATTTTGCAAATGTGAATTTATCGCTGTTTTATGGCGTGATGTTCACACTGTTTATGGGTGTGACGTTCACACTGTTTATGGGTGTGACATTCACACTGTTTATGGGAATGACTTTCACACTGTTTATGGGGTTGATGTTCACACTCTGTTTATGGGTTTGACACTCACACTTTTTATGGGGTTGATGTTCACACTCTTTATGTGTGTGACATTCACACTGTTTATGGTGGTGACATTCACACTGCTTAACGTTGTGACGTTCACACTGTTGATCAGTTTGATGTTCACACTGTTTCTGGGGTTATGTTCACACTCTTTATGGGTTTGACGGTAACACTGTTTATGGGTATGACGTTCACACTGCTTAACGTTGTGACGTTCACGCTGTTGATCGGTTTGATGTTCACACTTTTTATGGATTTGACGTTCATACTATTTATCGGTGTGACGTTCACACTGTTTATGGGCAAGAGGTTCACTCTTTTTTTGGTTGTGACATTACTTTTTACATATGCGTATTTCTCACTGTTTAATTGCGTGACGTTCTCACTGTTTATGGGTGTGACGTTCACACTGTTTATGGGTGTGACGTTCACACTGCTGAACGTTGTGATGTTCACACTGTTTATGAGTTTGATGTTCACATTGTTTATGTGTGTGACGTTCACACTGTTTATGGGTGTGACGTTCACACTATTTATGAGTTTGATGTTCACACTCTTTATGGGTGTGACTTTCACACTCTTTATGAGTGTGACGTCCACATTATTTATGAGTTTGATGTTCACATTGTTTATGTGTGTGACGTTCACACTGTTTATGGGTGTGACGTTCACACGGTTTATGGGGTTGATGTTAACGCTCATTATGGGTGTGACGTTCGCACTGTTTATGGATGTGATGTGCTCACTGTTTATGGATGTGATTTTCACACTGTTTATGGGCGTGTCGTTCACACTATTTATGTATGTGATGCTCTCACTGCTTATGGGCGTGAGTTTCTCTCTGTTGTTGGTTGTGACATTGCATTTTACAAATGTGAATTTCTCACTGTTTTATGGCGTGATGTTCGCACTGTTTATGGGTGTGACGTTCACACTGTTTATGGGTGTGACATTCACACTGTTTATGGGTGTGACATTCACACTGTTTATGGGGTTGATGTTCACACTGTTTATGGGTTTGACGTTCACACTGTTTATGGGCGTGACATTCACACTTTTTATGGGTTTGATGTTCACACTCTTTATGTGTGTGACATTCACACTGTTTATGGGAGTGACATTCACACTGCTTAACGTTGTGACGTTCACACTGTTGATCGGTTTGATGTTCACACTGTTTATGGGGTTATGTTCACACTCTTTATGGGTGTGATGTTCACACTGTTTATGGGTGTGACGTTCACACAGCTTAACGTTCTGACTTTCGCACTGTTGATCAGTTTGATGTTCACACTGTTTTGAGTGTGACGTTCACACTGTTTTGGGTGTGACGTTCACACTGTTTTTGGATGTGACATTCACAGTATTTATGGGGTTAATGTTCACACTCTTTATGGGTGTGACGGTAACACTGTTTATGGGTGTGACGTTCACACAGCTTAACGTTCTGACGTTCACACTGTTGATCAGTTTGATGTTCACACTGTTTTGGGTGTGACGTTCACACTGTTTTTGGGTGTGACATTCACACTATTTATGGGGTTAATGTTCACACTCTTTATGGGTGTGACGGTAACACTGTTTATGGGTGTGATGTTCACACTTCTTAACATTGTGACGTTCACGCTGTTGTTCGTTTTGATGTTCACACTTTTTATGGGTTTGACATTCCCACTATTTATGGGTATGACGTTCAAACTGTTTATGGGCAAGAGTTTCTCTCTTTTTTTGGTTGTGACATTACTTTTTACATATGTGAATTTCTCACTGTTTAATGGCGTGACATTCTCACTGTTGATGGGTGTGACGTTCTCACTGTTGATGGGTGTGACGTTCTCACTGTTTATGGGTGTGACGTTCACACTGCTGAACGTTGTGACGTTCACACTGTTTATGAGTTTGATGTTCACATTGTTTATGTGTGTGACGTTCACAATGTTTATGGGTGTGACGTTCACACTATTTATGAGTTTGATGTTCACACTCTTTATGGGTGTGACTTTCACACTCTTTATGGGTGTGACGTTCACACTATTTATGTGTTTGATGTTCACACTCTTTATGGGTGTGACGTTCACACTGTTTATGGGTGTGACGTTCACACTATTTATGGGTGTGATTTTCTCACTGTTTATGGGCAAAGGGTTCTCTCTTTTTTTGGTTGTGACATTACTTTTTACAAATGTGAATTCCTCACTGTTTAATGGCGAGATGTTTTCACTGTTTATGGGTGTGACGTTCTCACTCTTTATGGGTGTGATGTTCACACTGTTTATGGGTGTGATGTTCACACTGTTTATGGGAGTTACATTCACACTGTTTATGGGTGTGACGTTCACACTGTTTATGGGGTTGATATTCACGCTCATTATGGGTGTGACGTTCACACTATTTATGGATGTGATGTGCTCACTGCTTATGGGCGTGAGTTTCTCTCTGTTGTTGGTTGTGACATTACATTTTGCAAGTGTGAATTTATCGCTGTTTTATGGCGTGATGTTCACACTGTTTATGGGTGTGACGTTCACACTGTTTATGGGTGTGACATTCACACTGTTTATGGGAATGACTTTCACACTGTTTATGGGGTTGATGTTCACACTCTGTTTATGGGTTTGACACTCACACTTTTTATGGGGTTGATGTTCACACTCTTTATGTGTGTGACATTCACACTGTTTATGGGGGTGACATTCACACTGCTTAACGTTGTGACGTTCACACTGTTGATCAGTTTGATGTTCACACTGTTTCTGGGGTTATGTTCACACTCTTTATGGGTTTGACGGTAACACTGTTTATGGGTATGACGTTCACACTGCTTAACGTTGTGACGTTCACGCTGTTGATCGGTTTGATGTTCACACTTTTTATGGATTTGACGTTCATACTATTTATCGGTGTGACGTTCACACTGTTTATGGGCAAGAGGTTCACTCTTTTTTTGGTTGTGACATTACTTTTTACATATGCGTATTTCTCACTGTTTAATTGCGTGACGTTCTCACTGTTTATGGGTGTGACGTTCACACTGTTTATGGGTGTGACGTTCACACTGCTGAACGTTGTGACGTTCACACTGTTTATGAGTTTGATGTTCACATTGTTTATGTGTGTGACGTTCACACTGTTTATGGGTGTGACGTTCACACTATTTATGAGTTTGATGTTCACACTCTTTATGGGTGTGACTTTCACACTCTTTATGAGTGTGACGTCCACATTATTTATGAGTTTGATGTTCACATTGTTTATGGGTGTGATGTTCACACTGTTTATGGGTGTGACGTTCACACGGTTTATGGGGTTGATGTTAACGCTCATTATGGGTGTGACGTTCGCACTGTTTATGGATGTGATGTGCTCACTGTTTATGGATGTGATTTTCACACTGTTTATGGGCGTGTCGTTCACACTATTTATGGATGTGATGCTCTCACTGCTTATGGGCGTGAGTTTCTCTCTGTTGTTGGTTGTGACATTGCATTTTACAAATGTGAATTTCTCACTGTTTTATGGCGTGATGTTCGCACTGTTTATGGGTGTGACGTTCACACTGTTTATGGGTGTGACATTCACACTGTTTATGGGTGTGACATTCACACTGTTTATGGGGTTGATGTTCACACTGTTTATGGGTTTGACGTTCACACTGTTTATGGGTGTGACATTCACACTTTTTATGGGTTTGATGTTCACACTCTTTATGTGTGTGACATTCACACTGTTTATGGGGGTGACATTCACACTGCTTAACGTTGTGACGTTCACACTGTTGATCGGTTTGATGTTCACACTGTTTATGGGGTTATGTTCACACTCTTTATGGGTGTGTTGTTCACACTGTTTATGGGTGTGACGTTCACACAGCTTAACGTTCTGACTTTCGCACTGTTGATCAGTTTGATGTTCACACTGTTTTGAGTGTGACGTTCACACTGTTTTGGGTGTGACGTTCACACTGTTTTTGGATGTGACATTCACAGTATTTATGGGGTTAATGTTCACACTCTTTATGGGTGTGACGGTAACACTGTTTATGGGTGTGACGTTCACACAGCTTAACGTTCTGACGTTCAAACTGTTGATCAGTTTGATGTTCACACTGTTTTGGGTGTGACGTTCACACTGTTTTTGGGTGTGACATTCACACTATTTATGGGGTTAATGTTCACACTCTTTATGGGTGTGACGGTAACACTGTTTATGGGTGTGACGTTCACACTTCTTAACATTGTGACGTTCACGCTGTTGTTCGTTTTGATGTTCACACTTTTTATGGGTTTGACATTCCCACTATTTATGGGTATGACGTTCAAACTGTTTATGGGCAAGAGTTTCTCTCTTTTTTTGTTTGTGACATTACTTTTTACATATGTGAATTTCTCACTGTTTAATGGCGTGACATTCTCACTGTTGATGGGTGTGACGTTCTCACTGTTGATGGGTGTGACGTTCTCACTGTTTATGGCTGTGACGTTCACACTGCTGAACGTTGTGACGTTCACACTGTTTATGAGTTTGATGTTCACATTGTTTATGTGTGTGACGTTCACAATGTTTATGGGTGTGACGTTCACACTATTTATGAGTTTGATGTTCACACTCTTTATGGGTGTGACTTTCACACTCTTTATGGGTGTGACGTTCACATTATTTATGAGTTTGATGTTCACACTCTTTATGGGTATGACGTTCACACTGTTTATGAGTGTGACGTTAACACTATTTATGGCTGTAATGTTCTCAGTGTTTATGGGCAAGAGGTTCTCTCTTTTTTGGTTGTGACATTACTTTTTACAAATGTGAATTCCTCACTGTTTAATGGCGAGATGTTTTCACTGTTTATGGGTGTGACGTTCTCACTGTTTATGAGTGTGACGTTCTCACTCTTTATGGGTGTGATGTTCACACAGTTTATGGGTGTGACGTTCTCACTGTTTATGGGTGTGACGTTCACACATTTTATGGGTGTGACGTTCACACTGTTTATGGATGTGATGTGCTCACTTTTTATGGATGTGATTTTCACACTGTTTATGAGTGTGTCATTCACACTATTTATGGATGTGATGCTCTCACTGCTTATGGGTGTGAGTTTCTCTCTGTTGTTGGTTGTGACATTACATTTACAAATGTGAATTTCTCACTGTTTTATGGCGTGATGTTCACACTGTTTATGGGTGTTTCATTCACACTGTTTATGGGAGTGACATTCACACTGTTTCCGGGTGTGACATTCACACTGTTTATGGGGTTGTTGTTCACACTGTTTATGGGTTTGACGTTCACACTGTTTATGGGTGTGACATTCACACTTTTTATGGGTTTGATGTTCACACTCTTTATGTGAGTGACGTTCACACTGTTTATGGGGGTGACATTCACACTGCTTAACGTTGTGACGTTCACACTGTTGATCGGTTTGATGTTCACACTGTTTCTGGGGTTATGTTCACACTCTTTATGGGTGTGATGTTCACACTGTTTATGGGTGTGACGTTCACACAGCTTAACGTTCTGACTTTCACACTGTTGATCAGTTTGATGTTCACACTGTTTTGGGTGTGACGTTCACACTGATTTTGGGTGTGACATTCAAACTATTTATAGGGTTAATGTTCACACTCTTTTTGGGTGTGACGGTAACACTGTTTATGGGTGTGACGTTCACACAGCTTATCGTTCTGGAGTTCACACTGTTGATCAGTTTGATGTTCACACTGTTTTGGGTGTGACGTTCACACTGTTTTTGGGTGTGACATTCACACTATTTATGGGGTTAATGTTCACACTCTTTATGGGTGTGACGTTCACACTGCTTAACGTTGTGACGTTCACGCTGTTGATCGGTTTGATGTTCACACTTTTTATGGGTTTGACGTTCACACTATTTATGGGTGTGACGTTCACACTGTTTATGGGCAAGAGGTTCTCTCTTTTTTTGGTTGTGACATTACTTTTTACATATGTGAAGTTCTCACTGTTTTATGGCGTGACGTTCTCACTGTTGATGTGTGTGACGTTCTCACTATTGATGGGTGTGACGTTCTCACTGTTTATGGGTGTGACTTTCACACTGTTTATGTGTGTGACGTTCACACTGCTGAAAGTTGTGACGTTCGCACTGTTTATGAGTTTGATGTTCACATTGTTTATGTGTGTGACGTTCACACTGTTTATGGGTGTGACGTTCACACTATTTATGAGTTTGATGTTCACACTCTTTATGGGTGTGACGTTCACAATGTTTATGGGTGTGATGTTCACACTATTTTTGGGTGTGATGTTCTCATTGTTTATGGGCAAGGGGTTCTCTCTTTTCTTGGTTGTGACATTACTTTTTACAAATGTGAATTCCTCACTGTTTGATGTTGAGATGTTTTCACTGTTTATGGGTGTGACATTCTGACTGTTTATGAGTGTGACGTTCTCACTGTTTATGGGTGTGCTGTTCACACTGTTAATGGGTGTGACGTTCTCACTGTTTATGGGTGTGACGTTCACACTTTTTATGGGTGTGACGTTCACACTGTTTATGAGTGTGACGTTCACACTGTTTATGGGAGTGACATTCACACTGTTTATGGGTGTGACGTTCACACTGGTTATGGGGTTGATGTTCACGCTCATTATGGGTGTGACGTTCACACTATTTATGGATGTGATGTGCTCACTGCTTATGGGCGTGAGTTGCTCTCTGTTCTTGGTTGTGACATTACATTTTACAAAGGTGAATTTATCACTGTTTTATGACGTGATGTTCACACTGTTTATGGGTGTGACGTTCACACTGTTTATGGGTGTGACATTCACACATGTTTACGGGTGTGACTTTCACACTGTTTATGGGGTTGATGTTCACACTGTTTATGGGTTTGACGTTCACACTGTTTATGGGTTTGACATTCACACTTTTTATGGGGTTGATGTTCACACTCTTTATGTGCGTGACGTTCACACTGTTTATGGGTGTGACATTCACACTGCTTTACGTTGTGACGTTCACACTGTTGATCGGTTTGATGTTCACACTGTTTATGGGGTTATGTTCACACTCTTTATGGGTGTGATGTTCACACTGTTTATGGGTGTGACGTTCACACAGCTTAACGTTCTGACTTTCACACTGTTGATCAGTTTGATGTTCACACTGTTTTGGGTGTGACGTTCACACTGATTTTGGGTGTGACATTCAAACTATTTATAGGGTTAATGTTCACACTCTTTTTGGGTGTGACGGTAACACTGTTTATGGGTGTGACGTTCACACAGCTTATCGTTCTGGAGTTCACACTGTTGATCAGTTTGATGTTCACACTGTTTTGGGTGTGACGTTCACACTGTTTTTGGGTGTGACATTCACACTATTTATGGGGTTAATGTTCACACTCTTTATGGGTGTGACGTTCACACTGCTTAACGTTGTGACGTTCACGCTGTTGATCGGTTTGATGTTCACACTTTTTATGGGTTTGACGTTCACACTATTTATGGGTGTGACGTTCACACTGTTTATGGGCAAGAGGTTCTCTCTTTTTTTGGTTGTGACATTACTTTTTACATATGTGAAGTTCTCACTGTTTTATGGCGTGACGTTCTCACTGTTGATGTGTGTGACGTTCTCACTATTGATGGGTGTGACGTTCTCACTGTTTATGGGTGTGACTTTCACACTGTTTATGTGTGTGACGTTCACACTGCTGAAAGTTGTGACGTTCGCACTGTTTATGAGTTTGATGTTCACATTGTTTATGTGTGTGACGTTCACACTGTTTATGGGTGTGACGTTCACACTATTTATGAGTTTGATGTTCACACTCTTTATGGGTGTGACGTTCACAATGTTTATGGGTGTGATGTTCACACTATTTTTGGGTGTGATGTTCTCATTGTTTATGGGCAAGGGGTTCTCTCTTTTCTTGGTTGTGACATTACTTTTTACAAATGTGAATTCCTCACTGTTTGATGTTGAGATGTTTTCACTGTTTATGGGTGTGACATTCTGACTGTTTATGAGTGTGACGTTCTCACTGTTTATGGGTGTGCTGTTCACACTGTTAATGGGTGTGACGTTCTCACTGTTTATGGGTGTGACGTTCACACTTTTTATGGGTGTGACGTTCACACTGTTTATGAGTGTGACGTTCACACTGTTTATGGGAGTGACATTCACACTGTTTATGGGTGTGACGTTCACACTGGTTATGGGGTTGATGTTCACGCTCATTATGGGTGTGACGTTCACACTATTTATGGATGTGATGTGCTCACTGCTTATGGGCGTGAGTTGCTCTCTGTTCTTGGTTGTGACATTACATTTTACAAAGGTGAATTTATCACTGTTTTATGACGTGATGTTCACACTGTTTATGGGTGTGACATTCACACATGTTTACGGGTGTGACTTTCACACTGTTTATGGGGTTGATGTTCACACTGTTTATGGGTTTGACGTTCACACTGTTTATGGGTTTGACATTCACACTTTTTATGGGGTTGATGTTCACACTCTTTATGTGCGTGACGTTCACACTGTTTATGGGTGTGACATTCACACTGCTTTACGTTGTGACGTTCACACTGTTGATCGGTTTGATGTTCACACTGTTCATGGGGTTACGTTCACAGTCTTTATGGGTGTGATGTTCACACTGTTTATGGGTGTGACTTTCACACAGCTTAACGTTCTGACTTTCACACTGTTGATCAGTTTGATGTTCACACTGTTTTGGGTGTGCCGTTCACACTGTTTTTGGGTGTGACATTCACACTATTTATAGGGTTAATGTTCACACTCTTTATGGGTGTGACGGTAACACTGTTTATTGGTGTGACGTTCACACTACTTAACGTTGTGACATTCACGCTGTTGATCGGTTTGATGTTCACACTTTTTATGGGTTTGACGTTCACACTATTTATGGGTGTGACGTTCACAAATTTTATGGGCAAGAGGTTCTCTCTTTTTTTGTTTGTGACATTACTTTTTACATATGTGAATTTCTCACTGTTTAATGGCGTGATATTCTCACTGTTGATGGGTGTGATGTTCTCACTGTTGATGGGTGTGACGTTCTCATTGTTTATGGGTGTGACGTTCACACTGTTTATCGGTGTGATGTTCACACTGCTGAACGTTGTGACGTTCACACTGTTTATGAGTTTGATGTTCATATTGTTTATGTGTGTGACGTTCACACTGTTTATGGGTGTGACGTTCACACTGTTTATCGGTGTGATGTTCATACTGCTGAACGTTGTGACGTTCACACTGTTTATGAGTTTGATGTTCACATTGTTTATGTGTCTGACGTTCACACTCTTTATGGGTGTGATGTTCACATTATTTATGAGTTTGATGTTCACACTCTTTATGGGAGTGTCGTTCACACTGTTTATGGGTGTGATGTTCACACTGTTTATCGGTGTGATGTTCATACTGCTGAACGTTGTGACGTTCACACTGTTTATGAGTTTGATGTTCACATTGTTTATGTGTGTGACGTTCATACTCTTTATGGGTGTGTCGTTCACATTATTTATGAGTTTGATGTTCACACTCTATGGGTGTGACGTTCACACTGTTTATGGATGTGACGTTAACACTATTTATGGGTGTGATGTTCTCACTGTTTATGGGCAAGTGGTTCTCTCTTTTTTTTGTGACGTTACTTTTTACAAATGTGAATTCCTCACTGTTTAATGGCGAGATGTTTTCACTGTTTATGGGTGTGACGTTCTCACTGTTTATGGGTGTGACGTTCTCACTCTTTATGGGTGTGATGTTCACACTGTTTATGGATGTGATGTGCTCACTGTTTATGTATGTTATTTTCACACTGTTTATGGGTGTGTCGTTCACACTATTTATTGATGTGATGCTCTCACTGCTTATGGGCGTGAGTTTCTTTCTTGTTGGTTGTGACATTACATTTTACAAATGTGAATTTCTCACTGTTTTATGGCGTGATGTTCACACTGTTTATGGGTGTGACGTTGACACTGTTTATGGGTGTGACATTCTCACTGTTTATTGGTGTGTCATTCACACTGTTTATGGGGTTGTTGTTCACACACTCCATGGGTGTGACGTTCACACTGTTTATGTGTGTGACGTTCACACTGTTGATCGGTTTGATGTTCACACCCTTTATAGGTTTGATGTTCAGACTGTTTATGGGTGTGAGATTCACACTGTTTATGGGGTTGATGTTCACACTGTTTATGGGTGTTACATTCACACTGTTTATGGGTTTGACATTCACACTTTTTATGGGGTTGATGTTCACACTCTTTATGTGCGTGATGTTCACACTGTTTATGGGTGTGACATCCACACTGCTTTACGTTGTGACGTGCACACTGTTGATCGCTTTGATGTTCACACTGTTCATGGGGCTACGTTCACAGTCTTTATGGGTGTGATGTTCACACTGTTTATGGGTGTGACTTTCACACAGCTTAACGTTCTGACTTTCACACTGTTGATCAGTTTGATGTTCACACTGTTTTGGGTGTGACGTTCACACTGTTTGTGGGTGTGACATTCACACTATTTATGGGGTTAATGTTCACTCTCTTTATGGGTGTGACGGTAACACTGTTTATGGGTGTGACGTTCACACTGCTTAACGTTGTGACATTCACGCTGTTGATCGGTTTGATGTTCACACTTTTTATGGGTTTGACGTTCACACTATTTATGGGTGTGACGTTCACACATTTTATGGGCAAGAGGTTCTCTCTTTTTTTGTTTGTGACATTACTTTTTACATATGTGAATTTCTCACTGTTTAATGGCGTGATATTCTCACTGTTGATGGGTGTGATGTTCTCACTGTTGATGGGTGTGACGTTCTCACTGTTTATGGGTGTGACGTTCACACTGTTTATCGGTGTGATGTTCACACTGCTGAACGTTGTGACGTTCACACTGTTTATGAGTTTGATGTTCACATTGTTTATGTGTGTGACGTTCACACTGTTTATGAGTGTGACGTTCACACTATTTATGAGTTTGATCTTCACACTCTTTATGGGTGTTTCGTTCACACTCTTTATGGGTGTGTCGTTCACTTTATTTATGAGTTTGATGTTCACACTGTTTATGGGTGTGACGTTCACACTGTTTATGGGTGTGACGTTCACACTGTTTATCGGTGTGATGTTCATACTGCTGAACGTTGTGACGTTCACACTGTTTATGAGTTTGATGTTCACATTGTTTATGTGTCTGACGTTCACACTCTTTATGGGTGTGACGTTCACACTCTTTATGGGTGTGACGTTCACATTATTTATGAGTTTGATGTTCACACTCTTTATGAGTGTGACATTCACACTGTTTATGGGTGTGACGTTCACACTGTTTATCGGTGTGATGTTCACACTGCTGAACGTTGTGACGTTCACACTGTTTATGAGTTTGATGTTCACATTGTTTATGTGTGTGACATTCACACTGTTTATGGGTGTGACGTTCACACTATTTATGAGTTTGATCTTCACACTCTTTATGGGTGTTTCGTTCACACTCTTTATGGGTGTGTCGTTCACTTTATTTATGAGTTTGATGTTCACACTCTTTATGGGTGTGACGTTCACACTGTTTATGGGTGTGACGTTCACACTGTTTATCGGTGTGATGTTCATACTGCTGAACGTTGTGACGTTCACACTGTTTATGAGTTTGATGTTCACATTGTTTATGTGTCTGACGTTCACACTCTTTATGGGTGTGACGTTCACGTTATTTATGAGTTTGATGTTCACACTCTTTATGGGTGTGACGTTCACACTGTTTATGGGTGTGATGTTCACACTGTTTATCGGTGTGATGTTCATACTGCTGAACGTTGTGACGTTCACATTGTTTATGAGTTTGATGTTCACATTGTTTATGTGTCTGACGTTCACACTCTTTATGGGTGTGATGTTCACATTATTTATGAGTTTTATGTTCACACTCTTTATGGGTGTGTCGTTCACACTGTTTATGGGTGTGATGTTCACACTGTTTATCGGTGTGATGTTCATACTGCTGAACGTTGTGACGTTCACACTGTTTATGAGTTTGATGTTCACATTGTTTATGTGTGTGACGTTCATACTCTTTATGGGTGTGTCGTTCACATTATTTATGAGTTTGATGTTCACACTCTATGGGTGTGACGTTCACACTGTTTATGGGTGTGACGTTAACACTATTTATGGGTGTGATGTTCTCACTGTTTATGGGCAAGTGGTTCTCTCTTTTTTTTTGTGACGTTACTTTTTACAAATGTGAATTCCTCACTGTTTAATGGCGAGATGTTTTCACTGTTTATGGGTGTGACGTTCTCACTGTTTATGGGTGTGACGTTCTCACTCTTTATGGGTGTGATGTTCACACTGTTTATGGATGTGATGTGCTCACTGTTTATGTATGTTATTTTCACACTGTTTATGGGTGTGTCGTTCACACTATTTATTGATGTGATGCTCTCACTGCTTATGGGCGTGAGTTTCTCTCTTGTTGGTTGTGACATTACATTTTACAAATGTGAATTTCTCACTGTTTTATGGCGTGATGTTCACACTGTTTATGGGTGTGACGTTGACACTGTTTATGGGTGTGACATTCTCACTGTTTATTGGTGTGTCATTCACACTGTTTATGGGGTTGTTGTTCACACACTTCATGGGTGTGACGTTCACACTGTTTATGTGTGTGACGTTCACACTGTTGATCGGTTTGATGTTCACACCCTTTATAGGTTTGATGTTCAGACTGTTTATGGGTGTGAGATTCACACTGTTTATGGGGTTGATGTTCACACTGTTTATGGGTGTTACATTCACACTGTTTATGGGTTTGACATTCACACTTTTTATGGGGTTGATGTTCACACTCTTTATGTGCGTGATGTTCACACTGTTTATGGGTGTGACATTCACACTGCTTTACGTTGTGACGTTCACACTGTTGATCGGTTTGATGTTCACACTGTTCATGGGGCTACGTTCACAGTCTTTATGGGTGTGATGTTCACACTGTTTATGGGTGTGACTTTCACACAGCTTAACGTTCTGACTTTCACACTGTTGATCAGTTTGATGTTCACACTGTTTTGGGTGTGACGTTCACACTGTTTGTGGGTGTGACATTCACACTATTTATGGGGTTAATGTTCACACTCTTTATGGGTGTGACGGTAACACTGTTTATGGGTGTGACGTTCACACTGCTTAACGTTGTGACATTCACGCTGTTGATCGGTTTGATGTTCACACTTTTTATGGGTTTGACGTTCACACTATTTATGGGTGTGACGTTCACACATTTTATGGGCAAGAGGTTCTCTCTTTTTTTGTTTGTGACATTACTTTTTACATATGTGAATTTCTCACTGTTTAATGGCGTGATATTCTCACTGTTGATGGGTGTGATGTTCTCACTGTTGATGGGTGTGACGTTCTCACTGTTTATGGGTGTGACGTTCACACTGTTTATCGGTGTGATGTTCACACTGCTGAACGTTGTGACGTTCACACTGTTTATGAGTTTGATGTTCACATTGTTTATGTGTGTGACGTTCACACTGTTTATGAGTGTGACGTTCACACTATTTATGAGTTTGATCTTCACACTCTTTATGGGTGTTTCGTTCACACTCTTTATGGGTGTGTCGTTCACTTTATTTATGAGTTTGATGTTCACACTGTTTATGGGTGTGACGTTCACACTGTTTATGGGTGTGACGTTCACACTGTTTATCGGTGTGATGTTCATACTGCTGAACGTTGTGACGTTCACACTGTTTATGAGTTTGATGTTCACATTGTTTATGTGTCTGACGTTCACACTCTTTATGGGTGTGACGTTCACACTCTTTATGGGTGTGACGTTCACATTATTTATGAGTTTGATGTTCACACTCTTTATGAGTGTGACGTTCACACTGTTTATGGGTGTGACGTTCACACTGTTTATCGGTGTGATGTTCACACTGCTGAACGTTGTGACGTTCACACTGTTTATGAGTTTGATGTTCACATTGTTTATGTGTGTGACATTCACACTGTTTATGGGTGTGACGTTCACACTATTTATGAGTTTGATCTTCACACTCTTTATGGGTGTTTCGTTCACACTCTTTATGGGTGTGTCGTTCACTTTATTTATGAGTTTGATGTTCACACTCTTTATGGGTGTGACGTTCACACTGTTTATGGGTGTGACGTTCACACTGTTTATCGGTGTGATGTTCATACTGCTGAACGTTGTGACGTTCACACTGTTTATGAGTTTGATGTTCACATTGTTTATGTGTCTGACGTTCACACTCTTTATGGGTGTGACGTTCACGTTATTTATGAGTTTGATGTTCACACTCTTTATGGGTGTGACGTTCACACTGTTTATGGGTGTGATGTTCACACTGTTTATCGGTGTGATGTTCATACTGCTGAACGTTGTGACGTTCACATTGTTTATGAGTTTGATGTTCACATTGTTTATGTGTCTGACGTTCACACTCTTTATGGGTGTGATGTTCACATTATTTATGAGTTTTATGTTCACACTCTTTATGGGTGTGTCGTTCACACTGTTTATGGGTGTGATGTTCACACTGTTTATCGGTGTGATGTTCATACTGCTGAACGTTGTGACGTTCACACTGTTTATGAGTTTGATGTTCACATTGTTTATGTGTGTGACGTTCATACTCTTTATGGGTGTGTCGTTCACATTATTTATGAGTTTGATGTTCACACTCTATGGGTGTGACGTTCACACTGTTTATGGGTGTGACGTTAACACTATTTATGGGTGTGATGTTCTCACTGTTTATGGGCAAGTGGTTCTCTCTTTTTTTTTGTGACGTTACTTTTTACAAATGTGAATTCCTCACTGTTTAATGGCGAGATGTTTTCACTGTTTATGGGTGTGACGTTCTCACTGTTTATGGGTGTGACGTTCTCACTCTTTATGGGTGTGATGTTCACACTGTTTATGGATGTGATGTGCTCACTGTTTATGTATGTTATTTTCACACTGTTTATGGGTGTGTCGTTCACACTATTTATTGATGTGATGCTCTCACTGCTTATGGGCGTGAGTTTCTCTCTTGTTGGTTGTGACATTACATTTTACAAATGTGAATTTCTCACTGTTTTATGGCGTGATGTTCACACTGTTTATGGGTGTGACGTTGACACTGTTTATGGGTGTGACATTCTCACTGTTTATTGGTGTGTCATTCACACTGTTTATGGGGTTGTTGTTCACACACTTCATGGGTGTGACGTTCACACTGTTTATGTGTGTGACGTTCACACTGTTGATCGGTTTGATGTTCACACCCTTTATAGGTTTGATGTTCAGACTGTTTATGGGTGTGAGATTCACACTGTTTATGGGGTTGATGTTCACACTGTTTATGGGTGTTACATTCACACTGTTTATGGGTTTGACATTCACACTTTTTATGGGGTTGATGTTCACACTCTTTATGTGCGTGATGTTCACACTGTTTATGGGTGTGACATTCACACTGCTTTACGTTGTGACGTTCACACTGTTGATCGGTTTGATGTTCACACTGTTCATGGGGCTACGTTCACAGTCTTTATGGGTGTGATGTTCACACTGTTTATGGGTGTGACTTTCACACAGCTTAACGTTCTGACTTTCACACTGTTGATCAGTTTGATGTTCACACTGTTTTGGGTGTGACGTTCACACTGTTTGTGGGTGTGACATTCACACTATTTATGGGGTTAATGTTCACACTCTTTATGGGTGTGACGGTAACACTGTTTATGGGTGTGACGTTCACACTGCTTAACGTTGTGACATTCACGCTGTTGATCGGTTTGATGTTCACACTTTTTATGGGTTTGACGTTCACACTATTTATGGGTGTGACGTTCACATATTTTATGGGCAAGAGGTTCTCTCTTTTTTTGTTTGTGACATTACTTTTTACATATGTGAATTTCTCACTGTTTAATGGCGTGATATTCTCACTGTTGATGGGTGTGATGTTCTCACTGTTGATGGGTGTGACGTTCTCACTGTTTATGGGTGTGACGTTCACACTGTTTATCGGTGTGATGTTCACACTGCTGAACGTTGTGACGTTCACACTGTTTATGAGTTTGATGTTCACATTGTTTATGTGTGTGACGTTCACACTGTTTATGAGTGTGACGTTCACACTATTTATGAGTTTGATCTTCACACTCTTTATGGGTGTTTCGTTCACACTCTTTATGGGTGTGTCGTTCACTTTATTTATGAGTTTGATGTTCACACTGTTTATGGGTGTGACGTTCACACTGTTTATGGGTGTGACGTTCACACTGTTTATCGGTGTGATGTTCATACTGCTGAACGTTGTGACGTTCACACTGTTTATGAGTTTGATGTTCACATTGTTTATGTGTCTGACGTTCACACTCTTTATGGGTGTGACGTTCACACTCTTTATGGGTGTGACGTTCACATTATTTATGAGTTTGATGTTCACACTCTTTATGAGTGTGACGTTCACACTGTTTATGGGTGTGACGTTCACACTGTTTATCGGTGTGATGTTCACACTGCTGAACGTTGTGACGTTCACACTGTTTATGAGTTTGATGTTCACATTGTTTATGTGTGTGACATTCACATTGTTTATGGGTGTGACGTTCACACTATTTATGAGTTTGATCTTCACACTCTTTATGGGTGTTTCGTTCACACTCTTTATGGGTGTGTCGTTCACTTTATTTATGAGTTTGATGTTCACACTGTTTATGGGTGTGACGTTCACACTGTTTATGGGTGTGACGTTCACACTGTTTATCGGTGTGATGTTCATACTGCTGAACGTTGTGACGTTCACACTGTTTATGAGTTTGATGTTCACATTGTTTATGTGTCTGACGTTCACACTCTTTATGGGTGTGACGTTCACGTTATTTATGAGTTTGATGTTCACACTCTTTATGGGTGTGACGTTCACACTGTTTATGGGTGTGATGTTCACACTGTTTATAGGTGTGATGTTCATACTGCTGAACGTTGTGACGTTCACATTGTTTATGAGTTTGATGTTCACATTGTTTTTGTGTGTGACGTTCATACTCTTTATGGGTGTGTCGTTCACATTATTTATGAGTTTGATGTTCACACTCTTTATGGGTGTGACGTTCACACTGTTTATGGGTGTGACGTTAACACTATTTATGGGTGTGATGTTCTCACTGTTTATGGGCAAGTGGTTCTCTCTTTTTTTTTGTGACGTTACTTTTTACAAATGTGAATTCCTCACTGTTTAATGGCGAGATGTTTTCACTGTTTATGGGTGTGACGTTCTCACTGTTTATGGGTGTGACGTTCTCACTCTTTATGGGTGTGATGTTCACACTCTTTATGGATGTGATGTGCTCACTGTTTATGTATGTTATTTTCACACTGTTTATGGGTGTGTCGTTCACACTATTTATTGATGTGATGCTCTCACTGCTTATGGGCGTGAGTTTCTCTCTTGTTGGTTGTGACATTACATTTTACAAATGTGAATTTCTCACTGTTTTATGGCGTGATGTTCACACTGTTTATGGGTGTGACGTTGACACTGTTTATGGGTGTGACATTCTCACTGTTTATTGGTGTGTCATTCACACTGTTTATGGGGTTGTTGTTCACACACTTCATGGGTGTGACGTTCACACTGTTTATGTGTGTGACGTTCACACTGTTGATCGGTTTGATGTTCACACCCTTTATGGGTTTGATGTTCAGACTGTTTATGGGTGTGAGATTCACACTGTTTATGGGGTTGATGTTCACACTGTTTATGGGTGTTACATTCACACTGTTTATGAGTTTGACATTCAGACTGTTTATGGGTGTGACATTCACACTATTTATGAATTTGATGTTCACTCTCTTTATGGATCTGACGTTCACACTGTTTATGGCTATATCATTCACCCTCTTATGAGAGTAACGTTCACACTGTTTTTGGCTGTGACATTCACACTCTTTATGGGGTTGATGTTCACAATGTTTATGGGTGTGATATTCATTCTATTTATGAGTGTGATGTTCACACTGTTTATGGGTGTGACATTCACACTATTTATGAATTTGATGTTCACACTATTTATGGGTTTGACGTTCACACTGTTTATGGCTGTGACATTCACATTATTTATGTTTGTGACGTTCACACTATTTATGGGCATGAGGTTGTCTGTGTTTTTGGTTGTGACGTTACTTTTTACAGATGTGAATTTCTCCCTGTTTAATGGCGTAATGTTTGGACTGTTAATGGGTGTGATGTTCACACTGTTTATGGCGTTGTTGTTCGCACTCTATATCGGTGTGACGTTTTCACTATATATGGGTGTGACGTTCTCACTGTTTATGGGTGTGATGTTCTTACTCTTTATGGGTGTGACGTTCACACTATTTATGCGTGTGACATTCACACTGTTTATGGGTGTGACGTTCACACTGTTTATGGGTGTGATGTTCACACTGCTTAATGTTGTGACATTCACACTGTTTATGGGTGTGATGTTCACATTCTTTATTGGTGTGACATTCACACTGTTCATGGGTTTGTCGATCACACTATTTATGAGTTTGATGTTCACGCTCTTTATGGGTGTGACGTTCACAATGTTTATGGGTGTGATGTTCACACTAATTATGGGTGTGACCTTCTCACTGTTTATGGGCATGAGGTTCTCTCTTTTTTTGGTTGTGACATTACATTTTACAGCTGTGAATTTCTAACTGTTTAATGGCGTGATGTTTTCACTGTTTATGGGTGTGACGTTCTCACTGTTTATGGGTGTGACATTCACACTGTTTATGGATTGATGTTCTCACTGTTTATGGGTGTGACTTTCTCACTGCTTAAGGTTGTGACGATCATACTGTTTATGGGTTTGATGTTCACATTGTTTATTGGTGTGATATTCACACTGTTTATGGGTGTGACGTTCATACTGTTTATGGGTGTTAAGTTCACACTGTTTATGAGGTTGATGTTCTCTCTGTTTTTGGTTGTGACATTACATTTTACAAATGTGAATTTCTCACTTTTTTATGGCGTGCTCTTCACACTCTTTATGGGTGTGACATTCTCACTGGTTATGGGTGTGACATTCTCTCTGTTTATGGGTGTTTCGTTCACACTGTTTATGGGGTTGTTATTCACACACTCTATGGGTGTGACATTCACACTGCTGATGGGTGTGACGTTGACACTTTTTATGGTTGTGACGATCACACTGCTTAACTTTGTGACGTTCACACTGTTCTTCGGTTTGATGTTCACACTGTTTATGGGTGTGACATTCACACTGTTTATGGGGTTGATGTTCACACTGTCTATGGGTGTGACATTCACACTGTTTATGAGTGTGAGGTTCACACTGTTTATGGGTGTGACATTCACACTATTTATGAGTTTGAGGTTCACACTCTTTAAGGGTGTGACATTCACACCGTTTATGAGTGTGAGGTTCACACTGTTTATGGCTCTGACATTCACACTATTTATGAGTTTGACGTTCACACTATTTATGGGCATGAGGTTCTCTGTATTTTTGGTTGTGACATTACTTTTTATTGATGTGAATTTCTCCCTGTTTAATGGCGTGATGTTTTCACTGTTAATGGGTGTGATGTTCACACTGTTTATGTTGTTGTTGTTCACACTCTATACGGGTGTGACGTTTTCAAAATTTATGGGTGTGACGTTCTCACTGTTTATGGGTGTGATGTTCTCACTCTTTATGGGTGTGACGTTCACACTGTTTATGGGTGTGACTTTCACACTGTTTATGGGTGTGACGTTCACACTGTTTATGGGTGTGACGTTCACACTGCTTAATGTTGTGACGTACACACTGTTTATGGGTGTGATGTACACATTCTTTATTGGTGTGAAATTCACACTGTTCATGGGTGTGACCATCAGTGTTTATGAGTTTGATGTTCACGCTCTTTATGGGTGTGACGTTCACACTTATTATGGGTGTTATGTTCACACTAATTATGGGTGTGACCTTCTCACTGTTTATGGGCATGAGGTTCTCTTTTTTTGGTTGTGACATTACTTTTTACATATGTGAATTTCTCACTGTTTAATGGCGTGATTTTTTCACTGTTTATGGGTGTGACGTTCTCACTGTTTATGGGTGTGACATTCAGAAGGTTTATGGGTGTGATGTTCACACTGCTTAAGGTTGTGACGTTCACACTGTTTATTGGTTTGATGTTCACATTGTTTATTGGTGTCATATTCACACTGTTTATGGGTGTGACATTCACACTGTTCAATGGTGTGACGATCACTCTGTTTATGAGTGTGATGTTCACACTCTTTATGGGTGAGACGTTCACACTGTTTATGGTGTGTCGTTCACACTATTTATGCGTGTGATGTTCTCACTGTTTATGGGCAATAGGTACTCTCTTTTTATGGTTGTGACATGTTACAAATGTGAATTCCTCACTGTTTAATGGCGTGATGTTTTCACTGTTTATGGGTGTGACGTTCTCACTGTTTATGTGTGTGACGTTCTCACTCTTTATGGGTGTGATGTTCACACTGTTTATGGGTGTGACGTTCATACTTGTTTATGGGTGTGACGTTCACACTGTTTATGGGGTTGTTTTTCACCCTCTTTATGGATGTGATTTTCTCACTGTTTATGGGTGTGTCGTTCACACTCTTTATGGAAGTGACGTTTACACTGTTTATGGGTGTGACGTTCACACTGCTTAACGTTGTGACGTTCACACTGTTGATCGGTTTGATGTTCACACTTTTTATGGGTTTGACGTTCACATTGTTTATGGGTGTGACATTCACACTGTTTATGGCTGTGACTTTCACCCTATTTATGCGTGTGACGTTCACACTATTTACAGGCATGAGGTTCTCTGTGTTTTTGGTTGAGACATTACTTTTTACAAATGTGAATTTCTCACTGTTTAATGGCGTGATGTTTTCACTGTTAATGGGTGTGATGTTCACACTGTTTATGTTGTTATTGTTCACACTCTATATGGGTGTGACGTTTTCAAAATTTATGGGTGTGACGTTCTCACTGTTTATGGGTGTGATGTTCTCACTCTTTATGGGTGTGACGTTCACACTGTTTATGGGTGTGACTTTCACACTGTTTATGGGTGTGACGTTCACACTGTTGATGGGTGTGACGTTCACACTGCTTAATGTTGTGACGTACACACTGTTTATGGGTGTGATGTACACATTCTTTATTGGTGTGACATTCACACTGTTCATGGGTGTGACCATCACAGTGTTTATGAGTTTGATGTTCACGCTCTTTATGGGTGTGACGTTCACACTGTTTATGGGGTTGTTTTTCACACTCTTTATGGATGTGATTTTCTCACTGTTTATGGGTGTGTCGTTCACACTCTTTATGGGAGTGACGTTCACACTGTTTATGGGTGTGACGTTCACACTGCTTAACGTTGTGACGTTCACACTGTTGATCGGTTTGATGTTCACACTTTTTATGGGTTTGACGTTCACATTGTTTATGGGTGTGACATTCACACTGTTTATGGGGTTGATTTTCACACTGTTTATGGGTGTGACATTCACACTGTTTATGGCTGTGACTTTCACCCTATTTATGCGTGTGACGTTCACACTATTTACGGGCATGAGGTTCTCTGTGTTTTTGGTTGAGACATTACTTTTTACAAATGTGAATTTCTCACTGTTTAATGGCGTGATGTTTTCACTGTTAATGGGTGTGATGTTCACACTGTTTATGTTGTTGTTGTTCACACTCTATACGGGTGTGACGTTTTCAAAATTTATGGGTGTGACGTTCTCACTGTTTATGGGTGTGATGTTCTCACTCTTTATGGGTGTGACGTTCACACTGTTTATGGGTGTGACTTTCACATTGTTTATGGGTGTGACGTTCACACTGTTTATGGGTGTGACGTTCACACTGCTTAATGTTGTGACGTACACACTGTTTATGGGTGTGATGTACACATTCTTTATTGGTGTGACATTCACACTGTTCATGGGTGTGACCATCACAGTGTTTATGAGTTTGATGTTCACGCTCTTTATGGGTGTGACGTTCACACTTATTATGGGTGTGATGTTCACACTAATTATGGGTGTGACCTACTCACTGTTTATGGGCATGAGGTTCTCTTTTTTTGGTTGTGACATTACTTTTTACATATGTGAATTTCTCACTGTTTAATGGCGTGATTTTTTCACTGTTTATGGGTGTGACGTTCTCACTGTTTATGGGTGTGACATTCAGAAGGTTTATGGGTGTGATGTTCACACTGCTTAAGGTTGTGACGTTCACACTGTTTATTGGTTTGATGTTCACATTGTATATTGGTGTCATATTCACACTGTTTATGGGTGTGACATTCACACTGTTCAATGGTGTGACGATCACTCTGTTTATGAGTGTGATGTTCACACTCTTTATGGGTGAGACGTTCACACTGTTTATGGGTGTGTCGTTCACACTATTTATGCGTGTGATGTTCTCACTGTTTATGGGCAATAGGTACTCTCTTTTTTTGGTTGTGACATTACTTTTTACAAATGTGAATTCCTCACTGTTTAATGGCGTGATGTTTTCACTGTTTATGGGTGTGACGTTCTCACTGTTTATGGGTGTGACGTTCTCACTCTTTATGGGTGTGATGTTAACACTGTTTATGGGTGTGACGTTCATACTTGTTTATGGGTGTGACGTTCACACTGTTTATGGGGTTGTTTTTCACCCTCTTTATGGATGTGATTTTCTCACTGTTTATGGGTGTGTCGTTCACACTCTTTATGGAAGTGACGTTCACACTGTTTATGGGTGTGACGTTCACACTGCTTAACGTTGTGACGTTCACACTGTTGATCGGTTTGATGTTCACACTTTTTATGGGTTTGACGTTCACATTGTTTATGGGTGTGACATTCACACTGTTTATGGGGTTGATTTTCACACTGTTTATGGGTGTGACATTCACACTGTTTATGGCTGTGACTTTCACCCTATTTATGCGTGTGACGTTCACACTATTTACGGGCATGAGGTTCTCTGTGTTTTTGGTTGAGACATTACTTTTTACAAATGTGAATTTCTCACTGTTTAATGGCGTGTTGTTTTCACTGTTTATGGGGTTAATGTTCACACTCTTTATGGATTTGACGTTCACACTGTTTATGGGTGTGAAGTTCACACTGTTTATGGGTGTGATGTTCTCACTGTTTATGGGCAAGAGGTTCTCTCTTTTTTTGGTTGTGACATTACTTTTTACATATGTGAATTTATCACTGTTTAATTGTGTGCTGTTTTCACTGTTTATGGGGTTATTGTTCACACTCTTTATGGATTTGACGTTCACACTGTTTATGGGTGTGACATTCACACTATTTATTGGTGTGACATTCACACTGTTTATGGGTGTGACGTTCACATTGTTTATGTGTGTGATGTTCACACTGCATAATGTTGTGACGATCACACTGTTTATGGGTGTGATGTTCACATTCTTTATTGGTGTGACATGCACACTGTTTATGGGTGTGACGTTCACACTTTATTAGTGTGACGTTCTCACTGTTTATGGGCATGAGGTTCACTCTTTTTTTGGTTGTGACATTATTTTTTACAAATGTGCATTCCTCACTGTTTAATAGCGTGACGTTCTCACTGTTTATGGGGGTGACGTTCACATTGTTTATTGGTGTGATATTCACACTGTTTAAGGGTGTGATTTTCACACTGTTTATAGGTGTGATGCTCTCACTGTTTATGGGTGTGATGTTTACACTATTCATGGGTGTGACGTTCACACTGTTTATGGATGTGATGTTATCACTGTTTATGGGTGTGTCGTTCACACTGTTTATGGGGTTGTTGTTCACACTGTTTATGGGTGTGACGTTCACACTGCTGATGGGTGTGACGTTCACACTGTTTATGTGTGTGATGTTCACACTGCTTTATGTTGTGACTTTCACACTGTTTATGGGTGTGATGTTCACATTATTTATTGGTGTGACATTCACACTGTTCAATGGCGTGATGTTCACGCTCTTTATGGGTGTGACGTTCACACTGTTTATGGGTGTGACGTTCACACAGCTTAACGTTTTGACGTTCACACTGTTGATCAGTTTGATATTCACACTGTTTATGGGTATTTCATTCACACTGTTTATGGGTGTGCGGTTCACACTGTTTATGGGGTTGATGTTCACACTCTTAATGGGTTTGACTTTCACACTGTTTATGGGTGTGACATTCACACTGTTTATGCGGTTGTTGTTCACACTCTTTATGGGTGTGATGTTCACACTGTTTATGGGTGTGACGTTCACACAGCTTAACGTACTGATGTTCACACTGTTGATCAGTTTGATGTTCACACTGTTTATGGGTGTGACGTTCGCACTGTATATGGGTGTGATGCTCACACTGCTTAACGTTGTGACTGTTGATCAGTTTGATGTTCACAATTTTTATGGGTTTGACGGTCACACTGTTTATGGGTGTGATGTTCACACTCTTTATGAGTGTGACGTTCACACTGTTTATGGGTGTGACATTCACCCTATTTATGGGTGTGACATTCGCACTATCTATGGGCATGAGGTTCTCTGTGTTTCTGGTTGTGACATTACCTTTTACAAATGTGAATTTCTGACTGTTTAATAGCGTGATGTTTTCACTCTTTATAGGGTTGATGTTCACACTCTTTATTGATTTGACGTTCACACTGTTTATGGATGTGACGTTCACACTGCTTAATGTTGTGACGTTCACACTGCTGATCGGATTGATGTTCACATTGTTTATGGGCGTTTCATTCACACTGTTTATGGGTGTGACTTTCACACAGTTTATGGGGTTAATGTTCACACTCTTTATGGGTTTGATGTTCACACTGTTTATGGGTGTGACATTCACACTGTTTATGAGTGTGACGTTCCCACTGTTTATGGCTGTGACATTCACACTATTTATGGCTGTGACGTTCACATTATTAATGGGTGTGACGTTCACACTATTTATGGGCATGAGGATCTCTGTGTTTTTGGTTCTAAAATTACTTTTTACAGATGTGAATTTCTCTGTTTAATGGCGTGATGTTATCACTGTTAATGGGTGTGACGTTCACACTGTTTATGGGGTTGTTGTTCACACTCTATATGGGTGAGACGTTTTCACTGTTTATGGGTTTGACGTTCTCACTCTTTATGGGTGTGATGTTCACACTGTTTATGGGTGTGACGTTCTCACTCTTTATGGGTGTGATGTTCACACTGCTTATGGGTGTGACGTTCACACTGTTTATGGGTGTGCGGTTCACACTGTTTATGGGGTTGATGTTCACACTCTTTATGGGTTTGACTTTCACACTGTTTATGGGTGTGACATTCACACTGTTTATGCGGTTGTTGTTCACACTCTTTAAGGGTGTGACATTCACACTGTTTATGGGTGTGACGTTCACACAGCTTAACGTACTGATGTTCACACTGTTGATCAGTTTGATGTTCACACTGTTTATGGGAGTGACGTTCGCACTGTTTATGGGTGTGACGCTCACACTGCTTAACATTGTGACTTTCACACTGTTGATCGGTTTGATGTTCACAATTTTTATGGGTTTGACGGTCACACTGTTTATGGGTGTGACGTTCACACTCTTTATGAGTGTGACGTTCACACTGTTTATGGGTGTGACATTCACCCTATTTATGGGTGTGACATTCGCACTATCTATGGGCATGAGGTTCTCTGTGTTTTTGGTTGTGACATTACTTTTTACAAATGTGAATTTCTCACTGTTTAATGGCGTGATGTTTTCACTCTTTATAGGGTTGATGTTCACACTCTTTATGGATTTGACGTTCACACTGTTTATGGATGTGACATTCACACTGCTTAATGTTGTGACGTTCACACTGCTGATCGGATTGATGTTCACATTGTTTATGGGCATTTCATTCACACTGTTTATGGGTGTGACTTTCATACAGTTTATGGGGTTGATGTTCACACTCTTTATGGGTTTGATGTTCACACTGTTTATGGGTGTGACATTCACACTGTTTATGAGTGTGACGTTCCCACTGTTCATGGCTGTGACATTCACACTATTTATGGCGGTGACGTTCACACTATTAATGGGTGTGACGTTCACACTATTTATGGGCATCAGGATCTCTGTGTTTTTGGTTCTAAAATTACTTTTTACAGATGTGAATTTCTCTCTGTTTAATGGCGTGATGTTATCACTGTTAATGGGTGTGACGTTCACACTGTTTATGGATGTGATGTTATCACTGTTTATGGGTGTGTCGTTCACACTGTTTATGGGGTTGTTGTTCACACTGTTTATGGGTGTGACGTTCACACTGCTGATGGGTGTGACGTTCACACTGTTTATGTGTGTGATGTTCACACTGCTTTATGTTGTGACTTTCACACTGTTTATGGGTGTGATGTTCACATTATTTATTGGTGTGACATTCACACTGTTCAATGGCGTGACGTTCACGCTCTTTATGGGTGTGACGTTCACACTGTTTATGGGTGTGACGTTCACACAGCTTAACGTTTTGACGTTCACACTGTTGATCAGTTTGATATTCACACTGTTTATGGGTATTTCATTCACACTGTTTATGGGTGTGCGGTTCACACTGTTTATGGGGTTGATGTTCACACTCTTAATGGGTTTGACTTTCACACTGTTTATGGGTGTGACATTCACACTGTTTATGCGGTTGTTGTTCACACTCTTTATGGGTGTGATGTTCACACTGTTTATGGGTGTGACGTTCACACAGCTTAACGTACTGATGTTCACACTGTTGATCAGTTTGATGTTCACACTGTTTATGGGTGTGACGTTCGCACTGTATATGGGTGTGATGCTCACACTGCTTAACGTTGTGACTGTTGATCAGTTTGATGTTCACAATTTTTATGGGTTTGACGGTCACACTGTTTATGGGTGTGATGTTCACACTCTTTATGAGTGTGACGTTCACACTGTTTATGGGTGTGACATTCACCCTATTTATGGGTGTGACATTCGCACTATCTATGGGCATGAGGTTCTCTGTGTTTCTGGTTGTGACATTACCTTTTACAAATGTGAATTTCTGACTGTTTAATAGCATGATGTTTTCACTCTTTATAGGGTTGATGTTCACACTCTTTATTGATTTGACGTTCACACTGTTTATGGATGTGACGTTCACACTGCTTAATGTTGTGACGTTCACACTGCTGATCGGATTGATGTTCACATTGTTTATGGGCGTTTCATTCACACTGTTTATGGGTGTGACTTTCACACAGTTTATGGGGTTAATGTTCACACTCTTTATGGGTTTGATGTTCACACTGTTTATGGGTGTGACATTCACACTGTTTATGAGTGTGACGTTCCCACTGTTTATGGCTGTGACATTCACACTATTTATGGCTGTGACGTTCACATTATTAATGGGTGTGACGTTCACACTATTTATGGGCATGAGGATCTCTGTGTTTTTGGTTCTAAAATTACTTTTTACAGATGTGAATTTCTCTCTGTTTAATGGCGTGATGTTATCACTGTTAATGGGTGTGACGTTCACACTGTTTATGGGGTTGTTGTTCACACTCTATATGGGTGAGACGTTTTCACTGTTTATGGGTTTGACGTTCTCACTCTTTATGGGTGTGATGTTCACACTGTTTATGGGTGTGACGTTCTCACTCTTTATGGGTGTGATGTTCACACTGCTTATGGGTGTGACGTTCACACTGTTTATGGGTGTGCGGTTCACACTGTTTATGGGGTTGATGTTCACACTCTTTATGGGTTTGACTTTCACACTGTTTATGGGTGTGACATTCACACTGTTTATGCGGTTGTTGTTCACACTCTTTAAGGGTGTGACATTCACACTGTTTATGGGTGTGACGTTCACACAGCTTAACGTACTGATGTTCACACTGTTGATCTGTTTGATGTTCACACTGTTTATGGGAGTGACGTTCGCACTGTTTATGGGTGTGACGCTCACACTGCTTAACATTGTGACTTTCACACTGTTGATCGGTTTGATGTTCACAATTTTTATGGGTTTGACGGTCACACTGTTTATGGGTGTGACGTTCACACTCTTTATGAGTGTGACGTTCACACTGTTTATGGGTGTGACATTCACCCTATTTATGGGTGTGACATTCGCACTATCTATGGGCATGAGGTTCTCTGTGTTTTTGGTTGTGACATTACTTTTTACAAATGTGAATTTCTCACTGTTTAATGGCGTGATGTTTTCACTCTTTATAGGGTTGATGTTCACACTCTTTATGGATTTGACGTTCACACTGTTTATGGATGTGACATTCACACTGCTTAATGTTGTGACGTTCACACTGCTGATCGGATTGATGTTCACATTGTTTATGGGCATTTCATTCACACTGTTTATGGGTGTGACTTTCATACAGTTTATGGGGTTGATGTTCACACTCTTTATGGGTTTGATGTTCACACTGTTTATGGATGTGACATTCACACTGTTTATGAGTGTGACGTTCCCACTGTTCATGGCTGTGACATTCACACTATTTATGGCGGTGACGTTCACACTATTAATGGGTGTGACGTTCACACTATTTATGGGCATCAGGATCTCTGTGTTTTTGGTTCTAAAATTACTTTTTACAGATGTGAATTTCTCTCTGTTTAATGGCGTGATGTTATCACTGTTAATGGGTGTGACGTTCACACTGTTTATGGGTTTGTTGTTCACACTCTATATGGGTGAGACGTTTTCACTGTTTATGGGTTTGACGTTCTCACTCTTTATGGGTGTGATGTTCACACTGTTTATGGGTGTGACGTTCTCACTCTTTATGGGTGTGATGTTCACACTGCTTATGGGTGTGACGTTCACACTGTTTATGGGTGTGACGTTCACACTTTTTATGGGGTTGCTGTTCACACTCTTTATGGATGTGATTTTCTCACTGTTTATGGGTGTGTCATTCACACTATTTATGGATGTGACGCTCTCACTGCTTATAGGCCAGAGGTTCTCTGTATTTTTGGTTGTGACATTACTTTTTACAAATGTGAATTTCTCACTGTTTAATGGCGTGATGTTTTCACTGTTTATGGGGTTGATGTTTAGACTCTTTATGGATTTGACATTCACACTGTTTATGGGTGTGACATTCACACTGTTTATGGGTGTGACATTCACACTGTTAATGGGTGTGACGTTCATACTGTTTATGGGGTTGATGTTCACACTGTTTATGGGTTTGACGTTCACACTGTTTATGGGTGGGACATTCACACTTTTTATGGGGTTGATGTTCATGCTCTTTATGTATGTGACGTTCACACTGTTTATGGGGGTGACATTCACACTGCTTAATGTTGTGACGTTCACACTGTTGATCAGTTTAATGTTCACACTGTTTATGGGTGTGACGTTCACACTGTTTATGGAGTTGATGTTCACAATGTTTATGGGCGTGACATTCACACTGTTTATGAGTGTGATGTTCACACTGTTTATGGGTGTGACATTAACACTCTTTATGAGTTTGATGTTCACACTCTTTATGGGTTTGATGTTCACACTGTTTATGGGTGTGACATTCACACTTTATGAGTGTGACGTTTACACTGTTTATGACTGTGACATTAACACTATTTATGGGTGTGACGTTCACACTATTAATGGGTGTGACGTTCACACTATTTATGGGCATGAGGTTCTCTGTGTTTTTGGTTCTAACATTACTTTTTACAGATGTGAATTTTTCTCTGTTTAATGGTGTGATGTTATCACTGTTAATGCGTCTGACGTTCACACTGTTTATGGGGGTGTTGTTCACACTCTATATGGGTGTGACGTTTTCACTGTTTATGGGTGTGATGTTCACACTGTTTCTGGGTGTGACGTTCACACTGTTTATGGGTGTGACGTTCATACGGTTTATGGGTGTGATGTTCACATTCTTTACTGGTGTTACATTCACACTGTTCATGGGTGTGACCATCACACTATTTATGAGTTTGATGTCCACACTCTTTATGGGTGTGACATTCCCACTATTTATGGGCATGAGGTTCTCTCTTTTTTTGGTTGTGACATTACTATTTACATATGTGAATTTCTCACCATTTAATGGCGTCATGTTTTCACTGTTTATGGGTGTGACGTTCTCACTGTTTATGGGTTTGACATCTACACTGTTTATGGGTGTGACATTCACACTGCTTAATGTTGTGACGTTCACACTGTTGATCGGTTTGATGTTCACACTGTTTATGGGTGTTTCATTCACACTGTTTATGGGTGTGACATTCACACTGTTAATGGGTGTGACATTCATACTGTTTATGGGGTTGATGTTCACACTGTTTATGGGTTTGACGTTCACACTGTTTATGGGTGGGACATTGACACTTTATATGGGGTTGATGTTCACACTCTTTATGTATGTGACGTTCACACTGTTGATCAGTTTAATGTTCACACTGTTTATGGGTGTGACGTTCACACTGTTTATGGAGTTGATGTTCACACTGTTTATGGGCATGACATTCACACTGTTTATGAGTGTGACGTTCACACTGTTTATGGGTGTGACATTTACACTCTTTATGAGTATGATGTTCACACTCTTTATGGGTTTGATGTTCACACTGTTTATGGGTGTGACATTCACACTGTTTATGAGTGTGACATTTACACTGTTTATGGCTGTGACATTCACACTATTTATGGCTGTGACGTTCACACTATTAATGGGTGTGACGTTCACACTATTTATGGGCATGAGGTTCTCTGTGTTTTTGGTTCTAACATTACTTTTTACAGATGTGAATTTTTCTCTGTTTAACGGCGTGATGTTATCACTCTTAATGGGTCTGACGTTCACACTGTTTATGGGGTTGTTGTTCACACTCTATATGGGTGTGACGTTTTCACTGTTTATGGGTTTGACGTTCTCACTGTTTATGGGTATGACGTTCACACTGTTTATGGGTGTGATGTTCACACTGTTTCTGGGTGTGACTTTCACACTGTTTATGGGTGTGACATTCACACTGTTTATGCGGTTGTTGTTCACACTCTTTAAGGGTGTGACATTCACACTGTTTATGGGTGTGACGTTCACACAGCTTAACGTACTGATGTTCACACTGTTGATCAGTTTGATGTTCACACTGTTTATGGGAGTGACGTTCGCACTGTTTTATGGGTGTGACGCTCACACTGCTTAACATTGTGACTTTCACACTGTTGATCGGTTTGATGTTCACAATTTTTATGGGTTTGACGGTCACACTGTTTATGGGTGTGACGTTCACACTCTTTATGAGTGTGACGTTCACACTGTTTATGGGTGTGACATTCACCCTATTTATGGGTGTGACATTCGCACTATCTATGGGCATGAGGTTCTCTGTGTTTTTGGTTGTGACATTACTTTTTACAAATGTGAATTTCTCACTGTTTAATGGCGTGATGTTTTCACTCTTTATAGGGTTGATGTTCACACTCTTTATGGATTTGACGTTCACACTGTTTATGGATGTGACATTCACACTGCTTAATGTTGTGACGTTCACACTGCTGATCGGATTGATGTTCACATTGTTTATGGGCATTTCATTCACACTGTTTATGGGTGTGACTTTCATACAGTTTATGGGGTTGATGTTCACACTCTTTATGGGTTTGATGTTCACACTGTTTATGGATGTGACATTCACACTGTTTATGAGTGTGACGTTCCCATTGTTCATGGCTGTGACATTCACACTATTTATGGCGGTGACGTTCACACTATTAATGGGTGTGACGTTCACACTATTTATGGGCATCAGGATCTCTGTGTTTTTGGTTCTAAAATTACTTTTTACAGATGTGAATTTCTCTCTGTTTAATGGCGTGATGTTATCACTGTTAATGGGTGTGACGTTCACACTGTTTATGGGTTTGTTGTTCACACTCTATATGGGTGAGACGTTTTCACTGTTTATGGGTTTGACGTTCTCACTCTTTATGGGTGTGATGTTCACACTGTTTATGGGTGTGACGTTCTCACTCTTTATGGGTGTGATGTTCACACTGCTTATGGGTGTGACGTTCACACTGTTTATGGGTGTGACGTTCACACTTTTTATGGGGTTGCTGTTCACACTCTTTATGGATGTGATTTTCTCACTGTTTATGGGTGTGTCATTCACACTATTTATGGATGTGACGCTCTCACTGCTTATAGGCCAGAGGTTCTCTGTATTTTTGGTTGTGACATTACTTTTTACAAATGTGAATTTCTCACTGTTTAATGGCGTGATGTTTTCACTGTTTATGGGGTTGATGTTTAGACTCTTTATGGATTTGACATTCACACTGTTTATGGGTGTGACATTCACACTGTTTATGGGTGTGACATTCACACTGTTAATGGGTGTGACGTTCATACTGTTTATGGGGTTGATGTTCACACTGTTTATGGGTTTGACGTTCACACTGTTTATGGGTGGGACATTCACACTTTTTATGGGGTTGATGTTCATGCTCTTTATGTATGTGACGTTCACACTGTTTATGGGGGTGACATTCACACTGCTTAATGTTGTGACGTTCACACTGTTGATCAGTTTAATGTTCACACTGTTTATGGGTGTGACGTTCACACTGTTTATGGAGTTGATGTTCACAATGTTTATGGGCGTGACATTCACACTGTTTATGAGTGTGATGTTCACACTGTTTATGGGTGTGACATTAACACTCTTTATGAGTTTGATGTTCACACTCTTTATGGGTTTGATGTTCACACTGTTTATGGGTGTGACATTCACACTTTATGAGTGTGACGTTTACACTGTTTATGACTGTGACATTAACACTATTTATGGGTGTGACGTTCACACTATTAATGGGTGTGACGTTCACACTATTTATGGGCATGAGGTTCTCTGTGTTTTTGGTTCTAACATTACTTTTTACAGATGTGAATTTTTCTCTGTTTAATGGTGTGATGTTATCACTGTTAATGCGTCTGACGTTCACACTGTTTATGGGGGTGTTGTTCACACTCTATATGGGTGTGACGTTTTCACTGTTTATGGGTGTGATGTTCACACTGTTTCTGGGTGTGACGTTCACACTGTTTATGGGTGTGACGTTCATACGGTTTATGGGTGTGATGTTCACATTCTTTACTGGTGTTACATTCACACTGTTCATGGGTGTGACCATCACACTATTTATGAGTTTGATGTCCACACTCTTTATGGGTGTGACATTCCCACTATTTATGGGCATGAGGTTCTCTCTTTTTTTGGTTGTGACATTACTATTTACATATGTGAATTTCTCACCATTTAATGGCGTCATGTTTTCACTGTTTATGGGTGTGACGTTCTCACTGTTTATGGGTTTGACATCTACACTGTTTATGGGTGTGACATTCACACTGCTTAATGTTGTGACGTTCACACTGTTGATCGGTTTGATGTTCACACTGTTTATGGGTGTTTCATTCACACTGTTTATGGGTGTGACATTCACACTGTTAATGGGTGTGACATTCATACTGTTTATGGGGTTGATGTTCACACTGTTTATGGGTTTGACGTTCACACTGTTTATGGGTGGGACATTGACACTTTATATGGGGTTGATGTTCACACTCTTTATGTATGTGACGTTCACACTGTTGATCAGTTTAATGTTCACACTGTTTATGGGTGTGACGTTCACACTGTTTATGGAGTTGATGTTCACACTGTTTATGGGCATGACATTCACACTGTTTATGAGTGTGACGTTCACACTGTTTATGGGTGTGACATTTACACTCTTTATGAGTTTGATGTTCACACTCTTTATGGGTTTGATGTTCACACTGTTTATGGGTGTGACATTCACACTGTTTATGAGTGTGACATTTACACTGTTTATGGCTGTGACATTCACACTATTTATGGCTGTGACGTTCACACTATTAATGGGTGTGACGTTCACACTATTTATGGGCATGAGGTTCTCTGTGTTTTTGGTTCTAACATTACTTTTTACAGATGTGAATTTTTCTCTGTTTAACGGCGTGATGTTATCACTCTTAATGGGTCTGACGTTCACACTGTTTATGGGGTTGTTGTTCACACTCTATATGGGTGTGACGTTTTCACTGTTTATGGGTTTGACGTTCTCACTGTTTATGGGTGTGACGTTCACACTGTTTATGGGTGTGATGTTCACACTGTTTCTGGGTGTGACGTTCACACTGTTTATGGGTGTGACGTTCACACGGTTTATGGGTGTGATGCTCACATTCTTTACTGGTGTGACATTCACACTGTTCATGGGTGTGACCATCACACTATTTATGAGTTTGATGTCCACACTCTTTATGGATGTGACGTTCCCACTATTTATGGGCATGAGGTTCTCTCTTTTTTTGGTTGTGACATTACTATTTACATATGTGAATTTCTCACCATTTAATGGCGTGATGTTTTCACTGTTTATGGGTGTGATGTTCTCACTGTTTATGGGTTTGACATCTACACTGTTTATGGTTGTGACGTTCTCACTGTTGATGGGTGTGACGTTCTCACTGTTGATGGGTGTGACGTTCTCAGTGTTCATGGGTGTGACGTTCTCAGTGTTTATGGGTGTGATGTTCACACTGTTTATGGGTGTGAAGTTCTTACTGTTGATGGGTGTGACGTTCTCACTGTTGATGGGTGTGACGTTCTCAGTGTTTATGGGTGTGACTTTCTCAGTGTTTATGGATGTGACTTTCACACTGTTTATGGGCAAGAGGTTCTCTCTTTTTTTGGTTGTGACATTACTTTTTACATATGTGAATTTCTCACTGTTTAATGGCATGATGTTTTCACTGTTTATGGGTGTGGCGTTCACACTGCTTAACGTTGTGACGTTCACACTGTTTATGAGTTTGAAGTTCACATTGTTTATTGGTGTGATATTCGCACTGTTTATGGGTGTGACGTTCACACTGTTTATGGGTGTGACGTTCACACTGTTTATGGGTGTGGCGTTCACACTGTTTATGGGGTTGATGTTCATCCTCTTTATGGCTGTGACGTTCACACTGTTTATGGGTGTCATGTTCACACTATTTATGGGTGTGATGTTCACACTGTTTATGGATGTGATGTGATCTCTGTTTATGGATTTGATTTTCTCACTGTTTATGGGTGTGAGTTTCTCTCTGTTGTTTGTTGTGACATTACATTTTACGGATGTGAATTTCTCACTGTTTAATGGCGTTTATGTTTTCACTGTTTATGGGTGTGACGTTCTCACTGTTTATGGGTGTGACGTTCTCTCTTTTGATGGGTGTGACATTCACACTTTTTATGGGTGTGACGTTCACACTGCTTAACGTTGTGACTTTTAAACTGTTGATCGCTTTCATGTTCACACTGTTTATGGGTGTGACGTTCACACTGTTTATGGGTATGACATTCACACAGTTTATGATTGTAACGTTCACACTGTTTATGGCTGTGACATTCACACTATTTATGGGTGTGACTTTAACACTATTCATGGGCATGAGGTTCTCTGTGTTTTTGGTTGTGACATTACTTTTTACAAATGTGAATGTCTCACTGTTTAATGGTGTGATGTTTTCACTGTTTATGGGGTTAATGTTCACACTCTTTATGGATTTGACGTTCACACTGTTTATTGGTGTGACGTTCACACTGTTTATGGGTGTGACGTTCACACTATTTATGAGTGTGATGTTCACACTCTTTATGGGTGTGACGTTCACACTGTTTATGGGTGTGACACTCACACTGCTTAACGTTGTGATGTTCACACTGTTGATCGGTTTGATGTTCAAACTGTTTATGGGTGTTTCATTCACACTGTTAATGGGTGTGACGTTCACACAGTTTATGGGTTTGATGTTCACACTCTTTATGGGTTTGATGTTCACACTGTTTATAGGTTTGACATTCACACTGTTTATGAGTGTGACGTTCCCACTGTTTTTGGCTGTGACATTCACACTATTTATGGGTGTGACGTTCACACTATTAATGGGAGTGACGTTCACACTATTTATGGGCATGAGGTTCTCTGTGTTTTTGGTTCTAAAATTACTTTTTACAGTTGTGAATTTCTCTCTGTTTAATGGCGTGATGTTATCACTGTTAATGGGTTTGACGTTCACACTGTTTATGGGGTTGTTGGTCACACTCTATATTGGTGTGACGTTTTCACTGTTAATGGGTATGATGTTCTCACACTTTATTGGTGTGACGTTCACACTGTTTATGGGTGTGACGTTCTCACTCTTTATGGGTGTGATGTTCACACTGTTTATGGGTGTGACGTTCACACTGTTTATGGGTGTGATGTTCACACTGTTTATGGGGTTGTTGTTCACATTCTTTATGGATGTGATTTTCTCACTCTTTATGGGTGTGTCGTTCACACTATTTATGGATGTGACGCTCTCACTGCTTATGGGCAAGAGGTTCTCTGTGTTTTTGGTTGTGACATTACTTTTTAAAAATGTGAATTTCTCACTGTTTAATGGCGTGATGTTTTCACTGTTTATGTGGTTGATGTTCACACTCTATGGATTTGACGTTCACACTGTTTATTGGTGTGACGTTCACACTATTTATTGGTGTGACATTCTCACTGTTTATGGGCAAGAGGTTCTCACTTTTTTTGGTTGTGACATTACTTTTTACAGATGTGAATTTCTCTCTGTTAAATGGCGTGATGTTTTCACTGTTAATGGGTGTGACGTTCACACTATTTATGGGGTTGTTGTTCACACTCTATATAGGTGTGACATTTTCACTGTTTATGGGTGTGACGTTCTCACTGTTTTTGGGTGTGATGTTCTCACTCTTTGTGGGTGTGACGTTCACACTGTTTATGGGTGTGATGTTCACATTCTTTATTGATGTGACATTCACATTGTTCATGGGTGTCATGAGTACACTATTTATGAGTTTGCTGTTCACGCTCTTTATGGTTGTGACGTTCACACTGTTTGTGGGTGTGAAGTTCACACTATTTATGGGTGTGACGTTCTCACTGTTCATGGGCAAGAGGTTCTCTCTTTTTTTGGTTGTGACATTACTTTTTACAAATGTGAATTTGTCACTGTTTAATGGCGTGATGTTTTCACTGTTTATGGGGTTGATGTTCACACTCTTTATGGATTTGATGTTCACACTGTTTATGGGTGTGACATTCACACTGCGTAATGTTGTGGCGTTCACACTGTTGATCGGTTTGATGTTCACACTGTTTATGGGTGTTTCATTCACGTTGTTTATGGGTATGACATTCACACTGTTTATGGTTGTGACATTGATACTGTTTATGGGGTTGACGTTCACACTGTTTATGGGTTTGACGTTCACACTGTTTATGGGTGTGTCGTTCACATTTTTTATGGGGTTGATGTTCACACACTTTATGTGTGTGACGTTCACACTGTTTCTGGGGGTGACGTTCACACTGCTTAACGTTGTGACGTTCACACTATTGATCGGTTTGATGTTCACACTCTTTATGGGTGTGACGTTCACACTGTTTATGGGGTTGATGTTCACACTTTTTATGGGCGTGATTTCACACTGTTTATGAGTGTGACGTTCACACTGTTTATGGGTGTGACATTTACCCTATTTATAAGTTTGATGTTCACACTCTTTATGTGTTTGATGTTCACACTGTTTATGGGTGTGACATTCACACTGTTTATGAGTGTGACGTTCACACTGTTTATGGCTGTGACATTCACACTATTTATGAGTGTGACGTTCACAATATTAATGGGTGTGACGTTCACATTATTTATGGGCATGAGGTTCTCTGTGTTTTTGGTTCTAACGTTACTTTTTACAGATGTGAATTTCTCTCTGTTTAATGGCGTGATGTTATCACTGTTAATGGATGTGACGTACACACTGTTTATGGGGTTGTTGTTCACACGCTATATGGGTGTGACGTTTTCACTGTTTATGGGTGTGACGTTCTCACTGTTTAAGGGTGTGATGTTCTCACTCTTTATGGGTGTGACGTTCACACTGTTTATGGGTGTGACGTTCACACTGTTTATGGGTGTGACGTTCACACGGTTTATGGGTGTGATGTTCACATTCTTTATTGGTGTGACATTCACACTGTTCATGGGTGTGACCATCACACTGTTTATGATTTGATGTTCACTCTCTTTATGGGTGTGATGTTCACACTGTTTATGGGCATGAGGTTCTCTGTGTTTTTGGTTGTGACATTAATTCTTACAAATGTGAATTTCTCACTGTTTAATGGCATTATGTTTTCATTGTTTATGGGGTTGATGTTCACACTCTTTATGGATTTGACGTTCAAACTGTTTATGGGTGTGACGTTCTCACAGTATATGGGCAAGTGTTCTCTCTTTTTTTGGTTGTGACATTACTTTTTACAAATGTGAATTTCTCACTGTTTAATGGTGTGATGTTTTCACTGTTTATGGGTGTGACGTTCTCACTGTTTATGGGTGTGACGTTCAGACTGTTTATGGGTAGACGTTCTCACTGTTTATGGGTGTGACGTTCACACTGTTTATGGGTGTGACGTTCACACTGCTTAATGTTGTGACGTTCACACTGTTTATGGGTGTGATGTTCACATTCTTTATTGGTGTGACATTCACACTGTTCATGGGCGTGACGATCACACTATTTATGAGATTGATGTTCATGCTCTTCATGGGTATGATGTTCACATTGTTTATGGGTGTGACGTTCACACCATTTATTGGTGTGACGTTCTCACTGTTTATGGGCAAGAGGTTCTCACTTTTTTTGGTTGTGACATTACTTTTTACAAATGTGAATTTCTCACTGTTTAATGGCATGATGTTTTCACTGTTTATGGGGTTGATGTTCACACTCTTTATGGATTTGACGTTCACACTGTTTATGGGTGTGACATTCAAACTGCTTAATGTTGTGACGTTCACACTGTTGATCGGTTTGATGTTCACACTGTTTATGCGTGTTTCATTCACATTGTTTATGGGTATGACATTCACACTGTTTATGGGTGTGACATTGATCTGTTTATGGGGTTGATGTTCACACTGTTTATGGGTTTGACGTTAACACTGTTTATGGGTGTGTCGTTCACACTAATTATGGATGTGACGTTCACACTATTTATGGGCATGAGGTTCTCTGTGTTTTTGGTTGTGACATTAATTTTTACAAATGTGCATTTCTAACTTTTTAGTGGCCTGATGTTTTCACTGTTTATGGGGTTGATGTTCACACTCTTTATGGATTTGATGTTCACACTGTTTATGGGTGTGATGTTCACACTATTTATGGGTGTGACGTTGTCACAGTTTATGGGCAAGTGTTCTCTCTTTTTTTGGTTGTGACATTACTTTTTACAAATGTGAATTTCTCACAGTTTAATGGCGTGATGTTTTCACTGTTTATGGGTGTGACGTTCTCCCTGTTGATGGGTGTGACGTTCTCACTGGTTATGGGTTTGACATTCACACTGTTTAATGTTGTGACGTTCACACTGTTGATCGGTTTGATGTTCACACTGTTTATGGGTGTTTCATTCACTCTGTTAATGGGTGTGGCATTCACACAGTTTATGGGGTTGATGTTCACACTCTTTATGGGTTTGACGTTCACACCGTTTATGGGTGTGACATTCACACTGTTTATGGGGTTGATGTTCACACTCTTTATTTGTGTGACGTTCACATTGTTTATGGGTGTGACATTCACACCGTTTATGAGGTTGATGTTCACACTGTTTATGGGTGTGACATTCACTCTGTTTATGAGTGTGACGTTCACATTGTTTATGGGTGTGACATTCACACTGTTTATGAGTGTGACATTCACACTGTTTATGGCTGTGAAATTCACACTATTTATGGGAGTGATGTTCACACTATTAATGGGTGTGACGTTCACACTATTTCTGGGCATGAGGTTCTCTGTGTTTTTGGTTGTGACATCACTTTTTACAGATGTGAGTTTCTCTCTGTTTAATTGCGTGATATTTTCACTGTTAATGGGTGTGATGTTCACACTGTTTATGGGGTTGTTGTTCACACTCTATATGGGTGTGACGTTCACACTGTTTATGGGTGTGACGTTCACACTGTTTATGGGTGTGACGTTCACACTGTTTATGGGTGTGATGTTCACATTCTTTATTGGCGTGACATTCGCATTGTTCATGGGTGTCATGATTACACTATTTATGAGTTTGCTGTTCACGCTCTTTATGGGTGTGACATTAACACTGTTTAAAGGGCGTGACGTTCACACTGTTTGTGGGTGTGAAGTTCACACTATTAATGGGTGTGACGTTCTCACTGTTTATGGGCAAGAGGTTCTCACTTTTTTTGGTTGTGACATTACTTTTTACAAATGTGAATTTCTCACTGTTTAATGGTGTGATGTTTTCACTGTTTATGGGGTTGATGTTCATACTCTTTATGGATTTTATGTTCACACTGTTTATGGGTGTGATATTCACACTGCTTAATGTTGTGACGTTCACACTGTTGATCGGTTTGATGTTCACACTGTTTATGGGTGTTTCATTCACATTGTTTATGGTTATGAAATTCACACTGTTTATGGTTGTGACATTGATACTGTTTATGGGGTTGACGTTCACACTGTTTATGGGTTTGATGTTCACACTGTTTATGGGTTTGACGTTCACACTGTTTATGGGTGTGTCGTTCACACTTTTTATGGGGTTGATGTTCACACACTTTATGTGTGTGACGTTCACACTGTTTCTGGGGGTGACGTTCACACTGCTTAACGTTGTGACGTTCACACTATTGATCGGTTTGATGTTCACACTCTTTATGGGTGTGACGTTCACACTGTTTATGGGGTTGATGTTCACACTTTTTATGGGCGTGATTTCACACTGTTTATGAGTGTGACGTTCACACTGTTTATGGGTGTGACATTTACCCTATTTATAAGTTTGATGTTCACACTCTTTATGTGTTTGATGTTCACACTGTTTATGGGTGTGACATTCACACTGTTTATGAGTGTGACGTTCACACTGTTTATGGCTGTGACATTCACACTATTTATGAGTGTGACGTTCACACTATTAATGGGTGTGACGTTCACACTATTTATGGGCATGAGGTTCTCTGTGTTTTTGGTTCTAACGTTACTTTTTACAGATGTGAATTTCTCTCTGTTTAATGGCGTGATGTTATCACTGTTAATGGATGTGACGTACACACTGTTTATGGGGTTGTTGTTCACACTCTATATGGGTGTGACGTTCTCACTGTTGATGGGTGTGACTTTCTCAGTGTTTATGGGTGTGACTTTCTCAGTGTTTATGGATGTGACTTTCACACTGTTTATGGGCAAGAGGTTCTCTCTTTTTTTGGTTGTGACGTTACTTTTTACATATGTGAATTTCTCACTGTTTAATGGCATGATGTTATCACTGTTCATGGGTGTGGCGTTCACACTGCTTAACATTGTGACGTTCACACTGTTTATGAGTTTGAAGTTCACATTGTTTATTGGTGTGATATTCGCACTGTTTATGGGTGTGACGTTCACACTGTTTATGGGTGTGACGTTCACACTGTTTATGGGTGTGGCGTTCACACTGTTTATGGGGTTGATGTTCATGCTCTTTATGGCTGTGACGTTCACACTGTTTATGGGTGTCATGTTCACACTATTTATGGGTGTGATGTTCACACTGTTTATGGATGTAATGTGATCTCTGTTTATGGATTTGATTTTCTCACTGTTTATGGGTGTGTCGTTCGCAATATTTATGGATGTGATGCTCTCACTGTTTATGGGCGTGAGTTTCTCTCTGTTGTTTGTTGTGACATTACATTTTACGGATGTGAATTTCTCACTGTTTAATGGCGTTTATGTTTTCACTGTTTATGGGTGTGACGTTCTCACTGTTTATGGGTGTGACGTTCTCTCTTTTGATGGGTGTGACATTCACACTTTTTATGGGTGTGACGTTCACACTGCTTAACGTTGTGACTTTTAAACTGTTGATCGCTTTCATGTTCGCACTGTTAATGGGTGTGACGTTCACACTGTTTATGGGTATGACATTCACACAGTTTATGATTGTAACTTTCACACTGTTTATGGCTGTGACATTCACACTGTTTATGGGTGTGACCTTCACACAGTTTATGGGTTTGATGTTCACACTCTTTATGGGTTTGATGTTCACACTGTTTATAGGTTTGACATTCACACTGTTTATGAGTGTGACGTTCCCACTGTTTATGGCTGTGACATTCACACTATTTATGGGTGTGACGTTCACACTATTAATGGGAGTGACGTTCACACTATTTATGGGCATGAGGTTCTCTGTGTTTTTGGTTCTAAAATTACTTTTTACAGTTGTGAATTTCTCTCTGTTTAATGGCGTGATGTTATCACTGTTAATGGGTGTGACGTTCACACTGTTTATGGGGTTGTTGGTCACACTCTATATGGGTGTGACGTTTTCACTGTTAATGGGTGTGATGTTCTCACACTTTATTGGTGTGACGTTCACACTGTTTATGGGTGTGACGTTCTCACTCTTTATGGGTGTGATGTTCACACTGTTTATGGGTATGACGTTCACACTGTTTATGGGTGTGATGTTCACACTGTTTATGGGGTTGTTGTTCACACTCTTTATGGATGTGATTTTCTCACTCTTTATGGGTGTGTCGTTCACACTATTTATGGATGTGACGCTCTCACTGCTTATGGGCAAGAGGTTCTCTGTGTTTTTGGTTGTGACATTACTTTTTAAAAATGTGAATTTCTCACTGTTTAATGGCGTGATGCTTTCACTGTTTATGTGGTTGATGTTCACACTCTATGGATTTGACGTTCACACTGTTTATTGGTGTGACGTTCACACTATTTATTGGTGTGACATTCTCACTGTTTATGGGCAAGAGGTTCTCACTTTTTTTGGTTGTGACATTACTTTTTACAGATGTGAATTTCTCTCTGTTAAATGGCGTGATGTTTTCACTGTTAATGGGTGTGACGTTCACACTATTTATGGGGTTGTTGTTCACACTCTATATAGGTGTGACATTTTCACTGTTTATGGGTGTGACGTTCTCACTGTTTTTGGGTGTGATGTTCTCACTCTTTGTGGGTGTGACGTTCACACTGTTTATGGGTGTGATGTTCACATTCTTTATTGATGTGACATTCACATTGTTCATGGGTGTCATGAGTACACTATTTATGAGTTTGCTGTTCACGCTCTTTATGGGTGTGACGTTCACACTGTTTATGGGCGTGACGTTCACACTGTTTGTGGGTGTGAAGTTCACACTATTTATGGGTGTGACGTTCACACTGCGTAATGTTGTGGCGTTCACACTGTTGATCGGTTTGATGTTCACACTGTTTATGGGTGTTTCATTCACGTTGTTTATGGGTATGACATTCACACTGTTTATGGTTGTGACATTGATACTGTTTATGGGGTTGACGTTCACACTGTTTATGGGTTTGACGTTCACACTGTTTATGGGTGTGTCGTTCACATTTTTTATGGGGTTGATGTTCACACACTTTATGTGTGTGACGTTCACACTGTTTCTGGGGGTGACGTTCACACTGCTTAACATTGTGACGTTCACACTGTTGATCGGTTTGATGTTCACATTCTTTATGGGTATGACGTTCACACTGTTTATGGGGTTGATGTTCACACTTTTTATGGGCGTGACATTCACACTGTTTATGAGTGTGACGTTCACACTGTTTATGGGTGTGACATTTACCCTATTTATAAGTTTGATGTTCACACTCTTTATGTGTTTGATGTTCACACTGTTTATGGGTGTGACATTCACACTGTTTATAAGTGTGACATTCACACTGTTTGTGGCTGTGACATTCACACTATTTATGAGTGTGACGTTCACACTATTAATGGGTGTGACGTTCTCACTGTTTATGGGTGTGATGTTCACACTGTTTATGGGTGTGACGTTCACACTGTTTATGGGTGTGACGTTCACACGGTTTATGGGTGTGATGTTCACATTCTTTATTGGTGTGACATTCACACTGTTCATGGGTGTGACCATCACACTATTTATGATTTGATGTTCACTCTCTTTATGGGTGTGATGTTCACACTGTTTATGGGCATGAGGTTCTCTGTGTTTTTGGTTGTGACATTAATTCTTACAAATGTGAATTTCTCACTGTTTAATGGCATTATGTTTTCATTGTTTATGGGGTTGATGTTCACACTCTTTATGGATTTGACGTTCAAACTGTTTATGGGTGTGACGTTCTCACAGTATATGGGCAAGTGTTCTCTCTTTTTTTGGTTGTGACATTACTTTTTACAAATGTGAATTTCTCACTGTTTAATGGTGTGATGTTTTCACTGTTTATGGGTGTGACGTTCTCACTGTTTATGGGTGTGACGTTCACACTGTTTATGGTTGTGACGTTCACACTGCTTAATGTTGTGACGTTCACACTGTTTATGGGTGTGATGTTCACATTCTTTATTGGTGTGACATTCACACTGTTCATGGGCGTGACGATCACACTATTTATGAGATTGATGTTCACGCTCTTCATGGGTATGATGTTCACATTGTTTATGGGTGTGACGTTCACACCATTTATTGGTGTGACGTTCTTACTGTTTATGGGCAAGAGGTTCTCACTTTTTTTGGTTGTGACATTACTTTTACAAATGTGAATTTCTCACTGTTTAATGGCATGATGTTTTCACTGTTTATGGGGTTGATGTTCACACTCTTTATGAATTTGACGTTCACACTGTTTATGGGTGTGACATTCAAACTGCTTAATGTTGTGACGTTCACACTGTTGATCGGTTTGATGTTCACACTGTTTATGCGTGTTTCATTCTCATTGTTTATGGGTATGACATTCACACTGTTTATGGGTGTGACATTGATCTGTTTATGGGGTTGATGTTCACACTGTTTATGGGTTTGACGTTCACACTGTTTATGGGTGTGTCGTTCACACTAATTATGGATGTGACGTTCACACTATTTATGGGCATGAGGTTCTCTGTGTTTTTGGTTGTGACATTAATTTTTACAAATGTGCATTTCTAACTTTTTAGTGGCCTGATGTTTTCACTGTTTATGGGGTTGATGTTCACACTCTTTATGGATTTGACGTTCACACTGTTTATGGGTGTGATGTTCACACTATTTATGGGTGTGACGTTGTCACAGTTTATGGGCAAGTGTTCTCTCTTTTTTTGGTTGTGACATTACTTTTTACAAATGTGAATTTCTCACAGTTTAATGGCGTGATGTTTTCACTGTTTATGGGTGTGACGTTCTCCCTGTTGATGGGTGTGTCGTTCTCACTGGTTATGGGTTTGACATTCACACTGTTTAATGTTGTGACGTTCACACTGTTGATCGGTTTGATGTTCACACTGTTTATGGGTGTTTCATTCACTCTGTTAATGGGTGTGGCATTCACACAGTTTATGGGGTTGATGTTCACACTCTTTATGGGTTTGACGTTCACACCGTTTATGGGTGTGACATTCACACTGTTTATGGGGTTGATGTTCACACTCTTTATTTGTGTGACGTTCACATTGTTTATGGGTGTGACATTCACACCGTTTATGAGGTTGATGTTCACACTGTTTATGGGTGTGACATTCACTCTGTTTATGAGTGTGACGTTCACATTGTTTATGGGTGTGACATTCACACTGTTTATGAGTGTGACATTCACACTGTTTATGGCTGTGAAATTCACACTATTTATGGGAGTGATGTTCACACTATTAATGGGTGTGACGTTTACACTATTTATGGGCATGAGGTTCTCTGTGTTTTTGGTTGTGACATTACTTTTTACAGTTGTGAATTTCTCTCTGTTTAATTGCGTGATATTTTCACTGTTAATGGGTGTGATGTTCACACTGTTTATGGGGTTGTTGTTCACACTCTATATGGGTGTGACGTTCACACTGTTTATGGGTGTGACGTTCACACTGTTTATGGGTGTGACGTTCACACTGTTTATGGGTGTGATGTTCACATTCTTTATTGGCGTGACATTCGCATTGTTCATGGGTGTCATGATTACACTATTTATGAGTTTGCTGTTCACGCTCTTTATGGGTGTGACATTAACACTGTTTAAAGGGCGTGACGTTCACACTGTTTGTGGGTGTGAAGTTCACACTATTAATGGGTGTGACGTTCTCACTGTTTATGGGCAAGAGGTTCTCACTTTTTTTGGTTGTGACATTACTTTTTACAAATGTGAATTTCTCACTGTTTAATGGTGTGATGTTTTCACTGTTTATGGGGTTGATGTTCATACTCTTTATGGATTTTATGTTCACACTGTTTATGGGTGTGACATTCACACTGCTTAATGTTGTGACGTTCACACTGTTGATCGGTTTGATGTTCACACTGTTTATGGGTGTTTCATTCACATTGTTTATGGTTATGAAATTCACACTGTTTATGGTTGTGACATTGATACTGTTTATGGGGTTGACGTTCACACTGTTTATGGGTTTGATGTTCACACTGTTTATGGGTTTGACGTTCACACTGTTTATGGGTGTGTCGTTCACACTTTTTATGGGGTTGATGTTCACACACTTTATGTGTGTGACGTTCACACTGTTTCTGGGGGTGACGTTCACACTGCTTAACGTTGTGACGTTCACACTATTGATCGGTTTGATGTTCACAATTTTTATGGGTGTGACGTTCACACTGTTTATGGGGTTGATGTTCACACTTTTTATGGGCGTGATTTCACACTGTTTATGAGTGTGACGTTCACACTGTTTATGGGTGTGACATTTACCCTATTTATAAGTTTGATGTTCACACTCTTTATGTGTTTGATGTTCACACTGTTTATGGGTGTGACATTCACACTGTTTATGAGTGTGACGTTCACACTGTTTATGGCTGTGACATTCACACTATTTATGAGTGTGACGTTCACACTATTAATGGGTGTGACGTTCACACTATTTATGGGCATGAGGTTCTCTGTGTTTTTGGTTCTAACGTTACTTTTTACAGATGTGAATTTCTCTCTGTTTAATGGCGTGATGTTATCACTGTTAATGGATGTGACGTACACACTGTTTATGGGGTTGTTGTTCACACTCTATATGGGTGTGACGTTTTCACTGTTTATGGGTGTGACGTTCTCTGTGTTTATGGGTGTGACTTTCTCAGTGTTTATGGATGTGACTTTCACACTGTTTATGGGCAAGAGGTTCTCTCTTTTTTTGGTTGTGACATTACTTTTTACATATGTGAATTTCTCACTGTTTAATGGCATGATGTTATCACTGTTTATGGGTGTGGTGTTCACACTGCTTAACGTTGTGACGTTCACACTGTTTATGAGTTTGAAGTTCACATTGTTTATTGGTGTGATATTCGCACTGTTTATGGGTGTGACGTTCACACTGTTTATGGGTGTGACGTTCACACTGTTTATGGGTGTGGCGTTCACACTGTTTATGGGGTTGATGTTCATCCTCTTTATGGCTGTGACGTTCACACTGTTTATGGGTGTCATGTTCACACTATTTATGGGTGTGATGTTCACACTGTTTATGGATTTGATTTTCTCACTGTTTATGGGTGTGTCGTTCGCAATATTTATGGATGTGATGCTCTCACTGTTTATGGGCGTGAGTTTCTCTCTTGTTTGTTGTGACATTACATTTTACGGATGTGAATTTCTCACTGTTTAATGGCGTTTATGTTTTCACTGTTTATGGGTGTGACGTTCTCACTGTTTATGGGTGTGACGTTCTCTCTTTTGATGGGTGTGACATTCACACTTTTTATGGGTGTGACGTTCACACTGCTTAACGTTGTGACTTTTAAACTGTTGATCGCTTTCATGTTCACACTGTTTATGGGTGTGACGTTCACACTGTTTATGGGTATGACATTCACACAGTTTATGATTGTAACGTTCACACTGTTTATGGCTGTGACATTCACACTATTTATGGGTGTGACTTTAACACTATTCATGGGCATGAGGTTCTCTGTGTTTTTGGTTGTGACATTACTTTTTACAAATGTGAATTCTCACTGTTTAATGGTGTGATGTTTTCACTGTTTATGGGGTTAATGTTCACACTCTTTATGGATTTGACGTTCACACTGTTTATTGGTGTGACGTTCACACTGTTTATGGGTGTGACGTTCACACTATTTATGAGTGTGACGTTCACACTCTTTATGGGTGTGACGTTCACACTGGTTATGGGTGTGACACTCACACTGCTTAACGTTGTGATGTTCACACTGTTGATCGGTTTGATGTTCAAACTGTTTATGGGTGTTTCATTCACACTGTTAATGGGTGTGACGTTCACACAGTTTATGGGTTTGATGTTCACACTCTTTATGGGTTTGATGTTCACACTGTTTATAGGTTTGACATTCACACTGTTTATGAGTGTGACGTTCCCACTGTTTATGGCTGTGACATTCACACTATTTATGGGTGTGACGTTCACACTATTAATGGGAGTGACGTTCACACTATTAATGGGCATGAGGTTCTCTGTGTTTTTGGTTCTAAAATTACTTTTTACAGTTGTGAATTTCTCTCTGTTTAATGGCGTGATGTTCACACTGTTTATGGGTGTGACGTTCACACTGTTTATGGGTGTGACGTTCACACGGCTTATGGGTGTGATGTTCACATTCTTTATTGGTGTGACATTCACACTGTTCATGGGTGTGACCATCACACTATTTATGATTTGATGTTCACTCTCTTTATGGGTGTGATGTTCACACTGTTTATGGGCATGAGGTTCTCTGTGTTTTTGGTTGTGACATTAATTCTTACGAATGTGAATTTCTCACTGTTTAATGGCATTATGTTTTCATTGTTTATGGGGTTGATGTTCACACTCTTTATGGATTTGATGTTCAAACTGTTTGTGGGTGTGACGTTCTCACAGTATATGGGCAAGTGTTCTCTCTTTTTTTGGTTGTGACATTACTTTTTACAAATGTGAATTTCTCACTGTTTAATGGTGTGATGTTTTCACTGTTTATGGGTGTGACGTTCTCACTGTTTATGGGTGTGACGTTCACACTGTTTATGGGTGTGACGTTCACACTGCTTAATGTTGTGACGTTCACACTGTTTATGGGTGTGATGTTCACATTCTTTATTGGTGTGACATTCACACTGTTCATGGGCGTGACGATCACACTATTTATGAGATTGATGTTCACGCTCTTCATGGGTATGATGTTCACACTTTTTATGGGTGTGACGTTCACACCATTTATTGGTGTGACGTTCTCACTGTTTATGGGCAAGAGGTTCTCACTTTTTTTGGTTGTGACATTACTTTTTACAAATGTGAATTTCTCACTGTTTAATGGCATGATGTTTTCACTGTTTATGGGGTTGATGTTCACACTCTTTATGGATTTGACGTTCACACTGTTTATGGGTGTGACATTCAAACTGCTTAATGTTGTGACGTTCACACTGTTGATCGGTTTGATGTTCACACTGTTTATGCGTGTTTCATTCACATTGTTTATGGGTATGACATTCACACTGTTTATGGGTGTGACATTGATCTGTTTATGGGGTTGATGTTCACACTGTTTATGGGTTTGACGTTCACACCGTTTATGGGTGTGTCGTTCACACTAATTATGGATGTGACGTTCACACTATTTATGGGCATGAGGTTCTCTGTGTTTTTGGTTGTGACATTAATTTTTACAAATGTGCATTTCTAACTTTTTAGTGGCCTGATGTTTTCACTGTTTATGGGGTTGATGTTCACACTCTTTATGGATTTGACGTTCACACTGTTTATGGGTGTGATGTTCACACTATTTATGGGTGTGACGTTGTCACAGTTTATGGGCAAGTGTTCTCTCTTTTTTTGGTTGTGACATTACTTTTTACAAATGTGAATTTCTCACAGTTTAATGGCGTGATGTTTTCACTGTTTATGGGTGTGACGTTCTCCCTGTTGATGGGTGTGTCGTTCTCACTGGTTATGGGTTTGACATTCACACTGTTTAATGTTGTGACGTTCACACTGTTGATCGGTTTGATGTTCACACTGTTTATGGGTGTTTCATTCACTCTGTTAATGGGTGTGGCATTCACACAGTTTATGGGGTTGATGTTCACACTCTTTATGGGTTTGACGTTCACACCGTTTATGGGTGTGACATTCACTCTGTTTATGAGTGTGACGTTCACATTGTTTATGGGTGTGACATTCACACTGTTTATGAGTGTGACATTCACACTGTTTATGGCTGTGAAATTCACACTATTTATGGGAGTGATGTTCACACTATTAATGGGTGTGACGTTCACACTATTTCTGGGCATGAGGTTCTCTGTGTTTTTGGTTGTGACATTACTTTTTACAGATATGAATTTCTCTCTGTTTAATTGCGTGATATTTTCACTGTTAATGGGTGTGATGTTCACACTGTTTATGGGGTTGTTGTTCACACTCTATATGGGTGTGACGTTCACACTGTTTATGGGTGTGACGTTCACACTGTTTATTGGTGTGACGTACACACTGTTTATGGGTGTGATGTTCACATTCTTTATTGGCGTGACATTCGCATTGTTCATGGGTGTCATGATTACACTATTTATGAGTTTGCTGTTCACGCTCTTTATGGGTGTGACATTAACACTGTTTATGGGCGTGACGTTCACACTGTTTATGGGTGTGATGTTCACTCTGTTTATGGGTGTGACGTTCACACTGTTTATGGGCGTGACATTCACACTGTTTATGGGTGTGATGTTCTCACTGTTTATGGGCAAGAGGTTCTCTCTTTTTTTGGTTGTGACATTACTTTTCACAAATGTGAATTTCTCACTGTTTAATGGCATGATGTTTCCATTGTTTATGGTGTTGATGTTCACACTCTTTATGGATTTGACGTTCACACTGTTTATGGGTGTGACGTTCACACAGCTTAACGTTTTGACGTTCACACTGTTGATCAGTTTGATGTTCACACTGTTTATGGGTGTGACGTTCACACTGTTTATGGGTGTGACATTCACATTGTTTATGGAGTTGATATTCACACTCTTTATGGGTGTGACGTTCACACTGTTTATGGGTGTGACGTTCACACTGCTTAATGTTGTGACATTCACACTGTTGATCGGTTTGATGTTCACAATTTTTATGGGTTTGACGTTCACACTGTTTATGGGTGTGACATTCACACTGTTTATGGGGTTGATGTTCACACTGTTTATGGGAGTGACGTTCACACACTTTATGAGTGTGACATTCACACTGTTTATGGCTGTTACATTCACCCTATTTATGGGTGTGACATTCGCACTATTTATGGGCACGAGGTTCTCTGTGTTTTTGCTTGTGACATTAATTTTTAAAAATGTGAATTTCTCACTGTTTAATGGCGTGATGTTTTCACTGTTTATGGGGTAGATGTTCACACTCTTTATGGATTTGACATTCACACTGTTTTTGGATGTGAAATTCACACTGCTTAATGTTGTGACGTTCACACTGCTGATCGGTTTGATGTTCACACTCTTTATGGGTGTTTCATTCACACTGTTTATGGGTGTGACGTTCACACAGTTTATGGGGTTGATGTTCACACTCTTTTTGGGTTTGACGTTCACACTGTTTATGGGTGTGACATTCACACTGTTTATGAGTGTGACGTTCACACTGCTTATGAGTATGACGTTCACACTGTTTATGGCTGTGACATTCACACTATTTATGGGTGTGACGTTCACACTATTAATGGGTGTGACGTTCAGACTATTTATGGGCATTAGGTTCTCTGTGTTTTTGGTTCTGACATTACTTTTTACAGATGTGATGTTTTAATGGCGTGATGTTTTCACTGTTAATGGCTGTGATGTTCACACTGTTCATGAGGTTGTTGTTCACCCTCTATATGGGTGTAAAGTTTTCACTGTTTATGGGTGTGACGTTCTCACTGTTTATGGGTGTGATGTTCTCACTCTTTATGGGTGTGACGTTCACACTGTTTATGGGTGTGATGTTCACACTGTATATGGGTGTGACGTTCACACTGTTTAGGGGTGTGACGTTCACACTGCTTAATGTTGTGACGTTGACACTGTTTATGGATGTAATGTTCACATTCTTTATTGGTGTGACATTCACACGGTTCATGGGTGTGACCATCGAACTATTTATGTGTATGAGGTATCATGCTCTTTATGGGTGTGATGTTCACACTGTTTATGGGTGTGACATTCTCACTGTTGATGGGTGTGACGTTCTTACTGTTTAAGGGTGTGACGTTCACGCTGTTTATGGGTGTGATGTTCACACTGCTTAAGGTTGTGACGTTCGCACTGTTTATGGGTTTGATGTTCACGTTGTTTATTGGTGTGATATTCACACTGTTTATGGGTGAGACATTCACACTGTTCAGTGGTGTGACGGTCACACTATTTATGAATTTGATGTTCATGCTCTTTATGAGTGTGACGTTCACACTGTTTATGGGCGTGACATTCACACTGTTTATGGGTGTGATGTTCACTCTGTTTATGGGTGTGACGTTCACACTGTTTATGGGCGTGACATTCACACTGTTTATGGGTGTGACGTTCACACTGCTTAATGTTGTGACGTTCACACTGTTTATGGGTGTGATGTTCACATTCTTTATTGGTGTGACATTCACACTGTTCATGGGCGTGACGATCACACTATTTATGAGATTGATGTTCACGCTCTTCATGGGTATGATGTTCACACTTTTTATGGGTGTGACGTTCACACCATTTATTGGTGTGACGTTCTCACTGTTTATGGGCAAGAGGTTCTCACTTTTTTTGGTTGTGACATTACTTTTTACAAATGTGAATTTCTCACTGTTTAATGGCATGATGTTTTCACTGTTTATGGGGTTGATGTTCACACTCTTTATGGATTTGACGTTCACACTGTTTATGGGTGTGACATTCAAACTGCTTAATGTTGTGACGTTCACACTGTTGATCGGTTTGATGTTCACACTGTTTATGCGTGTTTCATTCACATTGTTTATGGGTATGACATTCACACTGTTTATGGGTGTGACATTGATCTGTTTATGGGGTTGATGTTCACACTGTTTATGGGTTTGACGTTCACACCGTTTATGGGTGTGTCGTTCACACTAATTATGGATGTGACGTTCACACTATTTATGGGCATGAGGTTCTCTGTGTTTTTGGTTGTGACATTAATTTTTACAAATGTGCATTTCTAACTTTTTAGTGGCCTGATGTTTTCACTGTTTATGGGGTTGATGTTCACACTCTTTATGGATTTGACGTTCACACTGTTTATGGGTGTGATGTTCACACTATTTATGGGTGTGACGTTGTCACAGTTTATGGGCAAGTGTTCTCTCTTTTTTTGGTTGTGACATTACTTTTTACAAATGTGAATTTCTCACTGTTTAATGGCGTGATGTTTTCACTGTTTATGGGTGTGACGTTCTCCCTGTTGATGGGTGTGACGTTCTCACTGGTTATGGGTTGACATTCACACTGTTTAATGTTGTGACGTTCACACTGTTGATCGGTTTGATGTTCACACTGTTTATGGGTGTTTCATTCACTCTGTTAATGGGTGTGGCATTCACACAGTTTTTGGGGTTGATGTTCACACTCTTTATGGGTTTGACGTTCACACCGTTTATGGGTGTGACATTCACACTGTTTATGGGGTTGATGTTCACACTCTTTATTTGTGTGACGTTCACATTGTTTATGGGTGTGACATTCACACCGTTTATGAGGTTGATGTTCACACTGTTTATGGGTGTGACATTCACTCTGTTTATGAGTGTGACGTTCACATTGTTTATGGGTGTGACATTCACACTGTTTATGAGTGTGACATTCACACTGTTTATGGCTGTGAAATTCACACTATTTATGGGAGTGATGTTCACACTATTAATGGGTGTGACGTTCACACTATTTATGGGCATGAGGTTCTCTGTGTTTTTGGTTGTGACATTACTTTTTACAGATATGAATTTCTCTCTGTTTAATTGCGTGATATTTTCACTGTTAATGGGTGTGATGTTCACACTGTTTATGGGGTTGTTGTTCACACTCTATATGGGTGTGACGTTCACACTGTTTACGGGTGTGACGTTCACACTGTTTATTGGTGTGACGTTCACACTGTTTATGGGTGTGATGTTCACATTCTTTATTGGCGTGACATTCGCATTGTTCATGGGTGTCATGATTACACTATTTATGAGTTTGCTGTTCACGCTCTTTATGGGTGTGACATTAACACTGTTTATGGGCGTGACGTTCACACTGTTTATGGGTGTGATGTTCACTCTGTTTATGGGTGTGACGTTCACACTGTTTATGGGCGTGACATTCACACTGTTTATGGGTGTGACGTTCACAAAATTTATGGGTGTGACGATCTCACTATTTATGGGCAAGAGGTTCTCATTTTTTTTGGTTGTGACAATACTTTTTATATATGTGAATTTCTCACTGTTTAATGGCGTGATGTTTTCACTGTTTATGGGTGTGAAGTTCTCACGGTTGACAGGTGTGAAGTTCTCACTGTTTATGGGTTTGACGTTCACACTGTTTATGGGTGTGACGTTCACACTGCTTAATGTTGTGACGTTCACACTGTTTATGTGTTTGATGTTCACATTGTTTATTGGTGTGATATTCACACTGTTTGTGGGTGTGACATTCACACTGTTTATGAGTTTGATGTTCACGCTCTTTATGGGTGTGACGTTCACACTGTTTATGGGTGTGATGTTCTCACTGTTTATGGGCAAGAGGTTCTCTCTTTTTTTGGTTGTGACATTACTTTTCACAAATGTGAATTTCTCACTGTTTAATGGCGTGATGTTTCCACTGTTTATGGTGTTGATGTTCACACTCTTTATGGATTTGACGTTCACACTGTTTATGGGTGTGACGTTCACACAGCTTAACGTTTTGACGTTCACACTGTTGATCAGTTTGATGTTCACACTGTTTATGGGTGTGACGTTCACACTGTTTATGGGTGTGACATTCACATTGTTTATGGAGTTGATATTCACACTCTTTATGGGTGTGACGTTCACACTGTTTATGGGTGTGACGTTCACACTGCTTAATGTTGTGACATTCACACTGTTGATCGGTTTGATGTTCACAATTTTTATGGGTTTGACGTTCACACTGTTTATGGGTGTGACATTCACACTGTTTATGGGGTTGATGTTCACACTGTTTATGGGAGTGACGTTCACACACTTTATGAGTGTGACATTCACACTGTTTATGGCTGTTACATTCACCCTATTTATGGGTGTGACATTCGCACTATTTATGGGCACGAGGTTCTCTGTGTTTTTGCTTGTGACATTAATTTTTAAAAATGTGAATTTCTCACTGTTTAATGGCGTGATGTTTTCACTGTTTATGGGGTAGATGTTCACACTCTTTATGGATTTGACATTCACACTGTTTTTGGATGTGAAATTCACACTGCTTAATGTTGTGACGTTCACACTGCTGATCGGTTTGATGTTCACACTCTTTATGGGTGTTTCATTCACACTGTTTATGGGTGTGACGTTCACACAGTTTATGGGGTTGATGTTCACACTCTTTTTGGGTTTGACGTTCACACTGTTTATGGGTGTGACATTCACACTGTTTATGAGTGTGACGTTCACACTGCTTATGAGTATGACGTTCACACTGTTTATGGCTGTGACATTCACACTATTTATGGGTGTGACGTTCACACTATTAATGGGTGTGACGTTCAGACTATTTATGGGCATTAGGTTCTCTGTGTTTTTGGTTCTGACATTACTTTTTACAGATGTGATGTTTTAATGGCGTGATGTTTTCACTGTTAATGGCTGTGATGTTCACACTGTTCATGAGGTTGTTGTTCACCCTCTATATGGGTGTAAAGTTTTCACTGTTTATGGGTGTGACGTTCTCACTGTTTATGGGTGTGATGTTCTCACTCTTTATGGGTGTGACGTTCACACTGTTTATGGGTGTGATGTTCACACTGTATATGGGTGTGACGTTCACACTGTTTAGGGGTGTGACGTTCACACTGCTTAATGTTGTGACGTTGACACTGTTTATGGATGTAATGTTCACATTCTTTATTGGTGTGACATTCACACGGTTCATGGGTGTGACCATCGCACTATTTATGTGTATGAGGTATCATGCTCTTTATGGGTGTGATGTTCACACTGTTTATGGGTGTGACATTCTCACTGTTGATGGGTGTGACGTTCTCACTGTTTAAGGGTGTGACGTTCACGCTGTTTATGGGTGTGATGTTCACACTGCTTAAGGTTGTGACGTTCGCACTGTTTATGGGTTTGGTGTTCACGTTGTTTATTGGTGTGATATTCACACTGTTTATGGGTGAGACATTCACACTGTTCAATGGTGTGACGGTCACACTATTTATGAATTTGATGTTCATGCTCTTTATGAGTGTGACGTTCACACTGTTTATGGGCGTGACATTCACACTGTTTATGGGTGTGATGTTCACTCTGTTTATGGGTGTGACGTTCACACTGTTTATGGGCGTGACATTCACACTGTTTATGGGTGTGACGTTCACAAAATTTATGGGTGTGACGTTCTCACTATTTATGGGCAAGAGGTTCTCACTTTTTTTGGTTGTGACAATACTTTTTATATATGTGAATTTCTCACTGTTTAATGGCGTGATGTTTTCACTGTTTATGGGTGTGAAGTTCTCACAGTTGACGGGTGTGACGTTCTCACTGTTTATGGGTTTGACGTTCACACTGTTTATGGGTGTGACGTTCACACTGCTTAATGTTGTGACGTTCACACTGTTTATGGGTTTGATGTTCACATTGTTTATTGGTGTGATATTCACACTGTTTGTGGGTGTGACATTCACACTGTTTATGAGTTTGATGTTCACGCTCTTTATGGGTGTGACGTTCACACTGTTTATGGGTGTGATGTTCTCACTGTTTATGGGCAAGAGGTTCTCTCTTTTTTTGGTTGTGACATTACTTTTTACAAATGTGAATTTCTCACTGTTTAATGGCGTGATGTTTTCACTGTTTATGGTGTTGATGTTCACACTCTTTATGGATTTGACGTTCACACTGTTTATGGGTGTGACGTTCACACAGCTTAACGTTTTGACGTTCACACTGTTGATCGGTTTGATGTTCACACTGTTTATGGGTGTTTCATTCACATTGTTTATGGTTATGAAATTCACACTGTTTATGATTGTGACATTGATACTGTTTATGGGGTTGACGCTCACACTGTTTATGGGTGTGCGGTTCACACTGTTTATGGGGTTGATGTTCACACTCGTTATGGGTTTGACTTTCACACTGTTTGTGGGTGTGACATTCACTCTGTTTATGCGGTTGATGCTCACACTATTTATGTGTGTGACGTTCGCACTGTTTATGGGTGTGACGTTCACACAGGTTAACGTACTGACGTTCACACTGTTGATCAGTTTGATGTTCACACTGTTTATGGGTGTGACGTTCACACTGTTTATGGGTGTGACATTCACATTGTTTATGGGGTTGATATTCACACTCTTTATGAGTGTGACGTTCACACTGTTTATGGGTGTGACGTTCACACTGCTTAACGTTGTGACGTTCACACTGTTGATCAGTTTGATGTTCACACTGTTTATGGGTGTGGCGTTCACACTGTTTATGGGGTTGATGTTCACACTCTTTTTGGGTTTGACGTTCACACTGTTTATGGGTGTGACATTCACACTGTTTATGAGGTTGATGTTCACACTGTTTATGGGTGTGACATTCACTCTGTTTATGAGTGTGACGTTCACATTGTTTATGGGTGTGACACTCACACTATTTATGAATTTGATGTTCACACTCTTTATGGGTTTGATGTTCACACTGTTTTTGGGTGTGACATGCACTCTGTTTATGAGTGTGACTTTCACAATGTTTATGGCTGTGACATTCACACTATTTATGGGTATGATGTTCACACTATTAATGGGTGTGACGTTCACCCTATTTATGGGCATGAGGTTCTCTGTGTTTTTGGTTGTGACATTACTTTTTACAGATGTGAATTTCTCTCTGTTTAATAGCGTGATGTTTTCACTGTTAATGGATGTGATGTTCATACTGTTTATGGGGTTGTTCTTCACATTCTCTATGGGTGTGACGTTTTCACTGTTTATGGGTGTGACGTTCTCACTGTTTATGGGTGTGATGTTCTCATTCTTTGTGGGTGTGACGTTCACACTGTTTATGGGAGTGACGTTCACACTCTTTATGAGTGTGACGTTCACACTGTTTATGGCTGTTACATTCACCCTATTTATGGGTGTGACATTCGCACTATTTATGGGCATGAGGTTCTCTGTGTTTTTGGTTGTGACATTAATTTTTAAAAATGTGAATTTCTCACTGTTTAATGGCATGATGTTTTCACTGTTTATGGGGTGGATGTTCACACTCTTTATGGATTTGACTTTCACACTGTTTTTGGATGTGACATTCACACTACTTAATGTTGTGACGTTCACACTGCTGATCGGTTTGATGTTCACACTCTTTATGGATGTTTCATTCACACTGTTTATGGGTGTGACGTTCACACAGTTTATGGGGTTGCTGTTCACACTCTTTTTGGGTTTGACGTTCACACTGTTTATGGGTGTGACATTCACACTGTTTATGGGGTTGATGTTCACACTGTTTATGGGTGTGATGTTCACACTGTTTATGAGGGTGACATTCACACTGTTTATGAATGTGACATTCACACTGTTTATGGGTGTGACTTTCACACTATTTGTGAGTTTGATGTTCACACTCTTTGTGGGTTTGACGTTCACACTGTTTATGGGTGTGACATTCACACTGTTTATGAGTGTGACGTTCACACTGCTTATGAGTATGACGTTCACACTGTTTATGGCTGTGACATTCACACTATTTATGGGTGTGACGTTCACACTATTAATGGGTGTGACATTCAGACTATTTATGGGGATTAGGTTCTCTGTGTTTTTGGTTCTGACATTATTTTTTACAGATGTGATGTTTTAATGGCGTGCTGTTTTCACTGTTAATGGCTGTGACGTTCACACTGTTCATGAGGTTGTTGTTCACCCTCTATATGGGTGTAAAGTTTTCACTGTTTATGGGTGTGACGTTCTCACTGTTTATGGGTGTGATGTTCTCACTCTTTATGGGTGTGACGTTCACACTGTTTATGGGTGTGATGTTCACACTGTATATGGGTGTGACGTTCACACTGTTTAGGGGTGTGACATTCACACGGTTCATGGGTGTGACCATCGCACTATTTATGAGTATGAGGTTCATGCTCTTTATGGGTGTGATGTTCACACTGTTTATGGGTGTGACATTCTCACTGTTGATGGGTGCGACGTTCTCACTGTTTAAGGGTGTGACGTTCACGCTGTATATGGGTGTGATGTTCACACTGCTTAAGGTTGTGACGTTCACACTGTTTATGGGTTTGATGTTCACGTTGTTTATTGGTGTGATATTCACACTGTTTATGGGTGAGACATTCACACTGTTCAATGGTGTGACGATCACACTATTTATGAATTTGATGTTCATGCTCTTTATGGGTGTGACGTTCTCACTGTTTATGGGTGTGACGTTCACACTGTTTATGGGTGTGACATTCACACTATTTATGGGTATGGCGTTCTCACTGTTTATGGGCAAGAGGTTCTCTCTTTTTTTGGTTGTGACATTACTTCTTACAAATGTGAATTCCTCACTGTTTAATGGCGTGATGTTTTCACTGATTATGGGGTTAATGTTCACACTCTTTATGGATTTGACATTCACACTGCTTAATGATGTGACGTTCACACTCTTGATCGGTTTGATGTTCACACTGTTTATGGGTGTTTCATTCACACTGTTAATGGGTGTGGCATTCACACAGTTTATGGGGTTGATGTTCACACTCTTTATGGGTTTGACGTTCACACCATTTATGGGTGTGACATTCACACTGTTTATGGAGTTGATGTTCACACTCTTGAATTGTGTGACGTTCGCACTGTTTATGGGGGTGACGTTCACACTGCTTAACGTTGTGACGTTCACACTGTTGATCAGTTTGATGTTCACACTGTTTATGGGTGTGGCGTTCACACTGTTTATGGGGTTGATGTTCACACTCTTTATGGGTTTGACGTTCACACTGTTTATGGGTGTGACATTCACACTGTTTATGAGGTTGATGTTCACACTGTTTATGGGTATGACATTCACTCTGTTTATGAGTGTGATGTTCACATTGTTTATGGGTGTGACACTCACACTATTTATGAATTTGATGTTCACACTCTTTATGGGTTTGATGTTCACACTGTTTTTGGGTGTGACATGCACTCTGTTTATGAGTGTGACTTTCACAATGTTTATGGCTGTGACATTCACACTATTTATGGGTATGATGTTCACACTATTAATGGGTGTGACGTTCACCCTATTTATGGGCATGAGGTTCTCTGTGTTTTTGGTTGTGACATTACTTTTTACAGATGTGAATTTCTCTCTGTTTAATAGCGTGATGTTTTCACTGTTAATGGATGTGATGTTCATACTGTTTATGGGGTTGTTCTTCACATTCTATATGGGTGTGACGTTTTCACTGTTTATGGGTGTGACGTTCTCACTGTTTATGGGTGTGATGTTCTCATTCTTTGTGGGTGTGACGTTCACACTGTTTATGGGTGTGACGTTCACACTGCTTAATTTTATGACGTTCACACTGTTTATGGGTGTGATGTTCACATTCTTTATTGGGGTGACATTCACACTGTTCATTGGTGTCATGATCACAACTATTTATGAGTTTGATTTTCACGGTCTTCGTGGGTGTGACGTTCTCACTGTTTATGGGTGTGACGTTCACACTATTTATGGGTGTGACGTTCACACTGTTTATGGGCAAGAGGTTCTCTATTTTTTTGGTTGTGACATTACATTTTACAGATGTGAATTTCTCACTGTTTAATGGCGAGATGTTTTCACTGTTTATGGGTGTGACGTTCTCACTGTTTATGGGTGTGACGTTCACACTTTTTATGGGTGTGATGTTCTCACTGCTTAAGGTTGTGACCATCACACTGTTTATGGGTTTGATGTTCACATTGTTTATTGGTGTGATATTCACACTGTTTTAGGGTGTGACGTTCACACTGTTTATGGGTGTGAAGTTCACATTCTTTATGGGTGTGATGTTCTCACTGTTTATGGGTGTGACGTTCGCACTGTTTATGGGTGTGATGTTCTCACTGTTTATGGGTGTGACCTTCACACTGCTTAAGGTTGTGACGATCACACTGTTTATGGGTTTGATGTTCACATTGTTTATTGGTGTGATATTCACACTGTTTATGGGTGTGACGTTCACACTGTTTATGGGTGTGAAGTTCACACTGTTTATGGGGTTGATGTTCTCTCTGTTGTTGGTTGTGACATTACATTTTACAAATGTGAATTTCTCACTGTTTATTGGCGTGTTGTTCACTCTGTTTATGCGTGTGACATTCTCACTGTTTATGGGTGTGTCGTTCACACTGATTATGGGGTTGTTATTCACACACTTTATGGGTGTGACATTCACACTGCTTAACGTTGTGACGTTTAAACTGTTGATCGCTTTTGATGTTCGCACTGTTTATGGGTGTGACGTTCACACTGTTTATGGGTATGACATTCACACTGTTTATGATTGTAACGTTCACACTGTTTATGGCTGTGACATTCACAATATTTACTGGTGTGACGTTCACACTATTTATGGGCATGAGGTTCTCTGTGTTTTTGGTTGTGACGTTACTTTTTACAAATGTGAATTTCTCCCTGTTTAATGGCGTGATATTTTCACTGTTTATGGGGTTGATGTTCACACTGTTTATGGGGTTGTTGTTCACGCTCTATATGGTTGTGATGTTTTCACTGTTTATGGGTGTGACCTTCTCACTGTTCATGGGTGTGACTTTCACACTCCTTATGAGTGTGATGTTCACACTGTTTACGGGTGTGATGTTCACACTGCTTAACGTTGTGACATTCACACTGTTTATGGGTGTGACATTCACACTATTTATGGGTCTGATGCTCATACTGTTTATGGATTTGATGTTCACACACTTCATGAGTGTGACATTTACACTGTTTATGATGTTCACACTGTTTATGGATTTGATGTTCACACTCTTTATGGTTGTGACGTTCTCACTGTTTAACATTGTGACGTTCGCAATCTTTATGGGTGGAATGTTCAGACTGTTTAAGGGTAAGATGTTCACACTGTTTATTGGTTGATGATCACACTGTTTATGGATGTGATGTTTACACTGTTTATGGATGTGACGTTCACACTGTTTATGGGTGTGACATTCACACTATTTATGAGTTTGATGTTCACACTGCTTAAGGGGCTGACGTTCACACTGTTTAACATTGTGGCGTTCACACTGTTTATTGGTTTGATTTTCAAACTCTATGTGGGCGTCACGTTCTCACTGTTTATAGATGAGACCTTTACACTATTTATGTGTGTGACATTCACACTGTTTACGGGTATGACATTGTGAATGTTTAACATTGTGACATTCACACTTTTTATGGGTGTGATGTTCTCACTGTTTATGGGGTTGATGTTCACACTCTTTATGGGTGTGACGTTCACACTGATTATGGCTGTGACATTCACACTGCTTAACATTGTGACGTTCACACTGTTTATGGGTTTGATGTTCACACTGTTTATTGGTGTGACATTCACACTGTTTATGGGTGTGAAGTTCACAATGTTTATGGGTGTGACATTCACACTATATTTGAGTTTGATGTTCACACTCTTTATGGGTGTGGTGTTCTCACTATTTATGAGTGTGATGTTCACACTGTTTATTGGTGTGGTGTTCTCATTGTTTATGGCTGTGACAATCTCAGTGTTTATGGGTGTGATGTTCACACTGTTTATGGGTGTGACGATCTCACTGTTTATGGGGTTGATGTTCACGCACTTTATGGGTGTGACGTTCACACTGTTTATGGGGTTGATGTTCACGCACTTTATGGTTGTGACGTTCACACTGTTTATGGGTGTGACATTCACACTGATTATCGGTTGATGTTCCCACTGTTTATGGGTGTAACGTCCACACTGTTTATGGCTGTGACGTTCTCAATGTTTAACATTGTGACATTCACACTCTTTATGGGTGGGATGTTCAGATTGTTTATGGGTGTGACCTTCACACTGATTATCGGTTGATGATCACACTGTTTTTGGGTGTGATGTTCACACTCTTTATGGATGTGACGTTCACACTGCTTATGGGCATGCCTATCACACTGTTTATGGGGTTGATGTTCACCCTCTTTATGGGTGTGACGTTCACACTGTTTATGGGTGTGACGTTCACACTGCTTAATGTTGTGACATTCACAGTGTTTATGGGTGTGATGTTCACATTGTTTATTGGTGTGACATTCACACTGTTTGTGGGGTTGATGTTTACACTCTTTATGGGTATGACATTCACACTGTTTATGGGTGTGATGCTCACACTGTTTATGGGGTTGACGTTCGCACTCTTTATGGGTGTTACGGTCACACTGTTAATGGGTGTGATGTTCAACTGCTTAACGTTGTGACGTTCACACTGTTTATGGCTGTGATGTTCTCACTGTTTATGGGTGTGACATTCACAATGTTTATGACTGTGACATTCACACTGTTTATGGGTGTGACATTCACACTACTTATGGGTGTGATGCTCATACTGTTTATGGATTTGATGTTCACAATCTTTATGGGTGGGATGTTCAGACTGTGACGTTCTCATTGTTTATAGATCTCATGTTCTCATTGTTTATGGGTGTGACGTTCACACTATTTATGTGTTTGATGTTCACACTCTTTATAAGTGTGATATGCACACTGCTTATGGGGCTGACATTCACAGTGTTTATGTGTGTGACGTTTTCACTGTTTATGGGTGTGATGTTCTCACTGTTTATGGGTGTGACGTTCTCACTGTTTATGGGTGAGACATTCACACTATTTACGGGTGTGACATTCTCACTGTCTATTGGTGTGACGTTCACACTATGGATGTGAGGTTCTTGCTGTTTATTGGTGTGACGTTCTCCCTGTTTATGGGTGTGAAATTCTGACTGTTTATGGATGTGACATTCTCACTGTTTATGGGTGTGTCATTCACACTGTTTATGGGGTTGATGTTCACACTCCTTATGAGTGTGATGTTCACACTGTTTACGCGTGTGATGTTCACACTGCTTAACATTGTGACATTCATACTGTTTATGGGTGTGACATTCACACTATTTATGGGTCTGATGCTCATACTGTTTATGGATTTGATGTTCACACACTTTATGAGTGTGACATTCACACTGTTTATGATGTTCACACTGTTTATGGGTGTGCAATTCACACTGTTAATGGGTGTGGTGTTCACACTGTTTATCGGTTGATGACCACACTCTTTATGGGTGTGACGTTCACACTGTTTATCGGTTGATGAACACACTCTTTATGGGTGTGACGTTCTCACTGTTTATAGATGTGACGTTCACACTATCTATGCGTGTGACATTCACACTGTTTATGGGTACGACATTCTCAATTTTTAACATTGTGTCGTTCACACTCTTTATGGGTGCGATGTTCAGACTGTTTATGGTTGTGACCTTAACACTGTTTATCGGTTGATGATCACACTGTTTATGGATTTGTCGTTCACACTGTTTATGGTTGTGATGTTCACACTGTTTATGGGTGTGACGTTCACACTGTTTATGAGGTTGATGTTCACACTCTTTATGGGTGTGACCTTCAGACTGTTTCAGGCTGTGACGTTCACACTGCTTAACATTGTGACGTTCACACTGTTTATGGGTTGGATGTTCACACTGTTTATTGGTGTGACATTCATACTGTTTATGGGTGTGAAGTTCACAATGTTTATGGGTGTGATGTTCACACTGCTTATGGGGCTGACGTTCACACTGTTTAATAATGTGGTGTTCACACTGTTTATGGGGTTGATTTTCACACTCTATATGGTGTGATGATCCCACTGTTTATGGGTGTGACTTTCACACTGTTTATGGGTGTGACATTCACACTGTTTATGGGTGTGACATTCACACTATTTATGGGTGTGATGCTCAGACAGTTTATGGATTTGATGTTCACACTCTTTATGGCTGTGATGTTCTCACTGTTTAACATTGTTACGTTCACACTCTTTATGAGTGGGATGTTCAGACAGTTTATGGATGTGACATTCCCACTATTTATTTTTGTGACTTTCTCACTCTTTATGGATGTGTCGTTCTCACTGTTTAACCGTGTGGCATTCTCATTGTTTATGGGTGTGACATTGTCTCTGTGTAAAGGTGTGATGCTCGCATTCTTTAAGGATGTGACGGTCTCACTGGTTAAGAGTGTGATGTTCAGACTGTTTATGGATGTGACATTTTCACTGTTTATGAGGTTGATGTTCTCATTGTTTAACACTGTGACATTCTCACTGTTTTTAAGTGTGATGTTTTCACTGTTTAACGGTGTGACGTTCACACTGTTTATGGGTGTGAGGTTCTCTCTGTTTTTGGTTGTGACATTATTACTGTTTACAGATCTGACTTTCTCACTGTTTATGCGTGTGATGTTCTCACTGTTTATGGGTGTGATGTTCTCACTGTTTATGGGCGTGATATTCTCACTATTTAATGGTTTGATGTTCGCACTGTATGTGGGTGTGACATTCACACTATTTATGGATGTGATGTTCACACTGTTTCTGGATTTGATGTCCACACTCTTTATGGGTGTGACGTTCTCAATGTTTAACATTGTGACGTTCACACTATTTATGGGTGTGACGTTCACATTGTTTATTGGTGTGACATTCACACTGTTTATGGGTGTAACGTTCGTACTGTTTATGGGTGTGACATTCATACTGTTTATGAGTATGACGTTCACACTGTTTATAGGTGTGATGTTCACACTGTTTATGGGTGTGACATTCACACTGTTTATGGGTGTGGTGTTCACACTCTTTATCGGTTGATGATTACACTCTTTATGGGTGTGACGTTCATACTGTTTATCGGTTGATGAACACACTCTTTATGGGTGTGAAGCTCACCCTGTTTATCTGTTGATGATCACACACTTTATGGGTGTGACGTTCACACTTTTTATGGGTGTGACATTCACACTGTTTAGGGGTGTGACGTTCACACTGCTTAACGTTGTGACGTTCACAGTGTTTATGAGTATGATATTCACATTGTTTATATGGTGTTACATTCACACTGTTTATGGGTGTGATGTTAACACTCTCTATGGGTGTGACGTTCACACTATTTATGAGTTTGATGTTCACGCTCCTTATTGGTGTGATGTTCTCACTGTTTATGGGTGTGACCTTCACACTATTTATGGGTGTAACGTTCTCACGCTTTATGGTGTGACATTCACACTCTTTATGGGTGTGATGTTCACACTGTTTATGGATGTGACTTTCCAACAGTTTATGGGTGTGACGTTCACACTTTTTATGGGTGTGAAGTTCACATAGTTTATTGGTGCGACATTCTCACTGCTTATGGGTTTGACTTTGACACTGTTTATGGGTGTGACATTCACACTGTTTATGGGTGTGACATTCACACTACTTATGAGTGTGATGCTCAGACAGTTTATGGATTTGATGTTCACACTCTTTATGGCTGTGATGTTCTCACTGTTTAACATTGTTACGTTCACACTCCTTATGAGTGGGATGTTCAGACTGTTTATGGGTGTGACATTCCCACTATTTATGGGTGTGACTCTCTCACTGTTTATGGGTGTGACGTTCTCACAGTTTAACCGTGTGGCATTCTCATTATTTATGGGTGTGACGTCTCTGTGTAAAGATGTGATGCTCGCATTCTTTAAGGATGTGACAGTCTCACTGGTTAAGGGTGTGATGTTTTTACTGTTTAACGGTGTGATGTTCACACTGTTTATAGGTGTGATATTCTCACTGTTTAATGGTGTTATGTTCGCACTGTATGTGGGTGTGATATTCAAACTATTTATGGATGTGATGTTCACACTGTTTCTGGATTTGATGTTCACACTCTATGGCTGTGACGATCTCAATGTTTAACATTGTGACGTTCAAACTCTTTATGGCTGTGACGTTCACACTGTTTATGGGTGTGACGTTCACACTGCTTAACGTTGTGATGTTCACAGTGTTTATTGGTGTGGCATTCACACGGTTTATGGGTGTGACGTTAACACTCTTTCTGGGTGTGACATTCACACTATTTATGAGTTTGATGTTCACACTGTTTATGGGTGTGATGTTCACACTGTTTATGGGTGTGACATTCACACTGTTTATGGGTGTGGTGTTCACACTCTTTATTGGATGATGATCACACTCTTAATGGGTGTGACGTTCATACTGTTTATCAGTCGATGAACACACTCTTTATGGGTGTGACGTTCACACTGTTTATGGGTTTGATTTTCACACTCTATATGGCTGTGACGTTCTCACTGTTTATAGATGTGACGTTCACACTATTTATGTGTGTGACGTTCACACTGCTTATGGGTATGACGTTCTCAATGGTTAACATTGTGTCGTTCACACTCTTTATGGGTGTGATGTTCAGACTGTTTATGGGTGTGACCTTAACACTGTTTATCGGTTGATGATCACACTGTTTATGGGTTTGTCGTTCACACTGTTTATGGTTGTGATGTTCACACTGTTTATGGGTGTGACATTCACACTGTTTATGAGGTTGATGTTCACACTCTTTATGGGTGTGACCTTCAAACTGTTTCTGGACGTGACGTTCACATTGCTTAACATTGTGACGTTCACACTGTTTATGGGTTGGATGTTCACACTGTTTATTGGTGTGACATTCACACTGTTTATGGGTGTGAAGTTCACAATGTTTATGGGTGTGATGTTCACACTGCTTATGGGGCTGACGTTCACACTGTTTAACATTGTGCCGTTCACACTGTTTATGAGGTTGATTTTCACACTCTATATGATGTGATGTTCCCACTGTTTATGGGTTTGACGTTCACACTGTTTATGGGTGTGACATTCACACTGTTTATGGGTGTGATGCTCAGACAGTTTATGGATTTGATGTTCACACTCTTTATGGGTGTGACTTACTCACTGTTTAGGGGTGTGAAGTTCTCACTGTTTAACCGTGTGGCATTCTCATTGTTTATGGGTGTGACGTTGTCTCTGTGTAAAGGTGTGATGCTCGCATTCTTCAAGGATGTGACAGTCTCACTGGTTAAGGGTGTGATGTTTTTACTGTTTATGGATGTGACATATTCACTGTTTAAGAGGTTGATGTTCTCATTGTTTAACAGTGTGACATTCTCACTGTTTTTAAGTGTGATGTTTTCACTGTTTAACAGTGTGATGTTCACACTGTTTATGGGTGTGAGGTTCTCTCTGCTTTTGGTTGTGACATTATTACTGTTTACAGATCTGACTTTCTCACTGTTTATGTGTGTGATGTTCTCACTGTTTATGGGAGATTTTCTCACTGTTTATATGTGTGATGTTCTCACTGTTTAACGGTATGATGTTCTCACTGTTTATGGGTGTGATATTCTCACTGTTTAATGGTGTGATGTTCGCACTGTATGTGGGTGTGACATTCACACTATTTATGGATGTGATGTTCACACTGTTTCTGGATTTGATGTTCACACTCTTTATGGCTGTGACGTTCTCAATGTTTAACATTGTGACGTTCACACTATTTATGGGTGTGACTTTCATACTGTTTATGGGTGTGACATTCACAATGTTAATCGTTGTGGTGTTCACACTCTTTATCAGTTGATGCTCACAATCTTTATAGGTGTGACGTTCATACTGTTTATCGGTTGATGAACACACTCTTTATGGGTGTGAAGTTCACACTGTTTATCTGTTGATGATCACACACTTTATGGGTGTGACGTTCACACTTTTTATGGGTGTGACATTCACACTGTTTAGCGGTGTGACGTTCACACTGCTTAACGTTATGACGTTCACAGTGTTTATGAGTGTGATGTTCACATTGTTTATTGGTGTGACATTCACACTGTTTATGGGTGTGATGTTAACACTCTCTATGGGTGTGACATTCACACTATTTATGAGTTGATGTTCACGCTCCTTATGGGTGTGATGTTCTCACTGTTTATGGGTGTGACCTTCACACTATTTATGGGTGTGATGTTCACACTGTTTATGGATGTGACTTTCCAACTGTTTATGGGTGTGACGTTCACACTGTTTATGGGTGTGACATTCTCATTGTATATGGGTGTGACTTTGTCTCTGTGTAAAGGTGTGCTGCTCGCATTCTTTAAGGATGTAACAGTCTCACTGGTTAAGGGTGTGATGTTTTTACTGTTTATGGATGTGACATTTTCACTGTTTATGAGGATGATGTTCTCATTGTTTAACACTGTGACATTCTCACTTTTTAAGTGTGATGTTTTCACTGTTTAACAGTGTGATGTTCACACTGTTTATGGGTGTGAAGTTCTCTCTGCTTTTGGTTGTGACATTATTACTGTTTACAGATCTGACTTTCTCACTGTTTATGTGTCTGATGTTCTCACTGTTTATGGGTGTGATGTTCTCACTGTTTATGTGTGTGATATTCTCACTATTTAATGGTTTGATGTTCGCACTGTATGTGGGTGTGACATTCACACTATTTATGGATGTGATGTTCACACTGTTTCTGGATTTGATGTCCACACTCTTTATGGGTGTGAAGTTCTCAATGTTTTACATTGTGACGTTCACATTGTTTATGGGTGTGACCTTCATACTGTTTATGGGTGTGACCTTCACACTATTTATGGGTTTGACATTCTCACGATTTATGGTGTGATGTTCACACTCTTTATGGGTGCGACATTCACACTATTTATGGGAGCGACATTCTCACTCTTTATGGGTGTGATGTTCGCACTGTTTATGGGTGTGACTTCTCATTGTTTATGGGTGTGACGTTCACACTGTTTATGGGTGTGACTTCTCATTGTTTATGGGTGTGACGTTCTCATTGTTTATAGGTGTGATGTTCACACTGTTAATGGGTGTGATGTTCACACTGTTTTTGGATGTGACTTTCTCACTGTTTATGGGTATGACGTTCACACTGTTTATGGGTGTGAGTTCGCAATATTTATGGGTGTGACGTTCTCATTGTTTATGGGTGTGACGTTCACATTGTTTATGGGTGTGACATTCTCACTGTTAATGGATGTGACGTTCACACTGTTTTTGGATGTGACGTTCTCACTGTTTATGGGTGTGACGTCTCATTGTTTATGGGTGTGATGTTCTCATTGTTTACGGGTGTGACGTTCACACTGTTTATGGGTGTGACATTCTCACTGTTTATGGGTGTGTCGTTCACACTGTTTATGGGCATGACGTTTACACTATTTATGGGTCTGACTTTCACACTGTTTTTGTGTGTGATGTTCACACTGTTTATGGTTGTGATGTTCTCACTGTTTATGGGTGTGACATTCTCACTGATTATCAGTTTGCCTTCTCACTATTTATGGGTGTGACTTCTCACTGTTTATGGGTGTGACGTTCTCACTGTTTATGCGTGTGACATTCTCACTGTTTATGGGTGTGTCATTCACACTGTTTATGGGCATGACGTTTACACTGTTTATGGGTGTGATGTTCACACTATTTATGGATGTGAAGTTCACACTGTTTATGGGTGTGATGTTCTCACTGTTTATTGGTGTTATTTTCTCACTGTTTAGGTATGTAATGTTCTCACTGTTTATGGGTGTGTCGTTCACACCATTTATGGGGTGGACGTTCTCACTGTTTATTTGTTTGACATTCTCACTGTTTATCAGTGTGACGTTCTCACTGTTTATTGTTGTGACGTTCTCACTGTTTATCAGTGTGACGTTCTCACTGTTTATTGTTGTGACGTTCTCACTGTTTATGGGTGTGACGTTCACACTGTTTATAGGTGTGACGTTCTCACTGTTTCTGTGTGTGACATTCACACTGCTTTTGGGTGTGATGTTCACACTGTTTATCGGTTTAACCGTCTCACTGTTTATGGGTGTGTCACTCTCCCTGTTTTATAGGTGTGACGTTCCTACTGTTTATGGATGTGTCATTCTCAGTGTTTATGGGTGTGACGTTCTCCCTGTTTATGGGTGTGACATTCTCACTGTTTATGGGTGTGACATTCTCACTGTTTATGGGTGTGACATTATTCTTTTACAGTCTGCAGTTCTCGCTGTTTATGGTTGTGATGTTCTCACTGTTTATGGGTGTGACGTACACTCTGTTTATGGGTGTGACGTTCATACTCTTTTTGGTTGTGACTTCTCACTGTTTATGGGTCGGACGTTCTCACAGTTTATTGGTATGGTGATCACACTGTTTATGGGTGTGACGTTCACACTGTTTATTGGTGTAACGTTCACACTGTTTATGGGTGTGACATTCTCACTGTTAATGGGTGTGATGTTCACACTGTTTTTGGATGTGACTTTCTCACTGTTTATGAGTGTGACATTCACACTGCTTATGGTAGTGACTTCTCATTGTTTATGGGTGTGACGTTCACACTGTTTATGGGTGTGACATTCTCACTGTTTATGGGTGTGTCGTTCACACTGTTTATGGGCATGACGTTTACACTGTTTATGGGTCTGACTTTCACACTGTTTTTGTGTGTAATGTTCACAGTATTTATGGTTGTGATGTTCACACTGTTTAGGGGTGTGATGTTCTCACTGTTTATGGCTGTGACATTCTCACTGATTATCAGTTTGCCTTCTCAATATTTATGGGTGTGACTTCTCACTGTTTATGGGAGTGACGTTCTCACTGTTCATGCGTGTGATGTTCTCACTGTTTATTGGTGTTATCTTCCCCACTGTTTATGGGGGTGTCGTTCACACTGTTTATGGGTGTGACACTCTCCCTGTTTTATGGGTGTGACATTCCTACTGTTTATGGGTGTGACGTTCTCACTGTTTATGGGTGTGACGTTCTCAATGTTTATGGGTGTAACCTCCCATTGTTTATAGGTGTCACGTTCTCATTGTTTACGGGTGTGACCTTCACACTGTTTATGGGTGTGACTTTCTCACTGTTAATGGGTGTGACATTCACAATTTTTATGGGTGTGGCTTCTCACTGTTTATGGGTGTGACATTCTCACTGTTTATGGGTGTGACATTCACACTGATTATCGGTGTGCCTTCTCACTATTTATGGCTGTGACTTCTGACTGTTTATGGATGTGACATTCTCACTGTTTATAGGTGTGACATTCTCACTGTTTATGGGTGTGTCATTCACACTGTTTATTGGCGTGACGTTTACACTGTTTAATGGTGTGATATTCACACTATTTATGGTTGTGATATTCACACTGTTTATGGGTGTGATGTTCTCACTGTTCATTGGTGTTATGTTCTCAGTGTTTAGGTATGTAATGATCTCACTGTTTATGGGTGTTTCGTTCACACTGTTTATAGGTTTGACGTTCTCACTGTTTATGGGTTTGACGTTCTCACTGTTTATGGGTTTGACGTTCTCACTGTTTATGGGGTGACGTACACACTGTTTATGGGTGTGATGTTCAAACTGTTTTCGGTTGGGTCTTCTCACTTTTTATTTGGTGTGACGTTCTCACTGTTTATGGGTGTGATGTTCTCACTGTTTCTGTGTGTGACGTTCACACTGCTTTTGGGTGTGATGTTCACACTGTTTATGGGTGTGACATTCACACTGTTTATGGGTGTGACGTTCTCACTGTTTATCGCTTTAACCGTCTCACTGTTTATGGGTGTGACACTCTCCCTGTTTTATGGGTGTGACATTCCTACTGTTTATTGGTGTGACGTTCTCACTGTTTATGGGTGTGACATTCTCACTGCTAATGGGTGTGACGTTCACACTGTTTTTGGATGTGACTTTCTCACTCTTTATGGGTGTGACATTCACACTATTTATGGGTGTGACTTCTCACTATTTATGGGTGTGACGTTGACACTTTTTATGGGAGTGACGTACACACTGTTGATCGGTGTGATGTTCTCACTGTTTATGGGTATGATGTTCACACTGTTTATGGGTGTGACATTCTCACTGTTATTGTGTGTGATGTTCACACTGTTTTTGGTGTGACGTTCTCACTGTACATGGGTGTGACATTCTCACTGTTTATGGGTGTGACTTCTCATTGTTTATGGGTGCGATGTTGACACTGTTTATGGGTGTGACATTCTCACTGTTTATGGGAGTGTCGTTCACACTGTCCATGGGCGTGATGTTTACACTGTTTATGGATGTGACTTTCACACTGTTTTTGGGTGTTTTGTTCACAGTATTTATGGTTGTGATGTTCACACTCTTTATGGGTCTGATATTCTCACTGTTAATTGGTGTTATGTTCTCACTGTTTAGGAATGTAATGTTCTCACTGTTTATGGGTGTGTCGTTCACACTGTTTATGTGTTTGACGTTCTCACTGTTTATGGGTTTGACGTTCTCACTGTTTATGGGTGTGACCTCCCATTGTTTATAGTTCTCACATTCTCATTGTTTACGGGTGTGACGTTCACACTCTTTAATGGGTGTGACATTCTCACTGTTAATGGGTGTGACGTTCTCACTGTTTATGGGTGTGGCGTTCACACTGTTTTTGGTTGCGACGTCTCACTGTTTTTGGTTCTGATGTTCTCACTGTTTACGGCTGTGATGTTCTCACTATATATGGGTGTGACGTTCACACTGTTTTTGGGTGTGATGTTCATATTGTTTTTGGGTGTGATGTTGACACTGTTTATGGGTGTGACGTTCACACTGTTTATGGGTGTGACGTTCACACTGTTTATGGGTGTGACGTTCTCACTGTTTTTGGGAGTGACATTCACACTGTTTATTGGTGTGACATTCTCACTGCTAATGGGTGTGACGTTCACACTGTTTTTGGATGTGACATTCTCACTTTTAATGGGTGTGACGTTCACACTGTTTTTGGACGTGACGTTCTCACCGTTTATGGGTGTGACTTCTCATTGTTTATGGGTGTTACATTCTCACTGTTTCTGGGTGTGTCATTCATACTGTTTATGGGCGTGACATTTACACTGTTTATGGGTGTGACATTCACACTATTAAAGGGTGTGACTTCTCAGTATTTATGGGTGTGACGTTCACACTGTTTATGGGTGTGACCTCTCACTGTTTATGGGTATGACATTCTCACTGATTATCGGTGTGCCTTCTCTCTGTTTATGGGTGTGACTTCTCATGGTTTTTGGGTGTGACGTTCACACTGTTTATGGGTGTGACCTCTCACTGTTTATGGGTATGACATTCTCACTGATTATCGGTGTGCCTTCTCTCTGTTTATGGGTGTGACTTCTCATGGTTTTTGGGTGTGACGTTCTCACTGTTTATCGGTGTGACATTCTCACTGTTTATGGGTGTGACATTCTCACAGTTTATTGGTATGGCGTTCACACTGTTTATGGGCGTGACTTCTCAATGTTTATGGGTGTGACATTCACACTGTTTATGGGTGTGACATTCTCACTTTTAATGGGTGTGATGTTCACACTGTTTTTGGACGTGACGTTCTCACTGTTTATGGGTGTGACTTCTCATTGTTTATGGGTGTTACATTCTCACTGTTTCTGGGTTTGTCATTCACACTGTTTATGGGCGTGACGTTTACACTGTTTATGGGTGTGACATTCACACTGTTTATGGGTGTGACATTCTCACTTTTAATGGGTGTGACGTTCACACTGTTTTTGGACGTGACGTTCTCACTGTTTATGGGTGTGACTTCTCATTGTTTATGGGTGTTACATTCTCACTGTTTCTGGGTGTGTCATTCACACTGTTTATGGGCGTGACGTTTACACTGTTTATTGGTGTGACTTTCACACTGTTTTTGGGTGTGATGTTCACAGTATTTATGGTTGTGATGTTCACACTGTTTAAGGGTGTGATGTTCTCACTGTTTATTGGTGTTATGTTATCACTGTTTTTATATGTAATGTTCTCACTGTTTATGGGTGTGCCGTTCACACTGTTTATGTGTTTGACGTTCTCACTGTTTATGGGTTTGACGTTCTCACTGTTTATGGGTGTGACCTCCCATTGTTTATAGGTGTGTCCTTCTCATTGTTTTCGGGTGTGACGCTCACACTATTTATGGGTGTGACATTCTCACTGTTAATCGGCATGACGTTCTCACTATTTATCGGTTTAACCATCTCACTGTTTATGGGTGTGTCACTCTCCCTGTTTTATGGGTGTAACGTCCCTACTGTTTATGGGTGTGACGTTCTCACTGTTTATGGGTGTGACGTTCTCACTGTTTATGGGTTTGACGTTCTCACTGTTTATGGGTGTGACGTTCACACTGTTTATGGGTCTGGCGTTCTCACTGTTTATGGGTGTGACGTATACACTGTTTATGGGTAAGACGTTCACACTGTTTTTGATTGTGACTTCTCACTGTTTATTTGGTGTGACGTTCTCACTGTTTATGGGTGTGATGTTCAGACTGTTTTTGGGTGTGATGTTGTCATTGTTTATGGGTGTGACTTCTCACTGTTTATGGGTGTGACATTCTCACTGTTTATGGGTGTCATGGTCACACTTTTAATGGGTGTGTCGTTTACACTGTTTATGGGTGTGACTCCTCACTTTTTATGGGTGTGGCGTTCACACTGTTTTTGGTTGTGACTCCTCAGTGGTTTTGGTTGTGGTGTTCTCACTGTTTATGGGTGTGACTTTCTCACTGTTTATGGGTGTGACGTTCACACTGCATATGGGAGTGCCTTCTCAATGTTTATGGGTGTGACATTCTCATTGTTTATGGGTGTGACGTTCACACTGTTTATGGGTTTGACGTTCACACTGTATTTGGACATGACGTTCTCACTGTTTATGGGTATGACATTCACACTGTTTATGGGTGTGACATTCACACTGTTAATGGGTGTGACGTTCACACTGTTTTTGGATGTGACATTCTCACTGTTTATGCGTTTTACATTCACACTGTTTATGGGTGTGGCTTCTCACTGTTTATGGGTGTGACGTTCACACTGTTTATGAGTGTGACCTCTCACTGTTTATGTGTGTGACAGTCTCACTGATTATCGGTGTGCTTTCTCACTATTTATGGGTGTGACTTTTCACTGTTTATGGGTGTGACGTTCTAACTGTTCATGGGTGTGGCATTCACACTGTTTATTGGTGTGACGTTCTCACTGTTTATGGGTGTGACATTCACACTATTTTTGGGTGTGATGTTCATACTGTTTTTGGGTGTGATGTTCACACTGTTTACGGGTGTGAAATTCTCACTGTTTATGGGTGTGACGTTCTCACTGTATATGTGTGTGACGTTCACACTGTTTTTGGGTGTGATGTACACATTGTTTATGGGTGTGACAATCACACTGTTTATGGGTGTGACGTTCTCACTGTTTTTGTGTGTGATGTTCACACTGTTTTTGGAGTTGATGTTCACACTGTTAATGGGTGTGACGTTCACACTGTTTTTGGATGTGACGTTCTGAGTGTTTTTGGGTGTGACATTCACACTGCTTATGGGTGTGACTTCTCATTGTTTATGTGTGTGACATTCTCACTGATTATCGGTGTGCCTTCTCACTGTTTATGGGTGTGACATTCTCACTGTTTTTGTGTGTGATGTTCACACTGTTTTTGGAGTTGATGTTCACACTGTTTATGGGTGTGACATTCACACTGTTTATGGGTGTGACGTTCACACTTTGTATGGGTCTGACCTTCTCACTGTTTATCGGTTTAACCCTCTCACTCTTTATGTGTGTGATGTTCTCACTGTTTATGGGTGTCATGTTCACACTTTTAACTGGTGTGTCGTTTGCACTGTTTATGGGTGTGACTTCTCACTGTTTATGGGTCTGATGTTCTCACTGTTTATAGGTATGATGTTCACACTGTTTATGGGTGTTACGTTCACATTGTTTTTGGTTTTGACTTCTCACTGTTTATGGGTGTGACATTCTCACAGTTTATTGGTATGGGATCACACTGTTTATGGGTGTGTCATTCACACTGTTTATTGGCGTGACGTTTACACTGTTTAATGGTGTGATATTCACACTATTTATGGTTGTGATATTCACACTGTTTATGGGTGTGATGTTCTCACTGTTCATTGGTGTTATGTTCTCAGTGTTTAGGTATGTAATGATCTCACTGTTTATGGGTGTTTCGTTCACACTGTTTATAGGTTTGACGTTCTCACTGTTTATGGGTTTGACGTTCTCACTGTTTATGGGTTTGACGTTCTCACTGTTTATGGGGTGACGTACACACTGTTTATGGGTGTGATGTTCAAACTGTTTTCGGTTGGGTCTTCTCACTTTTTATTTGGTGTGACGTTCTCACTGTTTATGGATGTGATGTTCTCACTGTTTCTGTGTGTGACGTTCACACTGCTTTTGGGTGTGATGTTCACGCTGTTTATGGGTGTGACGTTCACACTGTTTATGGGTGTGACGTTCTCACTGTTTATCGCTTTAACCGTCTCACTGTTTATGGGTGTGACACTCTCCCTGTTTTATGGGTGTGACATTCCTACTGTTTATGGGTGTGACGTTCTCACTGTTTATGGGTGTGACGTTCTCAATGTTTATGGGTGTGACGTTCTCCCTGTTTATGGGTGTGACATTCTCAATGTTTATGGGTGTGACATTCTCACTGTTTATGGGTGGGACATTATCACTCTTTTACAGTCTGCAGTTCTCACTGTTTATGGTTGTGATTTTCTCACTGTTTATGGGGTTGACGTTCTCACTGTTTATAGGTATGATGTTCACACTGTTTATGGGTGGGACGTCCTCACTGTTTATGGGTGTGACGTATCACTGTTTTTGGTTGTGACTTCTCACTGTTTTTGGGTGTGATGTTCTCAGTGTTTATAGGTATGAAGTTCACACTGTTTATGCGTGTGACATTCTCACTGTTTATCGGTGTGATGTTCTCACTGTTCATGGTTGTGACGTTCTCACTGATTATGGGTGTGACGTTCACACTGTTTTTGGTTGTGACTTCTCACTGTTTTTGGTTCTGATCTTCTCACTGTTTATGGGTGTGACATTCACACTGTTTTTGGATATGATGTTCATACTGTTTTTGGGTGTGATGTTGACACTGTTTATGGGTGTGATGTTCACACTGTTTATGGGTGTGACATTTACACTATTTATGGGTGTGACTTCTCACTATTTATGGGTGTGACATTCACACTGTTTCTGGGAGTGACGTACACACTGTTGATCGGTGTGACATTCTCACTGTTTATGGGTGTGACGTTCGCACTGTTTATGGGTGTGACGTTCTCACTGTTTATGTGTGTGACGAACTCACTGTTTTGGCTGCGACATTCACACTGTTTATGGGTGTGACATTGTCACTGTTAATGGGTGTGGAGTTCACACTGTTTTTGGATGTGACGTTCTCACTGTTTATGGGTGTGACATTCACACTATTTATGGGTGTGACTTCTCACTATTTATGGGTGTGACATTCTCACTGTTTATGGGTGTGATGTTCACACTGTTTATGGGTGTTTCGTTCTCACTGTTTATGGGTGTGACATTCATACTGTTTCTGGTTGTGACTTCTCACTGTTTATGGGTGTTATGTTCTCAGTGTTTGTGGGTGTGATGTTCACACAGTTTATGGGTGTGACGTTCTCACTGTTTATGGGTGTGGCATTCACACTGTTTTTGGGTGTGATTTTCATACTGTTTTTGGGTGTGATGTTCACACTCTTTATGGATGTGATGTTCACACGGTTTATGGGTGTGATGTTCTCACTGTTTATGTGTGTGATATTCTCACTTTTTAATGGTTTGATGTTCGCACTGTATGTGGGTGTGACATTCACACTATTTATGGATGTGATGTTCACACTGTTTCTGGATTTGATGTCCACACTCTTTATGGGTGTGAAGTTCTCAATGTTTTACATTGTGACGTTCACATTGTTTATGGGTGTGACCTTCATACTGTTTATGGGTGTGACCTTCACACTATTTATGGGTTTGACATTCTCACGATTTATGGTGTGATGTTCACACTCTTTATGGGTGCGACATTCACACTATTTATGGGTGCGACCTTCTCACTCTTTATGGGTGTGATGTTCGCACTGTTTATGGGTGTGACTTCTCATTGTTTATGGGTGTGACGTTCACACTGTTTATGGGTGTGACTTCTCATTGTTTATGGGTGTGACGTTCTCATTGTTTATAGGTGTGACGTTCACACTGTTAATGGGTGTGATGTTCACACTGTTTTTGGATGTGACTTTCTCACTGTTTATGGGTATGACGTTCACACTGTTTATGGGTGTGAGTTCGCAATATTTATGGGTGTGACGTTCTCATTGTTTATGGGTGTGACGTTCACATTGTTTATGGGTGTGACATTCTCACTGTTAATGGATGTGACGTTCACACTGTTTTTGGATGTGACGTTCTCACTGTTTATGGGTGTGACGTCTCATTGTTTATGGGTGTGATGTTCTCATTGTTTACGGGTGTGACGTTCACACTGTTTATGGGTGTGACATTCTCACTGTTTATGGGTGTGTCGTTCACACTGTTTATGGGCATGACGTTTACATTGTTTATGGGTCTGACTTTCACACTGTTTTTGTGTGTGATGTTCACACTGTTTATGGTTGTGATGTTCTCACTGTTTATGGGTGTGACATTCTCACTGATTATCAGTTTGCCTTCTCACTATTTATGGGTGTGACTTCTCACTGTTTATGGGTGTGACGTTCTCACTGTTTATGCGTGTGACATTCTCACTGTTTATGGGTGTGTCATTCACACTGTTTATGGTCATGACGTTTACACTGTTTATGGGTGTGATGTTCACACTATTTATGGATGTGAAGTTCACACTGTTTATGGGTGTGATGTTCTCACTGTTTATTGGTGTTATTTTCTCACTGTTTAGGTATGTAATGTTCTCACTGTTTATGGGTGTGTCGTTCACACCATTTATGGGGTGGACGTTCTCACTGTTTATTTGTTTGACATTCTCACTGTTTATCAGTGTGACGTTCTCACTGTTTATTGTTGTGACGTTCTCACTGTTCATGCGTGTGATGTTCTCACTGTTTATTGGTGTTATCTTCTCACTGTATATGGGGGTGTCGTTCACACTGTTTATGGGTGTGACACTCTCCCTGTTTTATGGGTGTGACATTCTTACTGTTTATGGGTGTGATGTTCTCACTGTTTATGGGTGTGACGTTCTCAATGTTTATGGGTGTAACCTCCCATTGTTTATAGGTGTCACGTTCTCATTGTTTACGGGTGTGACCTTCACACTGTTTATGGGTGTGACATTCTCACTGTTAATGGGAGTGACATTCACAATTTTTATGGGTGTGGCTTCTCACTGTTTATGGGTGTGACGTTCTCAATGTTTATGGGTGTGACGTTCTCCCTGTTTATGGGTGTGACATTCTCAATGTTTATGGGTGTGACATTCTCACTGTTTATGGGTGGGACATTATCACTCTTTTACAGTCTGCAGTTCTCACTGTTTATGGTTGTGATTTTCTCACTGTTTATGGGGTTGACGTTCTCACTGTTTATAGGTATGATGTTCACACTGTTTATGGGTGGGACGTCCTCACTGTTTATGGGTTTGACGTATCACTGTTTTTGGTTGTGACTTCTCACTGTTTTTGGGTGTGATGTTCTCAGTGTTTATAGGTATGAAGTTCACACTGTTTATGGGTGTGACATTCTCACTGTTTATCGGTGTGATGTTCTCACTGTTCATGGTTGTGACGTTCTCACTGATTATGGGTGTGACGTTCACACTGTTTTTGGTTGTGACTTCTCACTGTTTTTGGTTCTGATCTTCTCACTGTTTATGGGTGTGACATTTACACTGTTTTTGGATATGATGTTCATACTGTTTTTGGGTGTGATGTTGACACTGTTTATGGGTGTGATGTTCACACTGTTTATGGGTGTGACATTCACACTATTTATGGGTGTGACTTCTCACTATTTATGGGTGTGACATTCTCACTGTTTCTGGGAGTGACGTACATACTGTTGATCGGTGTGACATTCTCACTGTTTATGGGTGTGACGTTCGCACTGTTTATGGGTGTGACGTTCTCACTGTTTATGTGTGTGGCATTCACACGGTTTTTGGGTGTGACGTTCTCACTTTATATGTGTGTGGCATTCACACTGTTTTTGGGTGTGATTTTCATACTGTTTTTGGGTGTGATGTTCACACTGTTTATGTGTGTGACATTCACACTGTTTTTGGGTGTGATTTTCATACTGTTTTTGGGTGTGATGTTCACACTCTTTATGGATGTGATGTTCACACGGTTTATGGGTGTGATGTTCTCACTGTTTATGTGTGTGATATTCTCACTATTTAATGGTTTGATGTTCGCACTGTATGTGGGTGTGACATTCACACTATTTATGGATGTGATGTTCACACTGTTTCTGGATTTGATGTCCACACTCTTTATGGGTGTGAAGTTCTCAATGTTTTACATTGTGACGTTCACATTGTTTATGGGTGTGACCTTCATACTGTTTATGGGTTTGACATTCTCACGATTTATGGTGTGATGTTCACACTCTTTAAGGGTGCGACATTCACACTATTTATGGGTGCGACATTCTCACTCTTTATGGGTGTGATGTTCGCACTGTTTATGGGTGTGACTTCTCATTGTTTATGGGTGTGACGTTCACACTGTTTATGGGTGTGACTTCTCATTGTTTATAGGTGTGATGTTCACACTGTTAATGGGTGTGATGTTCACACTGTTTTTGGATGTGACTTTCTCACTGTTTATGGGTATGACGTTCACACTGTTTATGGGTGTGAGTTCGCAATATTTATGGGTGTGACGTTCTCATTGTTTATGGGTGTGACGTTCACATTGTTTATGGGTGTGACATTCTCACTGTTAATGGATGTGACGTTCACACTGTTTTTGGATGTGACGTTCTCACTGTTTATGGGTGTGACGTCTCATTGTTTATGGGTGTGATGTTCTCATTGTTTACGGGTGTGACGTTCACACTGTTTATGGGTGTGACATTCTCACTGTTTATGGGTGTGTCGTTCACACTGTTTATGGGTCTGACTTTCACACTGTTTTTGTGTGTGATGTTCACACTGTTTATGGTTGTGATGTTCTCACTGTTTATGGGTGTGACATTCTCACTGATTATCAGTTTGCCTTCTCACTATTTATGGGTGTGACTTCTCACTGTTTATGGGTGTGACGTTCTCACTGTTTATGCGTGTGACATTCTCACTGTTTATGGGTGTGTCATTCACACTGTTTATGGGCATGACGTTTACACTGTTTATGGGTGTGATGTTCACACTATTTATGGATGTGAAGTTCACACTGTTTATGGGTGTGATGTTCTCACTGTTTATTGGTGTTATTTTCTCACTGTTTAGGTATGTAATGTTCTCACTGTTTATGGGTGTGTCGTTCACACCATTTATGGGGTGGACGTTCTCACTGTTTATTTGTTTGACATTCTCACTGTTTATCAGTGTGACGTTCTCACTGTTTATTGTTGTGACGTTCTCACTGTTTATCAGTGTGACGTTCTCACTGTTTATTGTTGTGACGTTCTCACTGTTTATGGGTGTGACGTTCACACTGTTTATAGGTGTGACGTTCTCACTGTTTCTGTGTGTGACATTCACACTGCTTTTGGGTGTGATGTTCACACTGTTTATCGGTTTAACCGTCTCACTGTTTATGGGTGTGTCACTCTCCCTGTTTTATAGGTGTGACGTTCCTACTGTTTATGGATGTGTCATTCTCAGTGTTTATGGGTGTGATGTTCTCCCTGTTTATGGGTGTGACATTCTCACTGTTTATGGGTGTGACATTCTCACTGTTTATGGGTGTGACATTATTCTTTTACAGTCTGCAGTTCTCGCTGTTTATGGTTGTGATGTTCTCACTGTTTATGGGTGTGACGTACACTCTGTTTATGGGTGTGACGTTCATACTCTTTTTGGTTGTGACTTCTCACTGTTTATGGGTCGGACGTTCTCACAGTTTATTGGTATGGTGATCACACTGTTTATGGGTGTGACGTTCACACTGTTTATTGGTGTAACGTTCACACTGTTTATGGGTGTGACATTCTCACTGTTAATGGGTGTGATGTTCACACTGTTTTTGGATGTGACTTTCTCACTGTTTATGAGTGTGACATTCACACTGCTTATGGTAGTGACTTCTCATTGTTTATGGGTGTGACGTTCACACTGTTTATGGGTGTGACATTCTCACTGTTTATGGGTGTGTCGTTCACACTGTTTATGGGCATGACGTTTACACTGTTTATGGGTCTGACTTTCACACTGTTTTTGTGTGTAATGTTCACAGTATTTATGGTTGTGATGTTCACACTGTTTAGGGGTGTGATGTTCTCACTGTTTATGGCTGTGACATTCTCACTGATTATCAGTTTGCCTTCTCAATATTTATGGGTGTGACTTCTCACTGTTTATGGGAGTGACGTTCTCACTGTTCATGCGTGTGATGTTCTCACTGTTTATTGGTGTTATCTTCCCCACTGTTTATGGGGGTGTCGTTCACACTGTTTATGGGTGTGACACTCTCCCTGTTTTATGGGTGTGACATTCCTACTGTTTATGGGTGTGACGTTCTCACTGTTTATGGGTGTGACGTTCTCAATGTTTATGGGTGTAACCTCCCATTGTTTATAGGTGTCACGTTCTCATTGTTTACGGGTGTGACCTTCACACTGTTTATGGGTGTGACTTTCTCACTGTTAATGGGTGTGACATTCACAATTTTTATGGGTGTGGCTTCTCACTGTTTATGGGTGTGACATTCTCACTGTTTATGGGTGTGACATTCACACTGATTATCGGTGTGCCTTCTCACTATTTATGGCTGTGACTTCTGACTGTTTATGGATGTGACATTCTCACTGTTTATAGGTGTGACATTCTCACTGTTTATGGGTGTGTCATTCACACTGTTTATTGGCGTGACGTTTACACTGTTTAATGGTGTGATATTCACACTATTTATGGTTGTGATATTCACACTGTTTATGGGTGTGATGTTCTCACTGTTCATTGGTGTTATGTTCTCAGTGTTTAGGTATGTAATGATCTCACTGTTTATGGGTGTTTCGTTCACACTGTTTATAGGTTTGACGTTCTCACTGTTTATGGGTTTGACGTTCTCACTGTTTATGGGTTTGACGTTCTCACTGTTTATGGGGTGACGTACACACTGTTTATGGGTGTGATGTTCAAACTGTTTTCGGTTGGGTCTTCTCACTTTTTATTTGGTGTGACGTTCTCACTGTTTATGGGTGTGATGTTCTCACTGTTTCTGTGTGTGACGTTCACACTGCTTTTGGGTGTGATGTTCACACTGTTTATGGGTGTGACATTCACACTGTTTATGGGTGTGACGTTCTCACTGTTTATCGCTTTAACCGTCTCACTGTTTATGGGTGTGACACTCTCCCTGTTTTATGGGTGTGACATTCCTACTGTTTATTGGTGTGACGTTCTCACTGTTTATGGGTGTGACATTCTCACTGCTAATGGGTGTGACGTTCACACTGTTTTTGGATGTGACTTTCTCACTCTTTATGGGTGTGACATTCACACTATTTATGGGTGTGACTTCTCACTATTTATGGGTGTGACGTTGACACTTTTTATGGGAGTGACGTACACACTGTTGATCGGTGTGATGTTCTCACTGTTTATGGGTATGATGTTCACACTGTTTATGGGTGTGACATTCTCACTGTTATTGTGTGTGATGTTCACACTGTTTTTGGTGTGACGTTCTCACTGTACATGGGTGTGACATTCTCACTGTTTATGGGTGTGACTTCTCATTGTTTATGGGTGCGATGTTGACACTGTTTATGGGTGTGACATTCTCACTGTTTATGGGAGTGTCGTTCACACTGTCCATGGGCGTGATGTTTACACTGTTTATGGATGTGACTTTCACACTGTTTTTGGGTGTTTTGTTCACAGTATTTATGGTTGTGATGTTCACACTCTTTATGGGTCTGATATTCTCACTGTTAATTGGTGTTATGTTCTCACTGTTTAGGAATGTAATGTTCTCACTGTTTATGGGTGTGTCGTTCACACTGTTTATGTGTTTGACGTTCTCACTGTTTATGGGTTTGACGTTCTCACTGTTTATGGGTGTGACCTCCCATTGTTTATAGTTCTCACATTCTCATTGTTTACGGGTGTGACGTTCACACTCTTTAATGGGTGTGACATTCTCACTGTTAATGGGTGTGACGTTCTCACTGTTTATGGGTGTGGCGTTCACACTGTTTTTGGTTGCGACGTCTCACTGTTTTTGGTTCTGATGTTCTCACTGTTTACGGCTGTGATGTTCTCACTATATATGGGTGTGACGTTCACACTGTTTTTGGGTGTGATGTTCATATTGTTTTTGGGTGTGATGTTGACACTGTTTATGGGTGTGATGTTCACACTGCTTATGGGTGTGACATTCACACTGTTTATGGGTGTGACGTTCACACTGTTTATGGGTGTGACGTTCTCACTGTTTTTGGGAGTGACATTCACACTGTTTATTGGTGTGACATTCTCACTGCTAATGGGTGTGACGTTCACACTGTTTTTGGATGTGACATTCTCACTTTTAATGGGTGTGACGTTCACACTGTTTTTGGACGTGACGTTCTCACCGTTTATGGGTGTGACTTCTCATTGTTTATGGGTGTTACATTCTCACTGTTTCTGGGTGTGTCATTCATACTGTTTATGGGCGTGACATTTACACTGTTTATGGGTGTGACATTCACACTATTAAAGGGTGTGACTTCTCAGTATTTATGGGTGTGACGTTCACACTGTTTATGGGTGTGACCTCTCACTGTTTATGGGTATGACATTCTCACTGATTATCGGTGTGCCTTCTCTCTGTTTATGGGTGTGACTTCTCATGGTTTTTGGGTGTGACGTTCTCACTGTTTATCGGTGTGACATTCTCACTGTTTATGGGTGTGACATTCTCACAGTTTATTGGTATGGCGTTCACACTGTTTATGGGCGTGACTTCTCAATGTTTATGGGTGTGACATTCACACTGTTTATGGGTGTGACATTCTCACTTTTAATGGGTGTGATGTTCACACTGTTTTTGGACGTGACGTTCTCACTGTTTATGGGTGTGACTTCTCATTGTTTATGGGTGTTACATTCTCACTGTTTCTGGGTTTGTCATTCACACTGTTTATGGGCGTGACGTTTACACTGTTTATGGGTGTGACATTCACACTGTTTATGGGTGTGACATTCTCACTTTTAATGGGTGTGACGTTCACACTGTTTTTGGACGTGACGTTCTCACTGTTTATGGGTGTGACTTCTCATTGTTTATGGGTGTTACATTCTCACTGTTTCTGGGTGTGTCATTCACACTGTTTATGGGCGTGACGTTTACACTGTTTATGGGTGTGACTTTCACACTGTTTTTGGGTGTGATGTTCACAGTATTTATGGTTGTGATGTTCACACTGTTTAAGGGTGTGATGTTCTCACTGTTTATTGGTGTTATGTTATCACTGTTTTTATATGTAATGTTCTCACTGTTTATGGGTGTGCCGTTCACACTGTTTATGTGTTTGACGTTCTCACTGTTTATGGGTTTGACGTTCTCACTGTTTATGGGTGTGACCTCCCATTGTTTATAGGTGTGTCCTTCTCATTGTTTTCGGGTGTGACGCTCACACTATTTATGGGTGTGACATTCTCACTGTTAATCGGCATGACGTTCTCACTATTTATCGGTTTAACCATCTCACTGTTTATGGGTGTGTCACTCTCCCTGTTTTATGGGTGTAACGTCCCTACTGTTTATGGGTGTGACGTTCTCACTGTTTATGGGTGTGACGTTCTCACTGTTTATGGGTTTGACGTTCTCACTGTTTATGGGTGTGACGTTCACACTGTTTATGGGTCTGGCGTTCTCACTGTTTATGGGTGTGACGTATACACTGTTTATGGGTAAGACGTTCACACTGTTTTTGATTGTGACTTCTCACTGTTTATTTGGTGTGACGTTCTCACTGTTTATGGGTGTGATGTTCAGACTGTTTTTGGGTGTGATGTTGTCATTGTTTATGGGTGTGACTTCTCACTGTTTATGGGTGTGACATTCTCACTGTTTATGGGTGTCATGGTCACACTTTTAATGGGTGTGTCGTTTACACTGTTTATGGGTGTGACTCCTCACTTTTTATGGGTGTGGCGTTCACACTGTTTTTGGTTGTGACTCCTCAGTGGTTTTGGTTGTGGTGTTCTCACTGTTTATGGGTGTGACTTTCTCACTGTTTATGGGTGTGACGTTCACACTGCATATGGGAGTGCCTTCTCAATGTTTATGGGTGTGACATTCTCATTGTTTATGGGTGTGACGTTCACACTGTTTATGGGTTTGACGTTCACACTGTGTTTGGACATGACGTTCTCACTGTTTATGGGTATGACATTCACACTGTTTATGGGTGTGACATTCACACTGTTAATGGGTGTGACGTTCACACTGTTTTTGGATGTGACATTCTCACTGTTTATGCGTTTTACATTCACACTGTTTATGGGTGTGGCTTCTCACTGTTTATGGGTGTGACGTTCACACTGTTTATGAGTGTGACCTCTCACTGTTTATGTGTGTGACAGTCTCACTGATTATCGGTGTGCTTTCTCACTATTTATGGGTGTGACTTTTCACTGTTTATGGGTGTGACGTTCTAACTGTTCATGGGTGTGGCATTCACACTGTTTATTGGTGTGACGTTCTCACTGTTTATGGGTGTGACATTCACACTATTTTTGGGTGTGATGTTCATACTGTTTTTGGGTGTGATGTTCACACTGTTTACGGGTGTGAAATTCTCACTGTTTATGGGTGTGACGTTCTCACTGTATATGTGTGTGACGTTCACACTGTTTTTGGGTGTGATGTACACATTGTTTATGGGTGTGACAATCACACTGTTTATGGGTGTGACGTTCTCACTGTTTTTGTGTGTGATGTTCACACTGTTTTTGGAGTTGATGTTCACACTGTTAATGGGTGTGACGTTCACACTGTTTTTGCATGTGACGTTCTGAGTGTTTTTGGGTCTGACATTCACACTGCTTATGGGTGTGACTTCTCACTGTTTATGTGTGTGACATTCTCACTGATTATCGGTGTGCCTTCTCACTGTTTATGGGTGTGACGTTCTCACTGTTTTTGTGTGTGATGTTCACACTGTTTTTGGAGTTGATGTTCACACTGTTTATGGGTGTGACATTCACACTGTTTATGGGTGTGACGTTCACACTTTTTATGGGTCTGACCTTCTCACTGTTTATCGGTTTAACCCTCTCACTCTTTATGTGTGTGATGTTCTCACTGTTTATGGGTGTCATGTTCACACTTTTAACTGGTGTGTCGTTTGCACTGTTTATGGGTGTGACTTCTCACTGTTTATGGGTCTGATGTTCTCACTGTTTATAGGTATGATGTTCACACTGTTTATGGGTGTTACGTTCACATTGTTTTTGGTTTTGACTTCTCACTGTTTATGGGTGTGACATTCTCACAGTTTATTGGTATGGGATCACACTGTTTATGGGTGTGACGTTCAGACTGTTTATGGGTGTGACGTTCACACTGTTTATTGGTGTGACGTTTGCACTGCTTATGGGTGTGACTTCTCATTGTTTATGGGTGTGACGTTCTCATTGTTTATAGGTATGAAGTTCACACTGTTTATGGGTGTGACATTCTCACTGTTAATGGGTGTGATGTTCACACTCTTTTTGGGTGTGATGTTCATACTGTTTTTGGCTGTGATGTTCACACTGTTTATGGATGTGATGTTCAGACTGTTTATGGGTGTGTCGTTCTCACTGTTTATGGGTGTGACATTCTCACTGTTTATCGGTGTGTCATTCTCACTGTTCATGGTTGTGACGTTCTCACTGTTTATGGGTGTGACGATCACACTGTTTTTGGTTGTGACTTCTCACTGTTTTCGGTTCTGATGTTCTCACTGTTTATGGGTCTGATGTTCTCACTGTTTCTGGGTGTGACATTCATACTTTTTTGGGTGTGATGTTCATACTGTTTTGGGTGTGATGTTGACAATGTTTATGGGTGTGATGTTCACACTGTTAATGGGTGTGACTTTCTCACTGTTTATGGGTGTGACGTTCACACTGCATATGGGAGTGCCTTCTCAATGTTTATGGGTGTGACATTCTCATTGTTTACGGGTGTGTCGTTCACACTGTTTATGGGTTTGACGTTCACACTGTGTTTGGACATGACGTTCTCACTGTTTATGGGTATGACATTCACACAGTTTATGGGTGTGACATTCACACTGTTAATGGGTGTGACGTTCACACTGTTTTTGGATGTGACATTCTCACTGTTTATGCGTTTTACATTCACACTGTTTATGGGTGTGGCTTCTCACTGTTTATGGGTGTGACGTTCACACTGTTTATGAGTGTGACCTCTCACTGTTTATGTGTGTGACAGTCTCACTGATTATCGGTGTGCTTTCTCACTATTTATGGGTGTGACTTTTCACTGTTTATGGGTGTGACGTTCTAACTGTTTATGGGTGTGGCATTCACACTGTTTATTGGTGTGACGTTCTCACTGTTTATGGGTGTGACGTTCACACTATTTTTGGGTGTGATGTTCATACTGTTTTTGGGTGTGATGTTCACACTGTTTACGGGTGTGAAATTCTCACTGTTTATGGGTGTGACGTTCTCACTGTATATGTGTGTGACGTTCACACTGTTTTTGGGTGTGATGTACACATTGTTTATGGGTGTGACAATCACACTGTTTATGGGTGTGACGTTCTCACTGTTTTTGTGTGTGATGTTCACACTGTTTTTGGAGTTGATGTTCACACTGTTAATGGGTGTGACATTCACAATGTTTTTGGATGTGACGTTCTGAGTGTTTTTGGGTGTGACATTCACACTGCTTATGGGTGTGACTTCTCACTGTTTATGGGTGTGACATTCTCACTGATCATCGGTGTGCCTTCTCACTGTTTATGGGTGTGACGTTCTCACTGTTTTTGTGTGTGATGTTCACACTGTTTTTGGAGTTGATGTTCACACTGTTTATGGGTGTGACGTTCACACTCTTTATGGGTCTGACCTTCTCACTGTTTATCGGTTTAACCCTCTCACTGTTTATGTGTGTGATGTTCTCACTGTTTATGGGTGTCATGTTCACACTTTTAATTGGTGTGTCGTTTACACTGTTTATGGGTGTGACTCCTCACTTTTTATGGGTGTGGCGTTCACACTGTTTTTGGTTGTGACTTCTCAGTGGTTTTGGTTGTGGTGTTCTCACTGTTTATGGGTGTGACTTTCTCACTGTTTATGGGTGTGACGTACACACTGCATATGGGAGTGACTTCTCATTGTTTATGGGTGTTAAGTTCTCACTGTTTATGGGTGTGGCATTCACACTGTTTATGTGTGTGACGTTCTCACTGTTTATGGGTGTGACGTACACACTGCATATGGGAGTGACTTCTCATTGTTTATGGGTGTGAAGTTCTCACTGTTTATGGGTATGACATTCACACAGTTTATGGGTGTGACATTCACACTGTTAATGGGTGTGATGTTCACACTGTTTTTGGATGTGACATTCTCACTGTTTATGGGTTTGACATTCACACTGTTTATGGGTGTGACTTCTCACTGTTTATGGGTGTGATGTTCACACTGTTTATGACTGTGACCTCTCCACTGTTTATGGGTGTGACAGTCTCACTGATTATCGGTGTGCCTTCTCACTATTTATGGGTGTGACTTCTCACTGTTTATGGGTGTGACGTTCTCACTGTTTATGGGTGTGGCATTCACACTGTTTATGGGTGTGCCGTTCACACTATTTTTGGGTGTGATGTTCATACTATTTTTGGGTGTGATGTTCACACTGTTTATGGGTGTGACGGTCTCACTGTTTATGGGTGTGACGTTCTCACTGTATATGTGTGTGACGTTCACACTGTTTTTGGGTGTGATGTTCACACTGTTTTTGGGTGTGATGTTCACAATGTTTATGGGTGTGACATTCACACTGTTTATGGGTATGACGTTCACACTCTTTATGGGCGTGACGTTCTCACTGTTTATCGGATTAACCACCTCACTGTTTATGGGTGTGTCATTCACACTGTTTATGGGTTTGACGTTCTCACTGTTTATGTGTTTGACGTTCTCACTGTTTATGGGTGTGGCATTCTTACTGTTTATCGGTGTGACGTTCACACTGTTTTTGGGTGTGATGTTCATACTGTTTTTGGGTGTGATTTTCATACTGTTTATGGATGTGATGTTCAGACTGTTTATGGGTGTGAGATTCACACTGTTTATGGGTGTGACGTTCACACTCTTTATGGTGTGACGTTCTCACTGTTTATCGGTTTAACCGTCTCACTGTTTATGGGTGTGTCGTTCAGATTGTTTATGGGTTTGACGTTCTCACTGTTTATGGGTTTGACGTTCTCACTGTTTATGGGTGTGACATTCTCACTGTTTATGGGTGTGACGATCACAGTGTTTTTGGTTGTGACTTCTCACTGTCTTTGGTTCTGATGTTCTCACTGTTTATGGGTGTGATGTTGTCACTGTTTCTGGCTGTGTCATTCACACTTTTTTGGGTGTGATGTTCATACTGTTTTTGGGTGTGATGTTGACACTGTTTATGGGTGTGATATTCACACTGTTTATGGGTGTAACATTAAAACTGTTTCTGTGTGTGACGTTCACACTGCTTTTGGGTGTGATGTTCACACTGGTTATGGGTGTGATGTTCTCACTGTTTATTGGTGTTATGTTATCACTGTTTTTATATGTAATGTTCTCACTGTTTATGGGTGTGGCATTCTCATTGTTTATGGGTGTGACATTCTCACTGTTTATGGGTGTGAAATTATCATTCTTTTACAGTCTGCAGTTCTCACTGTTTATGGTTGTGATGCTCTCACTCTTTATGTGTGTGACGTACACACTGTTTGTGGGTGTGACGTTCACACTGTTTTTGGTTGTGACTTCTCACTGTTTATGGGTCTGATGTTCTCACTGTTTATAGGTATGATGTTCACACTGTTTATGGGTGTGACGTTCACATTGTTTTTGGTTTTGACTTCTCACTGTTTATGGGTGTGACATTCTCACAGTTTATTGGTATGGGATCACACTGTTTATGGGTGTGACATTCTGACTGTTTATGGGTGTGACGTTCAGACTGTTTATGGGTGTGACGTTCGCACTGCTTATGGCTGTGACTTCTCATTGTTTATGGGCGTGACGGTCACACTGTTTATGTGTGTGACTTCTCATTGTTTATGGGTGTGACGTTCTCATTGTTAATGGGTGTGATGTTCACACTGTTTATGGGTGTGACATTCTCACTGTTAATGGGTGTGATGTTCACACTGTTTTTGGATGTGACTTTCTCACTGTTTATGGGTGTGACATTCACACGGTTAATGGTCATGACTTCTCATTGTTTATGGGTGTGACGTTCACACTGTTTATGGGTGTGACTTCGCAATATTTATGGGTGTGACGTTCTCATTGTTTATGGGTGTGACGTTCACACTGTTTATGGGTATGACATTCTCACTGTTAATGGGTGTGACGTTCACAATGTTTTTGGATGTGAAGTTCTCAGTGTTTATGGGTGTGATGTTCTCATTGTTTATGGGTGTGACGTTCACACTGTTTTTGGATGTGACATTCTCCCTGTTTTATTGTTGTGACGTTCTCCCTGTTTATGGGTGTGACATTCTCATTGTTTATGGGTGTGACATTCTCACTGTTTATGGGTGTGAAATTATCATTCTTTTACAGTCTGCAGTTCTCACTGTTTATGGTTGTGATGTTCTCACTCTTTACATGTGTGATGTACACACTGTTTGTGGGTGTGACGTTCACACTGTTTTTGGTTGTGACTTCTCACTGTTTATGGGTCTGATGTTCTCACTGTTTATAGGTATGATGTTCACACTGTTTATGGGTGTGACATTCTCACTGTTAATGGGTGTGACGTTCACACTGTTTTTGGATGTGACATTCTCACTGTTTATGCGTTTTACATTCACACTGTTTATGGGTGTGGCTTCTCACTGTTTATGGGTGTGACGTTCACACTGTTTATGAGTGTGACCTCTCACTGTTTATGTGTGTGACAGTCTCACTGATTATCGGTGTGCTTTCTCACTATTTATGGGTGTGACTTTTCACTGTTTATGGGTGTGACGTTCTAACTGTTCATGGGTGTGGCATTCACACTGTTTATTGGTGTGACGTTCTCACTGTTTATGGGTGTGACATTCACACTATTTTTGGGTGTGATGTTCATACTGTTTTTGGGTGTGATGTTCACACTGTTTACGGGTGTGAAATTCTCACTGTTTATGGGTGTGACGTTCTCACTGTATATGTGTGTGACGTTCACACTGTTTTTGGGTGTGATGTACACATTGTTTATGGGTGTGACAATCACACTGTTTATGGGTGTGACGTTCTCACTGTTTTTGTGTGTGATGTTCACACTGTTTTTGGAGTTGATGTTCACACTGTTAATGGGTGTGACATTCACAATGTTTTTGGATGTGACGTTCTGAGTGTTTTTGGGTGTGACATTCACACTGCTTATGGGTGTGACTTCTCACTGTTTATGGGTGTGACATTCTCACTGATCATCGGTGTGCCTTCTCACTGTTTATGGGTGTGACGTTCTCACTGTTTTTGTGTGTGATGTTCACACTGTTTTTGGAGTTGATGTTCACACTGTTTATGGGTGTGACGTTCACACTCTTTATGGGTCTGACCTTCTCACTGTTTATCGGTTTAACCCTCTCACTGTTTATGTGTGTGATGTTCTCACTGTTTATGGGTGTCATGTTCACACTTTTAATTGGTGTGTCGTTTACACTGTTTATGGGTGTGACTCCTCACTTTTTATGGGTGTGGCGTTCACACTGTTTTTGGTTGTGACTTCTCAGTGGTTTTGGTTGTGGTGTTCTCACTGTTTATGGGTGTGACTTTCTCACTGTTTATGGGTGTGACGTACACACTGCATATGGGAGTGACTTCTCATTGTTTATGGGTGTTAAGTTCTCACTGTTTATGGGTGTGGCATTCACACTGTTTATGTGTGTGACGTTCTCACTGTTTATGGGTGTGACGTACACACTGCATATGGGAGTGACTTCTCATTGTTTATGGGTGTGAAGTTCTCACTGTTTATGGGTATGACATTCACACAGTTTATGGGTGTGACATTCACACTGTTAATGGGTGTGATGTTCACACTGTTTTTGGATGTGACATTCTCACTGTTTATGGGTTTGACATTCACACTGTTTATGGGTGTGACTTCTCACTGTTTATGGGTGTGATGTTCACACTGTTTATGACTGTGACCTCTCCACTGTTTATGGGTGTGACAGTCTCACTGATTATCGGTGTGCCTTCTCACTATTTATGGGTGTGACTTCTCACTGTTTATGGGTGTGACGTTCTCACTGTTTATGGGTGTGGCATTCACACTGTTTATGGGTGTGCCGTTCACACTATTTTTGGGTGTGATGTTCATACTATTTTTGGGTGTGATGTTCACACTGTTTATGGGTGTGACAGTCTCACTGTTTATGGGTGTGACGTTCTCACTGTATATGTGTGTGACGTTCACACTGTTTTTGGGTGTGATGTTCACACTGTTTTTGGGTGTGATGTTCACAATGTTTATGGGTGTGACATTCACACTGTTTATGGGTATGACGTTCACACTCTTTATGGGCGTGACGTTCTCACTGTTTATCGGATTAACCACCTCACTGTTTATGGGTGTGTCATTCACACTGTTTATGGGTTTGACGTTCTCACTGTTTATGTGTTTGACGTTCTCACTGTTTATGGGTGTGGCATTCTTACTGTTTATCGGTGTGACGTTCACACTGTTTTTGGGTGTGATGTTCATACTGTTTTTGGGTGTGATTTTCATACTGTTTATGGATGTGATGTTCAGACTGTTTATGGGTGTGAGATTCACACTGTTTATGGGTGTGACGTTCACACTCTTTATGGTGTGACGTTCTCACTGTTTATCGGTTTAACCGTCTCACTGTTTATGGGTGTGTCGTTCAGATTGTTTATGGGTTTGACGTTCTCACTGTTTATGGGTTTGACGTTCTCACTGTTTATGGGTGTGACATTCTCACTGTTTATGGGTGTGACGATCACAGTGTTTTTGGTTGTGACTTCTCACTGTCTTTGGTTCTGATGTTCTCACTGTTTATGGGTGTGATGTTGTCACTGTTTCTGGCTGTGTCATTCACACTTTTTTGGGTGTGATGTTCATACTGTTTTTGGGTGTGATGTTGACACTGTTTATGGGTGTGATATTCACACTGTTTATGGGTGTAACATTAAAACTGTTTCTGTGTGTGACGTTCACACTGCTTTTGGGTGTGATGTTCACACTGGTTATGGGTGTGATGTTCTCACTGTTTATTGGTGTTATGTTATCACTGTTTTTATATGTAATGTTCTCACTGTTTATGGGTGTGGCATTCTCATTGTTTATGGGTGTGACATTCTCACTGTTTATGGGTGTGAAATTATCATTCTTTTACAGTCTGCAGTTCTCACTGTTTATGGTTGTGATGCTCTCACTCTTTATGTGTGTGACGTACACACTGTTTGTGGGTGTGACGTTCACACTGTTTTTGGTTGTGACTTCTCACTGTTTATGGGTCTGATGTTCTCACTGTTTATAGGTATGATGTTCACACTGTTTATGGGTGTGACGTTCACATTGTTTTTGGTTTTGACTTCTCACTGTTTATGGGTGTGACATTCTCACAGTTTATTGGTATGGGATCACACTGTTTATGGGTGTGACATTCTGACTGTTTATGGGTGTGACGTTCAGACTGTTTATGGGTGTGACGTTCGCACTGCTTATGGCTGTGACTTCTCATTGTTTATGGGCGTGACGGTCACACTGTTTATGTGTGTGACTTCTCATTGTTTATGGGTGTGACGTTCTCATTGTTAATGGGTGTGATGTTCACACTGTTTATGGGTGTGACATTCTCACTGTTAATGGGTGTGATGTTCACACTGTTTTTGGATGTGACTTTCTCACTGTTTATGGGTGTGACATTCACACGGTTAATGGTCATGACTTCTCATTGTTTATGGGTGTGACGTTCACACTGTTTATGGGTGTGACTTCGCAATATTTATGGGTGTGACGTTCTCATTGTTTATGGGTGTGACGTTCACACTGTTTATGGGTATGACATTCTCACTGTTAATGGGTGTGACGTTCACAATGTTTTTGGATGTGAAGTTCTCAGTGTTTATGGGTGTGATGTTCTCATTGTTTATGGGTGTGACGTTCACACTGTTTTTGGATGTGACATTCTCCCTGTTTTATTGTTGTGACGTTCTCCCTGTTTATGGGTGTGACATTCTCATTGTTTATGGGTGTGACATTCTCACTGTTTATGGGTGTGAAATTATCATTCTTTTACAGTCTGCAGTTCTCACTGTTTATGGTTGTGATGTTCTCACTCTTTACATGTGTGATGTACACACTGTTTGTGGGTGTGACGTTCACACTGTTTTTGGTTGTGACTTCTCACTGTTTATGGGTCTGATGTTCTCACTGTTTATAGGTATGATGTTCACACTGTTTATGGGTGTGACATTCTCACTGTTAATGGGTGTGATGTTCACACTGTTTTTGGATGTGACTTTCTCACTGTTTATGGGTGTGACATTCACACGGTTAATGGTCATGACTTCTCATTGTTTATGGGTGTGACGTTCACACTGTTTATGGGTGTGACTTCGCAATATTTATGGGTGTGACGTTCTCATTGTTTATGGGTGTGACGTTCACACTGTTTATGGGTATGATATTCTCACTGTTAATGGGTGTGACGTTCACAATGTTTTTGGATGTGACGTTCTCAGTGTTTATGCGTGTGACTTCTCATTGTTTATGGGTGTGATGTTCTCATTGTTTATGGGTGTGACGTTCACACTGTTTTTGGATGTGACATTCTCACTGTTTATGGGTGTGACATTCTCACTGTTTATGGGTGTGTCATTCACACTATTTACGAGCGTGACATTTACACTGTTTATGGGTGTGACTTTCACACTGTTTTTGGGTGTGATGTTCACAGTATTTATGGTTGTGATGTTCACAGTGTTTTTGGGTGTGATGTTCTCACTCTTAATTGGTGTTATGTTCTCACTGTTTATGAGTGTGTCGTTCTCGCTGTTTATGTGTTTGACATTCTCACTGTTTATGGGTTTGACGTTCTCACTGTTTATGGGTGTGACCTCCCATTGTTTATGGGTGTCACGTTCTCATTGTTTATGGGTCTGATGTTCACACTGTTCATGGGTGTGACATTCTCACTGTTAATGGATGTGACGTTCACACTGTTTATGGGTGTGGCGTTCTCACTGTTTATGGGTGTGACGTTGACACTGCTTATGGGTGTGACGTTCTCACTATTTATCGGTTTAACCGTCTCACTGTTTATGGGTGTGGCCTCCCATTGTTTATGGGTGTGACGTTCACACTGTTTATGGGTGTGACATTCTCACTGTTTATGGGTGTGACATTCACACTGTTTATGGGAGTGACCTCTCATTGTTTATGGGTGTGACGTTCACACTGTTTATGGGTGTGACTTCTCAATGTTTATGGGTGTGACGTTCCTAATGTTTATGGGTGTGATGCCCTCACTGTTTATAGTTGTGACATGTTCACTGTTTATGGGTGTGACGTTCTCCAAATTTATGGGTGTGACATTCTCACTGTTTATGGCTGTGACATTCACACAGTTTATGGGTGTGACATTCTCACTGTTTATCAGTGTGACGTTCTCACTGTTTATGTGTGTGACGTTTACACTGTTTATGGGTGTGGCGTTCTCACTGTATATGGGTGTGACGTTCACACTGTTTTTGGTTGTGATTTCTCACTGTTTTTGGTTGTGACCTCTCACTGTTTATGGGTGTGACGTTTTCACTTTTTATGGGTGTGACGTTCTCACTGTTTATCGGTTTAACCATCTCACTGTATATGGGTGTGTCACTCTCCCTGTTTTATGGGTGTGACATTCCTACTGTTTATGGGTGTGACGTTCTCATTGTTTATGGGTGTGACGTTCACACTGTTTATGGGTGTGACATTCTCACTTTTAGTGGGTGTGACGTTCACACTGTTTTTGGATGTGACGTTGTCACTGTTTATGGGTGTGACTTCTCATTGTTTATGGGTGTTACATTCTCACTGTTTCTGGGTGTGTCATTCACACTGTTTATTGGTGTGAGGTTTACACTGTTTATGGGTGTGACTTTCACACTGTTTTTGGGTGTGATGTTAACTGTATTTATGGTTTTGATGTTCACACTGTTTATGGGTGTGATGTTCTCACTGTTTATTGGTGTTATGTTATCACTGTTTTTATATGTAATGTTCTCACTGTTTATGGGTGTGTAGTTCAAACTGTTTATGTGTTTGACGTTCTCACTGTTTATGGGTTTGAGGTTCTCACTGTTTATGGTTGTGACCTCCCATTGTTTATAGGTGTGACGTTCTCATTGTTTACGGGTGTGACGTTCACACTGTTTATGGGTGTGACATTCTCACTGTTAATCGGCATGATGTTCACATTGTTTAGGGGTGTGGTGTTCTCACTGTTTATGGCTGTGACGTTCACACTGTTAATGGGTTTGACGTTCTCACTATTTATCGGTTTAACCATCTCACTGTTTATTGATGTGTCACTCTCCCTGTTTTGTGGGTGTAACGTCCCTACTGTTTATGGGTGTGACATTCTCACTGTTTATGGGTGTGACGTTCTCACTGTTTATGGGTTTGACGTTCTCACTGTTTATTGGTGTGACGTTCACATTGTTTATGGGTCTGGCGTTCTCACTGTTTATGGGTGTGACGTACACACTGTTTATGGGTAAGACGTTCACACTGTTTTTGATTGTGACTTCGCACTGTTTATTTGGTGTGACGATCTCACTGTTTATGGGTGTGACGTTCACATTGTTTATGACTGTGACCTCTCTCTGTTTATTGGTTCTTACATTCTCACTGATTATCGGTGTGCCTTCTCACTATTTATGGGTGTGACTTCTCACTGTTTATGGGTGTGACTTTCTCACTTTTTTCCGGGGTGTGGCATTCACACTGTTTATGAGTGTGATGTTTTCACTGTTTATGGGTGTGATGTTCACACTGTTTTTGGGTGTGATGTTCATACTGTTTTTGGCTGTGATGTTCACACTGTTTATGGATGTGATGTTCAGACTGTTTATGGGTGTGTCGTTCTCACTGTTTATGGGTGTGACATTCTCACTGTTTATCGGTGTGTCATTCTCACTGTTCATGGTTGTGACGTTCTCACTGTTTATGGGTGTGACGATCACACTGTTTTTGGTTGTGACTTCTCACTGTTTTCGGTTCTGATGTTCTCACTGTTTATGGGTGTGATGTTCTCACTGTTTCTGGGTGTGACATTCATACTTTTTTGGGTGTGATGTTCATACTGTTTTTGGGTGTGATGTTGACAATGTTTATGGGTGTGATGTTCACACTGTTAATGGGTGTGACTTTCTCACTGTTTATGGGTGTGACGTTCACACTGCATATGGGAGTGCCTTCTCAATGTTTATGGGTGTGACGTTCACACTGCATATGGGAGTGCCTTCTCAATGTTTATGGGTGTGACGTTCTCATTGTTTACGGGTGTGACGTTCACACTGTTTATGGGTTTGACGTTCACACTGTGTTTGGACATGACGTTCTCACTGTTTATGGGTGTGAGAGTCTCACTGATTATCGGTGTGCTTTCTCACTATTTATGGGTGTGACTTCTCACTGTTTATGGGTGTGACGTTCTAACTGTTTATGGGTGTGGCATTCACACTGTTTATTGGTGTGACGTTCTCACTGTTTATGGGTGTGACGTTCACACTATTTTTGGGTGTGATGTTCATACTGTTTTTGGGTGTGATGTTCACACTGTTTACGGGTGTGAAATTCTCGCTGTTTATGGGTGTGACGTTCTCACTGTATATGTGTGTGACGTTCACACTGTTTTTGGGTGTGATGTACACATTGTTTATGGGTGTGACAATCACACTGTTTATGGGTGTGACGTTCTCACTGTTTTTGTGTGTGATGTTCACACTGTTTTTGGAGTTGATGTTCACACTGTTAATGGGTGTGACGTTCACACTGTTTTTGGATGTGACGTTCTGAGTGTTTTTGGGTGTGACATTCACACTGCTTATGGGTGTGACCTCTCACTGTTTATGGGAGTGACATTCTCACTGATTATCGGTGTGCCTTCTCACTGTTTATGGGTGTGACGTTCTCACTGTTTTTGTGTGTGATGTTCACACTGTCTTTGGTTCTGATGTTTTCACTGTTTATGGGTGTGATGTTGTCACTGTTTCTGGCTGTGACATTCACACTTTTTTGTGTGTGATGTTCATACTGTTTTTGGGTGTGATGTTGACACTGTTTATGGGTGTGATGTTCACACTGTTTATGGGTGTGACATTCACACTGTTTCTGTGTGTGACGTTCACACTGCTTTTGGGTGTGATGTTCACACTGTTTATGGGTGTGATGTTCTCACTGTTTATTGGTGTTATGTTATCACTGTTTTTATATGTAATGTTCTCACTGTTTATGGGTGTAGCGTTCTCATTGTTTATGGATGTGACATTCTCACTGTTTATGGGTGTGAAATTATCATTCTTTTACATTCTGCAGTTCTCACTGTTTATGGTTGTGATGTTCTCACTCTTTATGTGTGTGACGTACACACTGTTTGTGGGTGTGACGTTCACACTGTTTTTGGTTGTGACTTCTCACTGTTTATGGGTCTGATGTTCTCACTGTTTATAGGTATGATGTTCACACTGTTTATGGGTGTGACGTTCACATTGTTTTTGGTTTTGACTTCTCACTGTTTATGGGTGTGACATTCTCACAGTTTATTGGTATGGGATCACACTGTTTATGGGTGTGACGTTCAGACTGTTTATGGGTGTGACGTTCAGACTGTTTATGGGTGTGACGTTCGCACTGCTTATGGCTGTGACTTCTCATTGTTTATGGGCGTGACGGTCACACTGTTTATGTGTGTGACTTCTCATTGTTTATGGGTGTGACGTTCTCATTGTTTATAGGTATGAAGTTCACACTGTTTATGGGTGTGACATTCTCACTGTTAATGGGTGTGATGTTCACACTGTTTTTGGATGTGACTTTCTGACTGTTTATGGGTGTGACATTCACACAGTTAATGGTCATGACTTCTCATTGTTTATGGGTGTGACGTTCACACTGTTTATGGGTGTGACTTCGCAATAGTTATGGGTGTGACGTTCTCATTGTTTATGGGTGTGACGTTCACACTGTTTATGGGTATGACATTCTCACTGTTAATGGGTGTGACGTTCACAATGTTTTTGGATGTGACGTTCTCAGTGTTTATGGGTGTGACTTCTCATTGTTTATGGGTGTGATTTTCTCATTGTTTATGGGTGTGACGTTCACACTATTTTTGGATGTGACATTCTCCCTGTTTTATTGTTGTGACGTTCTCCCTGTTTATGGGTGTGAAATTATCATTCTTTTACAGTCTGCAGTTCTCACTGTTTATGGTTGTGATGTTCTCACTCTTTATGCGTGTGACGTACACACTGTTTGTGGGTGTGACGTTCACACTGTTTTTGGTTGTGACTTCTCACTGTTTATGGGTCTGATATTTTCACTGTTTATAGGTATGATGTTCACACTGTTTATGGGTGTGACGTTCACATTGTTTTTGGTTTTGACTTCTCACTGTTTATGGGTGTGACATTCTCACAGTTTATTGGTATGGGATCACACTGTTTATGGGTGTGACGTTCATACTGTTTATGGGTGTGACGTTCACACTGTTTATGGGTGTGACGTTCGCACTGCTTATGGCTGTGACTTCTCATTGTTTATGGGCGTGACGGTCACACTGTTTATGGGTGTGACTTCTCATTGTTTATGGGTGTGACGTTCTCATTGTTTATAGGTATGAAGTTCACACTGTTTATGGGTGTGACATTCTCACTGTTAATGGGTGTGATGTTCACACTCTTTTTGGGTGTGATGTTCATACTGTTTTTGGCTGTGATGTTCACACTGTTTATGGATGTGATGTTCAGACTGTTTATGGGTGTGTCGTTCTCACTGTTTATGGGTGTGACATTCTCACTGTTTATCGGTGTGTCATTCTCACTGTTCATGGTTGTGACGTTCTCACTGTTTATGGGTGTGACGATCACACTGTTTTTGGTTGTGACTTCTCACTGTTTTCGGTTCTGATGTTCTCACTGTTTATGGGTGTGATGTTCTCACTGTTTCTGGGTGTGACATTCATACTTATTTGGGTGTGATGTTCATACTGTTTTTGGGTGTGATGTTGACAATGTTTATGGGTGTGATGTTCACACTGTTAATGGGTGTGACTTTCTCACTGTTTATGGGTGTGACGTTCACACTGCATATGGGAGTGCCTTCTCAGTGTTTATGGGTGTGACGTTCTCATTGTTTACGGGTGTGACGTTCACACTGTTTATGGGTTTGACGTTCACACTGTGTTTGGACATGACATTCTCACTGTTTATGGGTATGACATTCACACTGTTTATGGGTGTGACATTCACACTGTTAATGGGTGTGACGTTCACACTGTTTTTGGATGTGACATTCTCAGTGTTTATGCGTTTTACATTCACACTGTTTATGGGTGTGGCTTCTCACTGTTTATGGGTGTGACAGTCTCACTGATTATCGATGTGCTTTCTCACTATTTATGGGTGTGACTTCTCACTGTTTATGGGGGTGACGTTCTAACTGTTTATGGGTGTGGCATTCACACTGTTTATTGGTGTGACGTTCTCACTGTTTATGGGTGTGACGTTCACACTATTTTTGGGTGTGATGTTCATACTGTTTTTGGGTGTGACGTTCACACTGTTTACGGGTGTGAAATTCTCACTGTTTATGGGTGTGACGTTCTCACTGTATATGTGTGTGACGTTCACACAGTTTTTGGGTGTGATGTACACATTGTTTATGGGTGTGACAATCACACTGTTTACGGGTGTGACGTTCTCACTGTTTTTGTGTGTGATGTTCTCACTGTTTATGGGTGTGATGTTCACACTGTTAATGGGTGTGACGTTCACACTGTTTTTGGATGTGACGTTCTGAGTGTTTTTGGGTGTGACATTCACACTGCTTATGGGTGTGACTTCTCACTGTTTATGGGTGTGACATTCTCACTGATTATCGGTGTGCCTTCTCACTGTTTTTGGGTGTGACTTTTCACTGTTTATGGGTGTGACGTTCTCACTGTTTTTGTGTGTGATGTTCACACTTTTGTTGGAGTTGATGTTCACACTGTTTACGGGTGTGACATTCACACTGTTTATGGGTGTGATGTTCACACTCTTTATGGGCCGGCCCTCTCACTGTTTATCGGTTTAACCCTCTCACTGTTTATGTGTGTGATGTTCTCACTGTTTTTGGGTGTGACGTTCACACTCTTTATGGGTGTGACATTCTCACTGTTTATGGGTATGACATTCTCCCAGTTTATGGGTGTGACATTGTCACTGTTTATGGGTGTGACATTCACACTGTTTATGGGTGTGGCGTTCCTAATGTTTATGGGTGTGATGCCCTCACTGTTTATAATTTTGACATGCTCACTGTTTATGGGTGTCACGTTCTCCAAATTTATGGCTGTGACATTCACACAGTTTATGGGTGTGACATTCTCACTGTTTATCAGTGTGACGTTCTCACTGTTTATGTGTGTGACGTTTACACTGTTTATGGGTGTGGCGTTCTCACTGTATATGGGTGTGACGTTCACACTATTTTTGGTTGTGATTTCTCACTGTTTTTGGTTGTGACCTCTCACTGTTTATGGGTGTGACGTTTTCACTTTTTATGGGTGTGACGTTCTCACTGTTTATCGGTTTAACCATCTCACTGTATATGGGTGTGTCACTCTCCCTGTTTTATGGGTGTGACATTCCTACTGTTTTATGGGTGTGACGTTCTCACTGTTTATGGGTGTGACCTTCTCAGTGTTTATGGGTGTGACGTTCTCCCTGTTTATGGGTGTGACATTCTCACTGTTTATGGGTGTGACATTCTCAATGTCTATGAGTGTGACATTATCACTCTTTTGCAGTCTGCAGTTCTCGCTCTTTATGGTTGTGATGTTCTCACGGTTTATGAGTGTGACGTACACACTTTATGGGTGCGACGTTCACACTGTTTTTAGTTGTGACTTCTCACTGTTTATGGGCTTGACATCCTCACTCTTTATAGGTATGATGTTCACACTGTTTATGTTTGTGACGCTCTCACTGTATATGGGTGTGGCATTCACACTGTTTATGGGTGTGTCATTCTCACTGTTTATCGGTGTGACGTTCTCACTGTTTATGGATGCGACATTCACACTGTTTATGGGTGTGATGTTCATACTGTTTAAGGGTGTGACGTTCCTAATGTTTATGGGTGTGATGCTCTCACTGTTAATCGGCATGATGTTCACACTATTTAGGAGTGTGGCGTTCTCACTGTTTATGGCTGTGACGTTCACACTGTTAATGGGTTTGACGTTCTCACTATTTATCGGTTTAACCATCTCACTGTTTATTGGTGTGTCACTCTCCCTGTTTTGTGGGTGTAACGTCCCTACTGTTTATGGGTGTGACGTTCTCACTGTTTATGGGTTTGACGTTCTCACTGTTTATTGGTGTGACGTTCACATTGTTTATGGGTCTGGCGTTCTCACTGTTTATGGGTGTGACGTACACACTGTTTATGGGTAAGACGTTCACACTGTTTTTGATTGTGACTTCGCACTGTTTATTTGGTGTGACTATCTCAGTGTTTATGGGTGTGATGTTCACACTGTTTATGACTGTGACCTCTCTCTGTTTATTGGTTCTTACATTCTCACTGATTATCGGTGTGCCTTCTCACTATTTATGGGTGTGACTTCTCAGTGTTTATGGGTGTGACTTTCGCACTTTTTTTCGGGGTGTGGCATTCACACTGTTTATGAGTGTGATGTTTTCACTGTTTATGGGTGTGATGTTCACACTGTTTTTGGGTGTGATGTTCATACTGTTTTTGGCTGTGATGTTCACACTGTTTATGGATGTGATGTTCAGACTGTTTATGGGTGTGTCGTTCTCACTGTTTATGGGTGTGACATTCTCACTGTTTATCGGTGTGTCATTCTCACTGTTCATGGTTGTGACGTTCTCACTGTTTATGGGTGTGACGATCATACTGTTTTTGGTTGTGACTTCTCACTGCTTTCGGTTCTGATGTTCTCACTGTTTATGGGTGTGATGTTCTCACTGTTTCTGGGTGTGACATTCATACTTTTTTGGGTGTGATGTTCATACTGTTTTTGGGTGTGATGTTGACAATGTTTATGGGTGTGATGTTCACACTGTTAATGGGTGTGACTTTCTCACTGTTTATGGGTGTGACGTTCACACTGCATATGGGAGTGCCTTCTCAATGTTTATGGGTGTGACGTTCTCATTGTTTACGGGTGTGACGTTCACACTGTTTATGGGTATGACATTCACACTGTTTATGAGTGTGACATTCACACTGCTAATGGGTGTGACGTTCACACTGTTTTTGGATGTGACATTCTCACTGTTTATGCGTTTTACATTCACACTGTTTATGGGTGTGGCTTCTCACTGTTTATGGGTGTGACGTTCACACTGTTTATGAGTGTGACCTCTCACTGTTTATGTGTGTGACAGTCTCACTGATTATCGGTGTGCTTTCTCACTATTTATGGGTGTGACTTCTCACTGTTTATGGGTGTGACGTTCTAACTGTTTATGGGTGTGGCATTCACACTGTTTATTGGTGTGACGTTCTCACTGTTTATGGGTGTGACGTTCACACTATTTTTGGGTGTGATGTTCATACTGTTTTTGGGTGTGATGTTCACACTGTTTACGGGTGTGAAATTCTCACTGTTTATGGGTGTGACGTTCTCACTGTATATGTGTGTGACGTTCACACTGTTTTTGGGTGTGATGTACACATTGTTTATGGGTGTGACAATCACACTGTTTACGGGTGTGACGTTCTCACTGTTTTTGTGTGTGATGTTCACACTGTTTTTGGAGTTGATGTTCACACTGTTAATGGTTTTGACCTTCACACTGTTTTTGGATGTGACGTTCTGAGTGTTTTTGGGTGTGACATTCACACTGCTTATGGGTGTGACCTCTCACTGTTTATGGGTGTGACATTCTCACTGATTATCGGTGTGCCTTCTCACTGTTTATGGGTGTGACTTCTCACTGTTTATGGGTGTGACGTTCTCACTGTTTTTGTGTGTGATGTTCACACTGTTTTTGGAGTTGATGTTCACACTGTTTATGGGTGTGACATTCACACTGTTTATGGGTGTGACGTTCACACTCTTTATGGGTCTGACCTTCTCACTGTTTATCGGTTTAACCCTCTCACTGTTTATGTGTGTGATGTTCTCACTGTTTATGGGTGTGACGTTCACACTGTTTTGGGTGTGATTTTCATACTGTTTTTGGGAGTGATGTTGACACTGTTTATGGGTGTGATGTTCACACTGTTTATGGGTGTGAAATTCTCACTGTTTATGGGTGTGAAATTCTCCCTGTTTATGGGTGTGACATTCTCACTGTTTATGGGTGTGACATTCACACTGTTTATGGGTGTGACGTTCGTAATGTTTATGGGTGTCATGCCCTCACTGTTTATCGTTGTGACATGCTCACTGTTTATGGGTGTGACGTTCTCCAAATTTATGGGTGTGACATTCTCACTGTTTATGGCTGTGACATTCACACAGTTTATGGGTGTGACATTCTCACTGTTTATCAGTGTGACGTTCTCACTGTTTATGTGTGTGACGTTTACACTGTTTATGGGTGTGGCGTTCTCACTGTATATGGGTGTGACGTTCACACTGTTTTTGGTTGTGATTTCTCACTGTTTTTGGTTGTGACCTCTCACTGTTTATGGGTGTGACGTTTTCACTTTTTATGGGTGTGACGTTCTCACTGTTTATCGGTTTAACCATCTCGCTGTATATGGGTGTGTCACTCTCCCTGTTTTATGGGTGTGACATTCCTACTGTTTATGGGTGTGATGTTCTCACTGTTTATGGGTGTGACCTTCTCAGTGTTTATGGGTGTGACGTTCTCCCTGTTTATGGGTGTGACATTCTCACTGTTTATGGGTGTGACATTCTCAATGTCTATGAGTGTGACATTATCACTCTTTTGCAGTCTGCAGTTCTCGCTCTTTATGGTTGTGATGTTCTCACTGTTTATGGGTGTGACGTACACACTTTATGGGTGCGACGTTCACACTGTTTTTAGTTGTGACTTCTGACTGTTTATGGGCTTGACATCCTCACTCTTTATAGGTATGATGTTCACACTGTTTATGTTTGTGACGTTCTCACTTTATATGTGTGTGGCATTCACACTGTTTATGGGTGTGTCATTCTCACTGTTTATCGGTGTGACGTTCTCACTGTTTATGGTTGCGACATTCACACTGTTTATGGGTGTGACGTTCATACTGTTTAAGGGTGTGACGTTCACACTGTTTATGGGTGTGACTTCTCACTGTTTATGGGTGTGACGTCACACTGCTTATGGGTGTGACGTCTCATTGTTTATATGTGTGACATTCTCCCTGATTATCGGTGTGCTTTCTCACTATTTATGGTCGTGACTTCTCACTGTATATGGGTGTGACGTTCTAATTGTTTATGGGTGTGGCATTCACACTGTTTATGGGTGTGACGTTCTCACTGTTTATGGGTGCGACGTTCACACTATTTTTGGGTGTGACTTCGCACTGTTTATTTGGTGTGACGATCTCACTGTTTATGGGTGTGATGTTCACACTGTTTTTGGGTGTGATGTTCTCGTTGTTTATGGGTGTGACTTCTCACTGTTTATAGGTGTGACATTCTCACTGTTTATGGGTGTCACGTTCTCACTTTTAATGGGTGTGTCGTTCACACTGTTTATGGGTGTGACTTCTCACTTTTTATGGGTGTGACGTTCACACTGTTTTTGGTTGTGACTTCTCAGTGGTTTTGGTTGTTGTGTTCTCACTGTTTATGGGTGTGACTTTCTCACTGTTTATGGGTGTGACGTACCACTGCATATGGGAGTGACTTCTCATTGTTTATGTGTGTGACGTTCTCATTGTTTACGGGTGTGACGTTCACACTATTTATGGGTGCGACGTTCACTCTGTTTTTGGACATGACGTTCTCACTGTTTATGGGTATGACATTCGCACTGTTTATGGGTGTGACATTCACACTGTTAATGGGCGTGACGTTCGCATTGTTTTTGGATGTGACATTCTCAATGTTTATGCGTTTTACAATCACACTGTTTATGGGTGTGATTTCTCACTGTTTATGGGTGTGACGTTCACACTGTTTATGAGTGTGACCTCTCACTGTTTATGTGTGTGACAGTCTCACTGATTATCGGTGTGCTTTCTCAATATTTATGGGCGTGTCTTCTCACTGTATATGGGTGTGACGTTCTAACTGTTTATGGGTGTGGCATTCACACTGTTTATTGGTGTGACGTTCTCACTGTTTATGGGTGTGACGTTCACACTATTTTTGGGTGTGATGTTCATGCTGTTTTTGGGTGTGATGTTCACACTGTTTACGGGTGTGACGTTCTCACTGTTTATGGGTGTGACGTTCTCACTGTATATGTGTGTGACGTTCACACTGTTTTTGGGTGTGATGTACACAATGTTTATGGGTGTGACAATCACAATGTTTATGGGTATGACGTTCACACTCTTTATGGGCGTGACGTTCTCACTGTTTATCGGTTTAACCATCTCACTGTTTATGGGTGTGTCGTTCACACTGTTTATGGGTTTGACGTTCTCCCTGTTTATGGGTGTGACATTCTCACTGTTTATGGGTGTGACATTCACAATGTTTATGGGTGTGACGTTCGTAATGTTTATGGGTGTGATGCCCTCACTGTTTATAGTTGTGACATGCTCACTGTTTATGGGTGTGACGTTCTCCAAATTTATGGGTGTGACATTCTCACTGTTTATGGGTGTGACATTCTCACTGTTTATGGGTGTGACGTTCTCACTGTTCATGGTTGTGACGTTCTCACTGCTTATGGGTGTGACGTTCACACCGTTTTTGTTTGTGACTTCTCACTGTTTTTGGTTCTGAAATTATCACTGTTTATGGCTGTGATGTTCTCACTGTTTATGGGTGTGACGTTCACACTGTTTTTGGGTGTGATGTTCATACTGTTTTTGGGTGTGATTTTGACACTGTTTATGGGTGTGACATTCACACTATTTATGGATGTGACATTCACACTGTTTATGGGTGTGATGTTCACACTGTTTATGGGTGTGATGTTCTCACTGTTTATGGGTGTGACGTTCACAATGTTTGTGTGTGTGACATTCTCAATGTTTATCGGATTAACCGTCTCACTGTTTATGGGTGTGTCACTCTCCTTGTTTTATGGGTGTGACATTCCTACTGTTTATGGGTGTGATGTTCTCACTGTTTATGGTTGTGACGTTCTCACTTTTTATGGGTGTGACGTTCTCACAGTTTATGGGTTTGACATTCTCACTCTTTATGGGTGTTACTTTCTCACCGTTTATGGGTGTGACGTTCACACTGTTTATGAGTGTGACCTCTCACTGTTTATTGGTACTTACATTCTCACTGATTATCGGTGTGCCTTCTCACTCTTTATGGGTGTGACTTCTCACTGTTTATGGGTGTGATATTCTCACTGATTATCGGTGTGCCTTCTCACTGTTTATGGATGTGACTTCTCACTGTTTATGGGTGTGACATTCTCACTGTTTTTGTGTGTGATGTTCACGCTGTTTTCGGAGCTGATGTTCACACTGTTTATGGGTGTGACATTCACACTGTATATGGGTGTGACGTTCACACTCTTTATGGGTCTGACTTTCTCACTGTTTATCGGTTTAACCCTCTCACTGTTTATGTGTGTGATGTTCTCAGTGTTTATGGGTGTGACGTTCACACTGTTTTGGGTGTGATTTTCATACTGTTTTTGGGTGTGATGTTGACACTGTTTATGGGTGTGATGTTCACACTGTTTATGGGTGTGACATTCTCACTGTTTATGGGTGTGACATTCTCCCAGTTTATGGGTGTGACATTCTCACTGTTTATGGGTGTGACATTCACACTGTATATGGGTGTGACGTTCACACTCTTTATGGGTCTGACTTTCTCACTGTTTATCGGTTTAACCCTCTCACTGTTTATGTGTGTGATGTTCTCACTGTTTATGGGTGTGACATTCACACTGTTTATGGGTGTGACGTTCCTAATGTTTATGGGTGTGATGCTCTCACTGTTTATAGTTGTGACATGCTCACTGTTTATGGGTGTGACGTTCTCCAAATTTATGGGTGTGACATTCTCACTGTTTTGTCAGTGTGACGTTCTCACTGTTTATGTGTGTGACGTTTACACTGTTTATGGGTGTGACCTTCTCAGTGTTTATGGGTGTGTCGTTCTCCCTGTTTATGGGTGTGACATTCTCACTGTTTATGGGTGTGATATTCTCAATGTCTATGAGTGTGACGTTCTCACTGTTTATGTTTGTGACGTTTACACTGTTTATGGGTGTGGCGTTCTCACTGTATATGGGTGTGACGTTCACACTGTTTTTGGTTGTGATTTCTCACTGTTTTTGGTTGTGACTTCTCACTGTTTATGGGTGTGATGTTTTCACTTTTTATGGGTGTGACGTTCTCACTGTTTATCGGTTTAACCATCTCACTGTATATGGGTGTGTCACTCTCCCTGTTTTACGGGTGTGACATTCCTACTGTTTATGGGTGTGACGTTCTCACTGTTTATGGGTGAAACCTTCTCAGTGTTTATGGGTGTGTCGTTCTCCCTATTTATGGGTGTGACATTCTCACTGTTTATGGGTGTGACATTCTCAATGTTTATGAGTGTGACATTATCACTCTTTTGCAGTCTGCAGTTCTCGCTCTTTATGGTTGTGATGTTCTCACTGTTTATGGGTGTGACGTACACACTTTATGGGTGCGGCGTTCACACTGTTTTTAGTTGTGACTTCTCACTGTTTATGGGCTTGACATCCTCACTCTTTATAGGTATGATGTTCACTCTGTTTATGTTTGTGACGTTCTCACTGTATATGGGTGTGGCATTCACACTGTTTATGGGTGTGTCATTCTCACTGTTTATCGGTGTGACGTTCTCACTTTTTATGGTTGTGACATTCACACTGTTTATGGGTGTGACGTTCGTACTGTTTAAGGGTGTGATGTTCACACAGTTTATGGATGTGACTTCTCACTGTTTATGGGTGTGATGTCACACTGCTTATGGGCGTAACGTCTCATTGTTTATGGGTGTGACGTCCTCATTGTTTACGGGTGTGATGTTCACACTGTTTATGGGTGTGACATTCACACTGTTAATGGGTGTGACATTCACACTGTTTTTGGATGTGACGTTCTCACTGCTTATGGGTGTGATATTCTCACTGATTTTCGGTGTGCCTTCTCACTATTTATGTGTGTGACTTCTCACTGTTTATGGGTGTGACATTCTCACTGTTTATGGGTGTGACATTCTCACTGTTTATGGGTGTGACGTTCACACTGTTTTTGGGTGTGATGTTCATACTATTTTTGGGTGTGATGTTCACACTGATTATGGATATGATGTTCACACTCTTTATGGGTGTGACGTTCTCACTGTTTATTGGTTTAACCGTCTCACTGTTTATGGGTGTGTCGTTCACACTGTTTATGGGTTTGACGTTCTCACTGTTTTTGGGTCTGATGTTCTCACTGTTTATGGGTGTGATGTTCTCACTGTTTATGGGTGTGACGTTCATACTGTTTTGGGTGTGATGTTTATACTGTTTTCTGGTGTGATGTTGACACTGTTTATGGGTGTGATGTTCACACTGTTTATGGGTGTGACGTTCTCACTGTATATGTGTGTGATGTTCACACTGTTTTTTGGTGTGATGTACACAATGTTTATGGGTGTGACAATCGCACTGTTTATGGGTGTGACGTTCTCACTGTTTTTGTGTGTGATGTTCACACTGTTTTTGGAGTTGATATTCACAAGGTTAATGGGTGTGACTTTCACACTGTTTTTGGATGTGACGTTCTGAGTGTTTTTGGGTGTGACATTCACACTGCTTATGGGTGTGACTTCTCACTGTTTATGGGTGTGATATTCTCACTGATTATCGGTGTGCCTTCTCACTGTTTATGGATGTGACTTCTCACTGTTTATGGGTGTGACATTCTCACTGTTTTTGTGTGTGATGTTCACGCTGTTTTCGGAGCTGATGTTCACACTGTTTATGGGTGTGACATTCACACTGTTTATGGGTGTGACGTTCACATTCTTTATGGGTCTGACCTTCTCACTGTTTATCGGTTTAACCCTCTCACTGTTTATGTGTGTGATGTTCTCACTGTTTATGGGTGTGACGTTCACACTGTTTTGGGTGTGATTTTCATACTGTTTTTGGGTGTGATGTTGACACTGTTTATGGGTGTGATGTTCACACTGTTTATGGGAGTGACATTCTCACTGTTTATGGGTGTGACATTCTCCCAGTTTATGGGTGTGACATTCTCACTGTTTATGGGTGTGACATTCACACTGTTTATGGGTGTGACGTTCCTAATGTTTATGGGTGTGATGCTCTCACTGTTTATAGTTGTGACATGCTCACTGTTTATGGGTGTGACGTTCTCCAAATTTATGGGTGTGACATTCTCACTGTTTATGGGTGTGACGTTCTCACTGTTTATGTGTGTGACGTTTACACTGTTTATGGGTGTGGCGTTCTCACTGTATGTGGGTGTGACGTTCACACTGTTTTTGGTTGTGATTTCTCATTGTTTTTGGTTTTTACTTCTCACTGTTTATGGGTGTGATGTTTTCACTTTTTATGGGTGTGACGTTCTCACTGTTTATCGGTTTAACCATCTCACTGTATATGGGTGTGTCACTCTCCCTGTTTTATGGGTGTGACATTCCTACTGTTTATGGGTGTGACGTTCTCACTGTTCATGGGTGTGACCTTCTCAGTGTTTATGGGTGTGTCGTTCTCCCTGTTTATGGGTGTGACATTCTCACTGTTTATGGGTGTGATATTCTCAATGTCTATGAGTGTGACATTCTCACTGTTTATGTGTGTGATGTTTACACTGTTTATGGGTGTGGCGTTCTCACTGTATATGGGTGTGACATTCACACTGTTTTTGGTTGTGATTTCTCACTGTTTTTGGTTGTGACTTCTCACTGTTTATGAATGTGATGTTTTCACTTTTTATGGGTGTGACGTTCTCACTGTTTATCGGTTTAACCATCTCACTGTATATGGGTGTGTCACTCTCCCTGTTTTATGGGTGTGACATTCCTACTGTTTATGGGTGTGACGTTCTCACTGTTTATGGGTGTGACCTTCTCAGTGTTTATGGGTGTGTCGTTCTCCCTGTTTATGGATGTGACATTCTCACTGTTTATGGGTGTGACGTTCACACTGTTTTGGGTGTGATTTTCATACTGTTTTTGGGTGTGATGTTGACACTGTTTATGGGTGTGATGTTAACACTGTTTATGGGAGTGACATTCTCACTGTTTATGGGTGTGACATTCTCCCAGTTTATGGGTGTGACATTCTCACTGTTTATGGGTGTGACATTCACACAGTTTATGGGTGTGACATTCTCACTGTTTTGTCAGTGTGATGTTCTCACTGTTTATGTGTGTGACGTTTACACTGTTTATGGGTGTGGCGTTCTCACTGTATATGGGTGTGACGTTCACACTGTTTTTGTTTGTGATTTCTCATTGTTTTTGGTTTGTACTTCTCACGGTTTATGGGTGTGATGTTTTCACTTTTTATGGGTGTGACGTTCTCACTGTTTATCGGTTTAACCATCTCACTGTATATGGGTGTATCACTCTCCCTGTTTTATGGGTGTGACATTCCTACTGTTTATGGGTGTGACGTTCTCACTGTTTATGGGTGTGACCTTCTCAGTGTTTATGGGTGTGTCGTTCTCCCTGTTTATGGGTGTGACATTCTCACTGTTTATGGATGTGATGTTTTCACTTTTTATGGGTGTGACGTTCTCACTGTTTATCGGTTTAACCATCTCACTGTATATGGGTGTGTCACTCTCCCTGTTTTATGGGTGTGACATTCTTACTGTTTATGGGTGTGACGTTCTCACTGTTTATGGGTGTGACCTTCTCAGTGTTTATGGGTGTGTCGTTCTCCCTGTTTATGGGTGTGACATTCTCACTGTTTATGGGTGTGATATTCTCAATGTCTATGAGTGTGACGTTCTCACTGTTTATGTGTGACGTTTACACTGTTTATGGGTGTGGCGTTCTCACTGTATATGGGTGTGACGTTCACACTGTTTTTGGTTGTGATTTCTCACTGTTTTTGGTTGTGACTTCTCACTGTTTATGGGTGTGATGTTTTCACTTTTTATGGGTGTGATGTTCTCACTGTTTATCGGTTTAACCATCTCACTGTATATGGGTGTGTCACTCTCCCTGTTTTATGGGTGTGACATTCCTACTGTTTATGGGTGTGACGTTCTCACTGTTTATGGGTGTGACCTTCTCAGTGTTTATGGGTATGTCGTTCTCCCTGTTTATGGGTGTGACATTCTCACTGTTTATGGGTGTGACATTCTCAATGTCTATGTGTGTGACATTATCACTCTTTTGCAGTCTGCAGTTCTCGCTCTTTATGGTTGTGATGTTCTCACTGTTTATGGGTGTGACGTACACACTTTATGGGTGCGACGTTCACACTGTTTTTAGTTATGACTTCTCACTGTTTATGGGCTTGACATCCTCAATCTTAAGAGGTATGATGTTCACTCTGTTTATGTTTGTGACGTTCTCACTGTATATGGGTGTGGCATTCACACTGTTTATGGGTGTGTCATTCTCACTGTTTATCGGTGTGACGTTCTCACTTTTTATGGTTGTGACATTCACACTGTTTATGGGTGTGACGTTCGTACTGTTTACGGTTGTGACGTTCTCACTGTTTATGGGTGTGATGTTCACACTGTTTATGGATGTGACTTCTCACTGTTTATGGGTGTGATGTCACACTGCTTATGGGTGTAACGTCTCATTGTTTATGGGTGTGACGTCCTCATTGTTTAGGGGTGTGATGTTCACACTGTTTATGGGTGTGACATTCACACTGTTAATGGGTGTGACATTCACACTGTTTTTGGATGTGACGTTCCCACTGTTTATGGGTGTGACATTCTCACTGTTTATGGGTGTGACGTTCTCACTGTTTATGGGTTTGACGTTCTCACTGTTTATGAATGTGAAATTCTCACTGTTTATCAGTGTGACGTTCTCACTGTTTATGGTGGTGACGTTCTCACTGCTTAGGTGTGTGAGGTTCACAATGTTTTTGGGTGTGTTGTTCACACTCTTTATGGGTGTGACATTCACACTGTTTATGTGTGTGACATTCACACTCTTTATGGGTGTGACATTCTCACTGTTTATTGGTTTAACCGTCTCACTGTTTATGGGTGTGTCGTTCACACTGTTTATGGATTTGACGTTCTCACTGTTTTTGGTTCTGATGTTCTCACTGTTTATGGGTGTGATGTTCTCACTGTTTATGGGTGTGACGTTCACACAGTTTTGGGAGTGATGTTTATACTGTTTTCGGGTGTGATGTTGACTCTGTTTATGGGTGTGATGTTCACACTGTTTATGGGTGTGACGTTCTCACTGTTTATGGGAGTGACATTCTCACAATTTATGGGTGTGACATTCTCACTGTTTATGGGTGTGACATTCAAACTGTTTATGGGTTTGACATTCTCACTGTTTATCGATGTGAAGTTCTCACTGTTTATGTGTGTGACGATCACCCTGTTTATGGGTGTGGCGTTCTCACTGTTTTTGGTTGTGACTTCTCTCTGTTTTTGGTTGTGACTTCTCACTGTTTATGGGTGTGACGTTTTCACTGTTTATGGGTGTGACGTTCTCACTGTTTATGGGTGTGTCACTCTCCCTGTTTTATGGGTGTGACGTTCCTACTGTTTATGGGTGTGAGGTTCTCACTGTTTATGGGTGAAACCTTCTCAGTGTTTATGGGTGTGTCGTTCTCCCTGTTTATGGGTGTGACATTCTCACTGTTTATGGGTGTGATATTCTCAATGTCTATGAGTGTGACATTATCACTCTTTTGCAGTCTGCAGTTCTCGCTCTTTATGGTTGTGATGTTCTCACTGTTTATGGGTGTGACGTACACACTTTATGGGTGCGACGTTCACACTTTTTAGTTGTGACTTCTCACTGTTTATGGGCTTGACATCCTCACTCTTTATAGGTATGATGTTCACACTGTTTATGTTTGTGACGTTCTCACTGTATATGGGTGTGGCATTCACACTGTTTATGGGTGTGTCATTCTCACTGTTTATCGGTGTGACGTTCTCACTGTTTATGGTTGTGACATTCACACTGTTTATGGGTGTGACGTTCGTACTGTTTAAGGGTGTGATGTTCACACTGTTTATGGGTGTGACTTCTCACTGTTTATGGGTGTGATGTCACACTGCTTATGGGTGTAACGTCTCATTGTTTATGGGTGTGACGTCCTCATTGTTTACGGGTGTGATGTTCACACTGTTTATGGGTGTGACATTCACACTGTTAATGGGTGTGACATTCACACTGTTTTTGGATGTGACTTCTCACTGCTTATGGGTGTGACATTCTCACTGATTATCGGTGTGCCTTCTCACTATTTATGGGTGTGACTTCTCACCGTTTATGGGTGTGACATTCTCACTGTTTATGGGTGTGACATTCTCACTGTTTATGGGTGTGATGTTCACACTGTTTTTGGGTGTGATGTTCATACTGTTTATGGATATGATGTTCACACTGTTTATGGGTGTGACATTCTCACTGTTTATGGGTGTGACATTCTCACTGTCTCTGAGTGTGACATTATCACTCTTTTGCAGTCTTCAGTTCTCGCTCTTTATGGTTGTGATGTTCTCACTGCTTATGGGTGTGACGTACACACTGTTTTCAGTTGTGACTTCTCACTGTTTATGGGTTTGACGTTCTCACTGTCTATGGGTTTGACATTCTCACTGTTTATGGTTGTGAAATTCTCACTGTTTATCGGTGTGACGTTCTCACTCTTTATGGTTGTGACGTTCTCACTGTTTATGTGTGTGCTGTTCACAGTGTTTTTGGGTGTGATGTTCACACTTTGTTTGCTTGTGATGTTCACACTCTTTATGGGTGTGACATTCACACTGTTTATGGGTGTGACATTCTCACTGTTTATGTATGTGGCATTCTTACTGTTTATGGGTGTGACATTCTCACTGTTTATGGGTGTGACGTTCTCACTGTCTATGAGTGTGACATTATCACTGTTTTGCAGTCTGCAGTTCTCGCTCTTTATGGTTGTGATGTTCTCACTGTTTATGGGTGTGACGTACACACTGTTTTCAGTTGTGACTTCTCACTGTTTATGGGTTTGACATCCTCACTCTTTATAGGTATGATGTTGACACTGTTTATGTGTGTGACGTTCTCACTGTTTATGGGTGTGGCATTCACACTGTTTATGGGTGTGATGTTCTCACTGTTTATGTGTGTGACGTTCACACTGTTTATGGGTGTTATGTTCATACTGTTTTTGCGTGTGATGTTCACACTGTTTATGGATGTGATGTTCACACTGTTTATGGGTGTGACATTCTCACTGTTTATGGGTGTGACGTTCTCACTGTTTACGTGTGTGTTGTTCACAGTGTTTTTGGGTGTGATGTTCTCACTGTTTTTGGGTGTGATGTTCACACTCTTTATGGGTGTGACATTCACACTGTTTATGGGTGTGACGTTCACACTCTTTATGGGTGTGACGTTCTCAATGTTTATCGGTTTAACCGGCTCACTGTTTATGGGTGAGTCGTTCACTCTGTTTATGTGTGTGACGTTCTCACTGTTTATGGGTTTGACGTTCTCACTGTTTATGAGTGTGAAATTCTCACTGTTTATCGGTGTGACGTTCTCACTGTCTATGGTTATGACGTTCTCACTGCTTACGTGTGTGATGTTCACACTGTTTTTGGGTGTGATGTTCACACTCTTTATGGGTGTGACATTCTCACTGTTTATTGGTTTAACCGTCTCACTGTTTATGGGTGTGTCGTTCACAATGTTTATGGGTTTGACGTTCTCACTGTTTTTGGGTCTGATGTTCTCACTGTTTATGGGTGTGATGTTCTCACTGTTTATGGGTGTGACGTTCACACAGTTTTGGGTGTGATGTTTATACTGTTTTCGGGTGTGATGTTGACACTGTTTATGGGTGTGATGTTCACACTGTTTATGGGTGTGACGTTCTCACTGTTTATGGGAGTGACATTCTCACAATTTATGGGTGTGACATTCTCACTGTTTATGGGTGTGACATTCAAACTGTTTATGGGTTTGACATTCTCACTGTTTATCGATGTGACGTTCTCACTGTTTATGTGTGTGACGATCACACTGTTTATGGGTGTGGCGTTCTCACTGTTTTTGGTTGTGACTTCTCTCAGTTTTTGGTTGTGACTTCTCACTGTTTATGGGTGTGACGTTTTCACTGTTTATGGGTGTGACGTTCTCACTGTTTATGGGTGTGACGTTCTCACTGTTTATCGGTTTAACCATCTCACTGTTTATGGGTGTGTCACTCTCCCTGTTTTATGGGTGTGACGTTCCTACTGTTTATGGGTGTGAGGTTCTCACTGTTTATGGGTGAAACCTTCTCAGTGTTTATGGCTGTGTCGTTCTCCCTGTTTATGGGTGTGACATTCTCACTGTTTATGGGTGTGATATTCTCAATGTCTATGAGTGTGACATTATCACTCTTTTGCAGTCTGCAGTTCTCGCTCTTTATGGTTGTGATGTTCTCACTGTTTATGGGTGTGACGTACACACTTTATGGGTGCAACGTTCACACTGTTTTTAGTTGTGACTTCTCACTGTTTATGGGCTTGACATCCTCACTCTTTATAGGTATGATGTTCACTCTGTTTATGTTTGTGACGTTCTCACTGTATATGGGTGTGGCATTCACACTGTTTATGGGTGTGTCATTTTCACTGTTTATCAGTGTGAAGTTCTCACTGTTTATGGTTGTGACATTCACACTGATTATGGGTGTGACGTTCGTACTGTTTAAGGGTGTGATGTTCACACTGTTTATGGGTGTGACTTCTCACTGTTTATGGGTGTGATGTCACACTGCTTACGCGTGTAACTTCTCATTGTTTATCGGTGTGACGTCCTCATTGTTTACGGGTGTGATGTTCACACTGTTTATGGGTGTGACATTCACACTGTTAATGGGTGTGACATTCACACTGTTTTTGGATGTGACTTCTCACTGTTTATGGGTGTGACATTCTCACTGATTATCGGTGTGCCTTCTCACTATTTATGTGTGTGACTTCTCATGGTTTATGGGTGTGACATTCTCACTGTTTATGGGTGTGACATTCTCACTGTTTATGGGTGTGATGTTCACACTGTTTTTGGGTGTGATGTTCATACTATTTTTGGGTGTGATGTTCACACTGTTTATGGATATGATGTTCACACTGTTTATGGGTGTGACATTCTCACTGTTTATGGGTGTGACATTCACACTGTTTTTGGGTGTGATGTTCATACTATTTTTGGGTGTGATGTTCACACTGTTTATGGATATGATGTTCACACTGTTTATGGGTGTGACATTCTCACTGTTTATGGGTGTGACATTCTCACTGTCTCTGAGTGTGACATTATCACTCTTTTGCAGTCTGCAGTTCTCGCTCTTTATGGTTGTGATGTTCTCACTGTTTATGGGTGTGACGTACACACTGTTTTCAGTTGTGACTTCTCACTGTTTATGGGTTTGACATCCTCACTCTTTATATGTATGATGTTGACACTGTTTATGGGTGTGACATTCTCACTGTTTATGGGTGTGACATTCTCACTGTTTATGGGTGTGACATTCTCACTGTTTATGGGTGTGACGTTCACACTGTTTTTGGGTGTGATGTTCATACTATTTTTGGGTGTGATGTTCACACTGTTTATGGATATGATGTTCACACTGTTTATGGGTGTGACATTCTCACTGTTTATGGGTGTGACATTCTCACTGTCTATGAGTGTGACATTATCACTCTTTTGCAGTCTGCAGTTCTCGCTCTTTATGGTTGAGATGTTCTCACTGTTTATGGGTGTGACGTACACACTGTTTTCAGTTGTGACTTCTCACTGTTTATGGGTTTGACATACTCACTCTTTATATGTATGATGTTGACACTGTTTCTGGGTGTGACGTTGTCACTGTTTATGGGTGTGGCATTCACACTGTTTATGGGTGTGACGTTCTCACTGTTTATGGGTGTGACGTTCACACTCTTTTTGGGTGTGATGTTCATACTGTTTTTGCGTGTGATGTTCACACTGTTTATGGATGTGATGTTCATACTGTGTATGGGTGTGACGTTCTCACATTTTATGGGTGTGACGTTCACACTGTTTTGGGTGTGATGTTCATACTGTTTTTGGGTGTGATGTTGTCACTGTTTATGGATGTGATGTTCACACTGTTTATGGGTGTGACATTCTCACTGTCCATGAGTGTGACATTATCACTGTTTTGCAGTCTGCAGTTCTCGCTCTTTATGGTTGTGATGTTCTCACTGTTTATGGGTGTGACGTACACACTGTTTTCAGTTGTGACTTCTCACTGTTTATGGGTTTGACATCCTCACTCTTTATAGGTATGATGTTGACACTGTTTATGTGTGTGACGTTCTCACTGTTTATGGGTGTGGCATTCACACTGTTTATGGGTGTGATGTTCTCACTGTTTATGTGTGTGACGTTCACACTGTTTTTGGGTGTGATGTTCACACTGTTTTGGGTTGTGATGTTCACACTGTTTATGGATGTGATGTTCACACTGTTTATGGGTGTGAGGTTCTCACTGTTTATGGGTGTGACGTTCTCACTGTTTACGTGTGTGTTGTTCACAGTGTTTTTGGGTGTGATGTTCACACTCTTTATGGGTGTGATATTCACACTGTTTATGGGTGTGACGTTCACACTCTTTTTGGGTGTGACGTTCTCAATGTTTATCGGTTTAACCGGCTCACTGTTTATGGGTGTGTCGTTCACTCTGTTTATGTGTGTGACGTTCTCACTGTTTATGGGTTTGACATTCTCACTGTTTATGGGTTTGACGTTCTCACTGTTTATGAGTGTGAAATTCCCACTGTTTATCGGTGTGACGTTCTCACTGTTTATGGTTGTGACGTTCTCACTGTTTACGTGTGTGATGTTCACACTGTTTTTGGGTGTGATGTTCACACTCTTTATGGGTGTGACATTCACACTGTCTCTGAGTGTGACATTATCACTCTTTTGCAGTCTGCAGTTCTCGCTCTTTATGGTTGTGATGTTCTCACTGTTTATGGGTGTGACGTACACACTGTTTTCAGTTGTGACTTCTCACTGTTTATGGGTTTGACATCCTCACTCTTTATATGTATGATGTTGACACTGTTTATGGGTGTGACATTCTCACTGTTTATGGGTGTGACATTCTCACTGTTTATGGGTGTGACATTCTCACTGTTTATGGGTGTGACGTTCTCACTGTTTTTGGGTGTGATGTTCATACTATTTTTGGGTGTGATGTTCACACTGTTTATGGATATGATGTTCACACTGTTTATGGGTGTGACATTCTCACTGTTTATGGGTGTGACATTCTCACTGTCTATGAGTGTGACATTATCACTCTTTTGCAGTCTGCAGTTCTCGCTCTTTATGGTTGAGATGTTCTCACTGTTTATGGGTGTGACGTACACACTGTTTTCAGTTGTGACTTCTCACTGTTTATGGGTTTGACATACTCACTCTTTATATGTATGATGTTGACACTGTTTCTGGGTGTGACGTTGTCACTGTTTATGGGTGTGGCATTCACACTGTTTATGGGTGTGACGTTCTCACTGTTTATGGGTGTGACGTTCACACTCTTTTTGGGTGTGATGTTCATACTGTTTTTGCGTGTGATGTTCACACTGTTTATGGATGTGATGTTCATACTGTGTATGGGTGTGACGTTCTCACATTTTATGGGTGTGACGTTCACACTGTTTTGGGTGTGATGTTCATACTGTTTTTGGGTGTGATGTTGTCACTGTTTATGGATGTGATGTTCACACTGTTTATGGGTGTGACATTCTCACTGTCCATGAGTGTGACATTATCACTGTTTTGCAGTCTGCAGTTCTCGCTCTTTATGGTTGTGATGTTCTCACTGTTTATGGGTGTGACGTACACACTGTTTTCAGTTGTGACTTCTCACTGTTTATGGGTTTGACATCCTCACTCTTTATAGGTATGATGTTGACACTGTTTATGTGTGTGACGTTCTCACTGTTTATGGGTGTGGCATTCACACTGTTTATGGGTGTGATGTTCTCACTGTTTATGTGTGTGACGTTCACACTGTTTTTGGGTGTGATGTTCACACTGTTTTGGGTTGTGATGTTCACACTGTTTATGGATGTGATGTTCACACTGTTTATGGGTGTGAGGTTCTCACTGTTTATGGGTGTGACGTTCTCACTGTTTACGTGTGTGTTGTTCACAGTGTTTTTGGGTGTGATGTTCACACTCTTTATGGGTGTGATATTCACACTGTTTATGGGTGTGACGTTCACACTCTTTTTGGGTGTGACGTTCTCAATGTTTATCGGTTTAACCGGCTCACTGTTTATGGGTGTGTCGTTCACTCTGTTTATGTGTGTGACGTTCTCACTGTTTATGGGTTTGACATTCTCACTGTTTATGGGTTTGACGTTCTCACTGTTTATGAGTGTGAAATTCCCACTGTTTATCGGTGTGACGTTCTCACTGTTTATGGTTGTGACGTTCTCACTGTTTACGTGTGTGATGTTCACACTGTTTTTGGGTGTGATGTTCACACTCTTTATGGGTGTGACATTCACACTCTTTATGGGTGTGACGTTCACACTCTTTATGGGTGTGACGTTCTCACTGTTTATCGGTTTAACCGTCTCACTGTTTATGGGTGTGTCGTTCACACTGTTTATGGGTTTGACATTCACACTGTTTTGGGTGTGATGTTTATGCTGTTTTCGGGTGTGATGTTGACACTGTTTATGGGTGTGACGTTCTCACTGTTTATGGGAGTGACATTCTCACAATTTATGGGTGTGACATTCTCACTGTTTATGGGTGTGACATTCAAACTGTTTATGGGTGTGACATTCTCACTGTTTATCGATGTGACGTTCTCACTGTTTATGTGTGTGACGATCACACTGTTTATGGGTGTGGCGTTCTCACTGTTTTTGGTTGTGACTTCTCTCTGTTTTTGGTTGTGACTTCTCACTGTTTATGGGTGTGACGTTTTCACTGTTTATGGGTGTGACGTTCTCACTGTTTATGGGTGTGACGTTCTCACTATTTATCGGTTTAACCATCTCACTGTTTATGGGTGTGTCACTCTCCCTGTTTTATGGGTGTGACGTTCCTACTGTTTATGGGTGTGAGGTTCTCACTGTTTATGGGTGAAACCTTCTCAGTGTTTATGGGTGTGACGTTCTCCCTGTTTATGTGTGTGACATTCTCACTGTCTATGAGTGTGACGTTATCACTGTTTATGGGTGTGACGTTCACACTGTTTTCGGGTGTGATGTTCATACTGTTTTTGGGTGTGATGTTCACACTGTTTATGGATGTGATGTTCACAATGTTTTTGGGTGTGATGTTCATACTGTTTTTGGGTGTGATGTTGACACTGTTTATGGATGTGATGTTCACACTGTTTATGGGGGTGACATTCACACTGTTTATGGGTGTGACATTCACACTGTTTATAGGTGTGACGCTCTCACTGTTTATGTGTTTGACGTTCTCACTGTTTTTGGGAATGTCTTCTCATTGTTTATGGGTTTGACGTTCACACTGTTTATGGTTGTGACTTCTCATTGTTTATGGGTGTGATGTTCTCATTATTTATCCGTTTAACCGGCTCACTGTTTATGGGTGTGTCGTTCATACTGTTTATGGGTTTGACGTTCTCACTGTTTATGGGTTTGACGTTCTCACTGTGTATGGGTGTGAGATTCTCACTGTTTATCGGTGTGACGTTCTCACTGTTTATGGTTGTGACATTCTCACTGTTTACGTGTGTGATGTTCACACTGTTTTTGGGTGTGATGTTCACACTGTTTTTGGGTGTCATGTTCACACTCTTAATGGGTGCGATATTCACACTGTTTATGGGTGTGGCGTTCTCACTGTTTTTGGTTGTGACTTCTCTCTGTTTTTGGTTGTGACTTCTCACTGTTTATGGGTGTGACGTTTTCACTGTTTATGGGTGTGACGTTCTCACTGTTTATGGGTGTGTCACTCTCCCTGTTTTATGGGTGTGACGTTCCTACTGTTTATGGGTGTGAGGTTCTCACTGTTTATGGGTGAAACCTTCTCAGTGTTTATGGGTGTGACGTTCTCCCTGTTTATGTGTGTGACATTCTCACTGTCTATGAGTGTGACATTATCACTGTTTATGGGTGTGACGTTCACACTGTTTTCGGGTGTGATGTTCATACTGTTTTTGGGTGTGATGTTCACACTGTTTATGGATGTGATGTTCACAATGTTTTTGGGTGTGATGTTCATACTGTTTTTGGGTGTGATGTTGACACTGTTTATGGATGTGATGTTCACACTGTTTATGGGGGTGACATTCACACTGTTTATGGGTGTGACATTCACACTGTTTATAGGTGTGACGCTCTCACTGTTTATGTGTTTGACGTTCTCACTGTTTTTGGGAATGTCTTCTCATTGTTTATGGGTTTGACGTTCACACTGTTTATGGTTGTGACTTCTCATTGTTTATGGGTGTGATGTTCTCATTATTTATCCGTTTAACCGGCTCACTGTTTATGGGTGTGTCGTTCATACTGTTTATGGGTTTGACGTTCTCACTGTTTATGGGTTTGACGTTCTCACTGTTTATGGGTGTGAGATTCTCACTGTTTATCGGTGTGAAGTTCTCACTGTTTATGGTTGTGACATTCTCACTGTTTACGTGTGTGATGTTCACACTGTTTTTGGGTGTGATGTTCACACTGTTTTTGGGTGTCATGTTCACACTCTTAATGGGTGCGACATTCACACTGTTTATGGGTGTGACGTTCACACTCTTTATGGGTGTGACGTTCTCAATGTTTATCGGTTTAACCGGCTCACTGTTTATGGGTGTGTCATTCACACTGTTTATGGGTTTGACGTTCTCATTGTTTATGGGTTTGACGTTCCCACTGTTTATGGGTGTGACATTCTCACTGTGTATCGGTGTGACGTTCTCACTGTTTATGGTTGTGACGTTCTCACTGTTTATGTGTGTGACGTTCACACTGTTTTTGTGTGTGATGTTCACACTGTTTTTGGAGTTGATGTTCACACTCTTTATGGGTGTGACGTTCTCACTGTTTATTGGTTTAACCGTCTCACTGTTTATGGGTGTGTCGTTCACACTGTTTATGGGTTTGACGTTCTCACTGTTTTTGGGTCTGATGTTCTCACTGTTTATGGGTGTGATGTTCTCAGGGTTTATGGGTGTGACGTTCACACTGTTGATGGGTGTGTCGTTCATACTGTTTATGGGTTTGACGTTCTCACTGTTTATAGGTTTGACGTTCTCACTGTTTATGGGTGTGAGATTCTCACTGTTTATCGGTGTGACGTTCTCACTGTTTATGGTTGTGACATTCTCACTGTTTACGTGTGTGATGTTCACACTGTTTTTGGGTGTGATGTTTACACTGTTTTTGGGTTTCATGTTCACACTCTTAATGGGTGCGACATTCACACTGTTTATGGGTGTGACGTTCACACTCTTTATGGATGTGACGTTCTCAATGTTTATCGGTTTAACCGGCTCACTGTTTATGGGTGTGTCATTCACACTGTTTATGGGTTTGACGTTCTCACTGTTTATGGGTTTGACGTTCTCACTGTTTATGGGTGTGACATTCTCACTGTGTATCGGTGTGACGTTCTCACTGTTTATGGTTGTGACGTTCTCACTGTTTATGTGTGTGACGTTCACACTGTTTTTGTGTGTGATGTTCATACTGTTTTTGGGTGTGATGTTGACACTGTTTATGGGTGTGACGTTCTCACTGTTTATGGGTGTGACATTCTCACTGTTTATGGGTGTGACATGCTCCCAGTTTATGGGTGTGACATTCTCACTGTTTATGGGTGTGACATTCACACTGTTTGTGGCTGTGACATTCCTAATGTTTATGGGTGTGATGCTCCCACTGTTTATAGTTGTGACGTGCTCACTGTTTATGGGTGTGACGTTCTCCCAATTTATGGGTGTGACATTCTCACTGTTTATGGGTGTGACATTCAAACTGTTTATGGGTGTGGCGTTCTCACTGTATATGGGTGTGACATTCACACTGTTTTTGGTTGTGACTTCTCACTGTTTTTGGTTGTAAGTTCTCACTGTTTATGGATGTGATGTTCTTACTGTTTATGCGTCTGACGTTCCTAATGTTTATGGGTGTGGTGCTCTCACTGTTTATAGTTGTGACATGCTCACTGTTTATGGGTGTGACATTCAAACTGTTTATGGGGGTGACATTCTCACTGTTTATCGGTGTGACGTTCTCATTGTTTATAGTTGTGACGTTCTCACTGTTTATGTGTGTGACGTTCACACTGCTTTTGTGTGTGATGTTCACACTGTTTTTGGAGTTGATGTTCACGCTATTTATGGGTGTGACATTCATACTGTTTATGGGTGTGACGTTCCTACTGTTTATGGGTGTGACGTTCTCACTTTTTATGGATGAAACCTTCTCAGTGTTTATGGATGTGACGTTCTCACTGTTTATGTGTGTGACGTTCTCACTGTTTTTGGGAATAACTTCTCATTGTTTATGGGTGTGACGTTCACACTGTTTATGGTTGTGACTTCTCATTGTTTATGGGTGTGACGTTCTCATTGTTTATAGGTGTGACGTTTACACTGTTTATGGATGTGACATTCACACTTTTAATGGGTGTGACGTTCACACTGTTTTAGGATGTGACTTTCTCACTGTTTATGGGTGTGACATTCACACTGTTTATGGTTGTGACTTCTCATTGTTTATGGGTGTGACGTTCACACTGTTTATGGTTGTGACTTCTCATTGTTTATGGGTGTGACGTTCACAATGTTTATGGTTGTGAGTTCTCATTGTTTAAGGGTGTGACATTCTCATTGTTTATAGGTGTGACGTTTACACTGTTTATGGGTGTGATATTCTCACTGTTAATGGGTGTGACGTTCAAACTGTTTTTGGATGTGACGTTCTCACTGTTTATGGATGTGACATTCACACTATTTATGGGTGTTTCGTCTCACTATTTATGGGTGTTACGTTCACACTGTTTTTGGGTGTGACCACTCACTGTTTATGGTTATGTCATTTCCACTGATTTTCGGTGTGCCTTCTCTCCATTTATGGGTGTGACTTCTCACTGTTTTTGGGTCTGTCGTTCACATTGTTTATGGGTGTGACGTTCACACTTTTTATGGGTGTGATGTTCTCACTGTTTATGGGTGTGACTTCTCACTCTTTATGGGTGTTGCGTTCACACTGTTTTTATTTGTGACTTCTCAGTGGTTTTGGTTGTGATGTTCTCACTGTTTATGGGTGTGACTTCTCACTGTTTATGGGTGTGACATTCTCACGGTTTATGGGTGTCATGTTCACACTCTTAATGGGTGTGTCGTTCACACTGTTTTTGGGTGTGATGTTCATACTGTTTTTGGGTGTGATGTTCACACTGTCTATGGATGTGACATTCTCACTGTTTATCGGTGTGACGTTCTCACTGTTCATGGTTGTGATGTTCTCAGAGTATATGGGTGTGACGTACACACTGTTTTTGGTTGTGACTTCTCACTGTTTTTGGTTCCGATGTTCTCACTGTTTATAAGTGTGATGTTCTCACTGTTAATGGGTGTGACCTTCACACTGTTTTTGGGTGTGATGTTCATACTGTTTTTGGGTGTGATGTTGACACTGTTTATGAGTGTGATGTTCACACTGTTTATGGGTGTGATGTTCACACTGTTTATGGGTGTGACATTCACACTATTTATGGGTGTGACATTCACACTGTTTTTGGGTGTGACTTCTCACTGTTTTTGGTTCTGATGTTCACACTGTTTATGGTTGTGACTTCTCATTGTTTATGGGTGTGACGTTCTCATTGTTTATAGGTGTGACTTTCACACTTTTAATGGGTGTGACGTTCACACTGTTTATGGGTGTGACTTTCACACTTTTAATGGGTGTGACGTTCACACTGTTTTTGGATGTGACTTTCTCACTGTTTATGTGTGTGACATTCACACTGTTTATGGGAGTGACTTCTCTTTGTTTATGGGTGTGACGTTCACACTGTATATGGTTGTGACTTCTCATTGTTTATGGGTGTGACATTCCCATTGTTTATAGGTGTGACGTTTACATTGTTTATGGTTGTGACATTCTCACTGTTAATGGGTGTGACGTTCAAACTGTTTTTGGATGTGACGTTCTTACTGTTTATGGGTGTGACAATCACACTATTTATGGGTGTGACTTCTCGCTATTTATGGGTGTTACGTTCACACTGTTTTTGGGTATGACCACTCACTGTTTATGGTTATGACATTTTTACTGATTTTCGGTGTGCCTTCTCTCCGTTTATGGGTGTGACTTCTCACTGTTTTTGGGTCTGTCGTTCACATTGTTTATGGGTGTGACGTTCACACTCTTTATGGGTGTGATGTTCTCACTGTTTATGGGTGTGACTTCTCACTCTTTATGGGTGTGACATTCACACTGTTTTTATTTGTGACTTCTCAGTGGTTTTGGTTGTGATGTTCTCACTGTTTATGGGTGTGACTTCTCACTGTTTATGGGTGTGACATTCTCACGGTTTATGGGTGTCATGTTCACACTCTTAATGGGTGTGTCGTTCACACTGTTTTTGGGTGTGATGTTCATACTGTTTTTGGGTGTGATGTTCACACTGTCTATGGATGTGACATTCTCACTGTTTATCGGTGTGACGTTCTCACTGTTCATGGTTGTGACGTTCTCAGAGTATATGGGTGTGACGTACACACTGTTTTTGGTTGTGACTTCTCACTGTTTTTGGTTCCGATGTTCTCACTGTTTATAAGTGTGATGTTCTCACTGTTAATGGGTGTGACCTTCACACTGTTTTTGGGTGTGATGTTCATACTGTTTTTGGGTGTGATGTTGACACTGTTTATGAGTGTGATGTTCACACTATTTATGGGTGTGATGTTCACACTGTTTTTGGGTGTGACTTCTCACTGTTTTTGGTTCTGATGTTCTTACTGTTTATGGGTGTAATGTTCTCACTGTTTATGGGTGTGACGTTCACACTGTTTTTGGGTGTGATTTTCATACTGTTTTTGGGTGTGATGTTGACACTGTTTATGGATGTGATGTTCACACTGTTTATGGGTGTGACGTTCACACTGTTTATGGTTGTGACTTCTCATTGTTTATGGGTGTGACGTTCTCATTGTTTATAGGTGTGACGTTTACACTGTTTATGGGTGTGACATTCACACTTTTAATGGGTGTGACATTCACACTGTTTTTGGATGTGACTTTCTCACTGTTTATGGGTGTGACATTCACACTGTTTATGGGAGTGACTTCTCTTTGTTTATGGGTGTGACGTTCACACTGTATATGGTTATGACTTCTCATTGTTTATGGGTGTGACATTCCCATTGTTTATAGGTGTGACGTTTACATTGTTTATGGTTGTGACATTCTCACTGTTAATGGGTGTGACGTTCAAACTGTTTTTGGATGTGACGTTCTTACTGTTTATGGGTGTGACAATCACACTATTTATGGGTGTGACTTCACACTGTTTTTGGGTGTGACCACTCACTGTTTATGGTTATGACATTTTTACTGATTTTCGGTGTGCCTTCTCTCCGTTTATGGGTGTGACTTCTCACTGTTTTTGGGTCTGTCGTTCACATTGTTTATGGGTGTGACGTTCACACTGTTTATGGGTGTGATGTTCTCACTGTTTATGGGTGTGACTTCTCACTCTTTATGGGTGTGACATTCACACTGTTTTTGTTTGTGACTTCTCAGTGGTTTTGGTTGTAATGTTCTCACTGTTTATGGGTTTGACTTCTCACTGTCTATGGGTGTGACATTCTCACGGTTTATTGGTGTCACGTTCACACTTTTAATAGGTGTGTCGTTCACACTGTTTTTGGTTGTGACTTCTCAGTGGTTTTGGTTGTGATGTTCTCACTGTTTATGGGTGTGACTTTCTCACTGTTTATGGGTGTGACGTTCACACTGTTTTTGGTTGTGATGTTCATACTGTTTTTGAGTGTGATGTTCACACTGTTTATGGTTGTGACATGCACACTGTTTATGGGTGTGACGTTCATACTGTTTAAGGGTGTGAAGTTCTCTCTGTTTATGTGTGTGATGTTCACACTGTTGTTGGGTATGACGTTCACACTGTTTATGGGTGTGAGGTTCACACCATTTATGGGTGTGACGTTCACACTGTTTATAGGTGTGACTTCTCACTGTTTATGGGTGTGACATTCACAATTTTAATGGGTGTGACGTTCACGCTGTTTTTGGATGTGACTTTCTCACTGTTTATGGGTGTGACATTCACACTGTTTATGGGAGTGACTTCTCGTTGTTTATGGGTGTGAAGTTCACACTGTTTATGGTTGTGACTTCTCATTGTTATGGGTGTGACATTCTCATTGTTTATAGGTGTGACGTTTACATTGTTTATGGGTGTGACATTCTCACTGTTAATGGGTGTGACGTTCAAACTGTTTTTGGATGTGACGTTCTCACTGTTTATGGGTGTGACATTCACACCATTTATGGGTGTGACTTCTCACTATTTATGTGTGTTACGTTCACACTGTTTTGGGTGTGACCACTCACTGTTTATGGTTATGACATTTTCACTGATTTTCGGTGTGCCTTCTCTCCGTTTATGGGTGTGACTTCTCACTGTTTTTGGGTCTGTCGTTCACATTGTTTATGGGTGTGACGTTCACACTTTTTATGGGTGTGATGTTCTCACTGTTTATGGGTTTGACTTCTCAGTGTTTATGGGTGTGACATTCTCACGGTTTATTGGTGTCACGTTCACACTTTTAATGGGTGTGTCGTTCACACTGTTTTTGGTTGTGACTTCTCAGTGGTTTTGGTTGTGATGTTCTCACTGTTTATGGGAGCGACTTTCTTACTGTTTATGGGTGTGACGTTCACACTGTTTTTGGTTGTGATGTTCATACTGTTTTTGAGTGTGATGTTCACACTGTTTATGGTTGTGACATGCACACTGTTTATGGGTGTGACGTTCATACTGTTAAAGGGTGTGAAGTTCTCTCTGTTTATGTGTGTGATGTTCACACTGTTGTTGGGTATGACGTTCACACTGTTTATGGGTGTGAGGTTCACACCATTTATGGGTGTGATGTTCACACTGTTTATGGGTGTGACATTCACACATTTAATGGGTGTGACGTTCACACTGTTTTTGGATGTGACTTTCTCACTGTTTATGGGTGTGACGTTCACACTGTTTATGGTTGCGACTTCTCATTGTTATGGGTGTGACATTCTCATTGTTTATAGGTGTGACGTTTACATTGTTTATGGGTGTGACATTCTCACTGTTAATTGGTGTGACGTTCAAACTGTTTTTGGATGTGACGTTCTCACTGTTTATGGGTGTGACATTCACACTATTTATGGGTGTGACTTCTCACTATTTATGGGTCTTACGTTCACACTGTTTGTGGGCGTGACCACTCACTGTTTATGGTTATGACATTTTCACTGATTTTCGGTGTGCCTTCTCTCCGTTTATGGGTGTGACTTCTCACTGTTTTTGGGTGTGTCATTCACATTGTTTATTGGTGTGACGTTCACACTCTTGATGGGTGTGATGTTCTCACTGTTTATGGGTGTGACTTCTCACTCTTTATGGGTGTGATGTTCACACTGTTTTTATTTGTGACTTCTCAGTGGTTTTGGTTGTGATGTTCTCACTGTTTATCGGTGTGACTTCTCACTGTTTATGGGTGTGACATTCTCACGGTTTATGGGTGTCACGTTCACACTTTTAATGGGTGTGTCGTTCACATTGTTTTTGGTTGTGACTTCTCAGTGGTTTTGGTTGTGATGTTCTCACTGTTTATGGGTGTGACTTTCTCATTGTTTATGGGTGTGACGTTCACACTGTTTTTGGTTGTGATGTTCATACTGTTTTTGAGTGTGATGTTCACACTGTTTATGGTTGTGACATGCACACTGTTTATGGGTGTGATGTTCATACTGTTTAATGGTGTGAAGTTCTCTCTGTTTATGTGTGTGATGTTCACACTGTTGTTGGGTATGACGTTCACACTGTTTATGGGTGTGACTTCTCACTGTTTATGGGTGTGACGTTCACACTCATTCTGGGTGTGACTTCTTATTGTTTATGGGTGTGACGTTCACACTGCTTATGGGTGTGACTTCTCATTGTTTATGGGTGTGACATCCTCATTGTTTACGGGTGTGATGTTCACACTGTTTATGGGTGTGACATTCACACTGTTAATGGGTGTGATGTTCACACTGTTTTTGGATGTGACGTTCTCAGTGTTTATGGGTGTGACATTCTCATTGATTATCGGTGTGCCTTCTCACTATTTAGGGGTGTGACTTCTCACTGTTTATGGGTGTGATGTTCTCACTGTTTATGGGTGTGGCATTCTCACTGTTTATGGGTTTGACATCCTCACTCTTTATAGGTATGATGTTCACACTGTTTATGGGTGTGACGTTCTCACTGTTTACGTGTGTGATGTTCACACTGTTTTTGGATGTGATGTTCACACTGTTTATGGGTGTGACGTACACACTGTTTATGGGTGTGACGTTCACACTGTTTTTAGTTGAGACTTCTCACTGTTTATGGGTTTGACATCCTCACTCTTTATATGTATGATGTTCACACTGTTTATGGGTGTGACGTTCTCACTGTTTACGTGTGTGATGTTCACACTGTTTTTGGGTGTGATGTTCACACTGTTTTTGGGTGTGATGTTCACACTCTTTATGGGTGTGACATTCACACTGTTTATGGGTGTGACGTTCACACTCTTTATGGGTGTGACGTTCTCAATGTTTATCGGTTTAACCGTCTCACTGTTTACGGGTGAGTCATTCACACTCTTTTTGGGTTTGAGGTTCTCACTGTTTATGGGTTTGGCGTTCTCACTGTTTATGGGTGTGACATTCTCACTGTTTATCGGTGTGACGTACTCACTGTTCATGGTTGCGACGTTCTCACTGTTTATGTGTGTGACGTTCAAACTGTTTTTGGGTGTGATGTTCACACTGTTTTTGGGTGTGACGTTCACACTGTTTATGGGTGTAACGTTCACACTCTTTATGGGTGTGATGTTCTCACTGTTTATTGGTTTAACCGTCTCACTCTTTATGGGTGTGTCGTTCACACTGTTCATGGATTTGACGTTCTCACTGTTTATGGATATGATGTTCTCACTGTTTATGGGTCTGGCATTCACACTGTTTTTGGGTGTGACGTTCTCACTGTTTATGGGCGTGACATTCTCACTGTTTATGGGTGTGCCGTTCACATTGTTTATGGGTGTGACATTCACACTCTTTATGGGTGTTACGTTCTCATGATTATGGGTGTGACTTCTCACTGTTTATCGGAGTGACTTCTCACTGTTTATGGGCGTGTCATTCTCACTGTTTATCGGTGTGACGTTCTCACTGTTCATGGTTGTGATGTTCTCACAGTTTATGGGTGTGATGTTCACTTTGTTTTTGGTTGTGACTTCTCACTGTTTTTGGTTCTGATGTTCTCACTGTTTATGGGTGTGATGTCCTCACTGTTTTTGGGTGTGACTTTAACACTGTTTGTGGGTGTGATGTTCACATTGTTTATGGGTGTGACGTTCACACTGTTTTTGGGTGTGATGTTCACATTGTTTATGGGTGTGACATTCACAATGTTTATGGGTGTGACGTTCACACTTTTTGTGGGTGTGACGTTCTTAATGTTTATCGGTTTAACCGTCTCACTGTTGATGGGTGTGTCACTCTCCCTCTTTTATGGGTCTGACGTTCCTACTGTTTATGGGTGTGATGTTCTCACTGTTTATGGTTGTGAAGTTCTCACTGTTTATGGGTGTGACGTTCTCCCAGTTTATGGGTGTGACATTCTCACTGTTTATGGTTGTGACATTCACACTGTTTATGGGTGTGACATTCTCACTGTTTATCAGTGTGACGTTCTCACTGTTTATGGGTGTGACGTTCACACTGTTTATGGGTGTGCCTTCTGACTGTATATAGCTGTGACGTTTACACTGTTTTTGGTTGTGAATTCTCACTGTTTTTGGTTCTGACTTCTCGCTGTTTATGGGTATGACGTTCTCACTGTTTATGGGTGTGTCACTCTCCCTGTTTTAAAGGTGTGACTTTCCTACTGTTTATGGGTGTGACGTTTTCACTGTTTATGTGTGTGACTTCTCATTGTTTATGGGTGTGACGTTCTTATTGTTTATAGGTGTGATGTTTACACTGTTTATGGGTGTGACGTTCTCTGTTTTAATGGGTGTGACGTTCACACTGTTTTTGGATGTGACTTTCTTACTGTTTAGGTGTGTGACATTCACACTGTTTATGGGAGTGACTTCTCATTGTTTATGATTCTGACATTCTCACTGTTAATGGGTGTGATATTCTCAATGTTTATCAGTTTAACCGTCTCACTGTTTATGGGTGTGTCACTCTCCGTGTTTTATGGGATTGACGATCCTACGGTTTATGGGTGTGATATTCTCACTGTTTATGGTTCTGATGTTCTCACTGTTTATGGGTGTGATGTTCTCGCAGTTTATGGGTGTGACATTCTCACTGTTTATGCGTGTGACATTCACACTATTTATGGGTGTGACATTCTTACTGTTTATCGGTGTGACGTTCTCACTGTTCTTGGTTGTGACATTCTCACAGTTTATGGGTCTGACGTTAACACTGTTTTTGGTTGTGACTTCTCACTGTTTTTGGTTCTGATGTTCTCACTGTTTATGGGTGTGATATTCTCACTGTTTATAGGTGTGACATTCACACTGTTTTTGGGTGTGATGTTCATACTGTTTTTGGGTGTGATGTAGACACTGTTTATGGGTGTGATGTTCACACTGTTTTTGGGTGTGACATTCACACTGTTTATGGGTGTGACGTTCTCACTGTTTATGTGTGTGACGTTCTCACTGTTTTTGTGTGTGACGTTAACACTGTTTTTGTGTGTGATGTTCGCATTGTTTATGGGTGTGACATTCACAATGTTTATGGGTGTGACGTTCACACTGTTTGTGGTTGTGACGTTCTCAATGTTTATCGGTTTAACCGTCTCACTGTTTATGGGTGTGTCACTCTCACTGTTTTATGGGGATGAAGTTCCTACTGTTTATGGGTGTGATGTTCTCACTGTTTATGGTTGTGATGTTCTCACTGTTTATGGGTGTGACGTTCTCCCAGTTTATGGGTGTGATGTTCTCACTGTTTATGGGTGTCACGTTCTCACTGTTTATGGGTGTGGCTTTCTGACTTTATATGGGCGTGACGTTCGCACTGTTTTTGGTTGTGACTTCTCACTGTTTTTGGTTGTGACATCTCACTGTTTATGAGTATGGCGTTCTCACTGTTTATGGGTGTCACGTTCTCACTGTATATGGGTGTGACTTTCTCACTGTTTATCGGTTTAACCGTCTCACTGTTTATTTGTGTGTCACTCTCCCTGTTTTATGGGTGTGACGTTCCTATTGTTTATCGGTGTGACGTTCTCACTGTTTATGGGTGTGACTTCTCATTGTTTATGGGTGTGACGTTCTCATTGTTTATAGGTGTGATGTTTACACTGTTTATGGGTGTGACATTCTCACTTTTAATGGGTGTGACGTTCACACTGTTTTTGGATGTGACTTTCTCACTGTTTATGGGTGTGACATTTACACTGTTTATGGGAGTGACTTCTCATTGTTTATGGGTGTGACTTTCACAATGTTTATGGGTGTGACGTTCACACTTTTTGTGGGTGTGACGTTCTTAATGTTTATCGGTTTAACCGTCTCACTGTTGATGGGTGTGTCACTCTCCCTCTTTTATGGGTCTGACGTTCCTACTGTTTATGGGTGTGATGTTCTCACTGTTTATGGTTGTGAAGTTCTCACTGTTTATGGGTGTGACGTTCTCCCAGTTTATGGGTGTGACATTCTCACTGTTTATGGTTGTGACATTCACACTGTTTATGGGTGTGACATTCTCACTGTTTATCGGTGTGACGTTCTCACTGTTTATGGGTGTGACGTTCACACTGTTTATGGGTGTGCCTTCTGACTGTATATAGCTGTGACGTTTACACTGTTTTTGGTTGTGAATTCTCACTGTTTTTGGTTCTGACTTCTCGCTGTTTATGGGTATGACGTTCTCACTGTTTATGGGTGTGTCACTCTCCCTGTTTTAAAGGTGTGACTTTCCTACTGTTTATGGGTGTGACGTTTTCACTGTTTATGTGTGTGACTTCTCATTGTTTATGGGTGTGACGTTCTCATTGTTTATAGGTGTGATGTTTACACTGTTTATGAGTGTGACGTTCTCACTTTTAATGGGTGTGACGTTCACACTGTTTTTGGATGTGACTTTCTCACTGTTTAGGTGTGTGACATTCACACTGTTTATGGGAGTGACTTCTCATTGTTTATGGTTCTGACATTCTCACTGTTAATGGGTGTGACATTCTCAATGTTTATCAGTTTAACCGTCTCACTGTTTATGGGTGTGTCACTCTCCGTGTTTTATGAGTGTGACGATCCTACGGTTTATGGGTGTGATATTCTCACTGTTTATGGTTCTGATGTTCTCACTGTTTATGGGTGTGATGTTCTCGCAGTTTATGGGTGTGACATTCTCACTGTTTATGTGTGTGACATTCACACTGTTTATGGGTGTGACATTCTTACTGTTTATCGGTGTGACGTTCTCACTGTTCATGGTTGTGACATTCTCACAGTTTATGGGTGTGACGTTAACACTGTTTTTGGTTGTGACTTCTCACTGTTTTTGGTTCTGATGTTCTCACTGTTTATGGGTGTGATATTCTCACTGTTTATAGGTGTGACATTCACACTGTTTTTGGGTGTGATGTTCATACTGTTTTTGGGTGTGATGTAGACACTGTTTATGGGTGTGATGTTCACACTGTTTTTGGGTGTGACATTCACACTGTTTATGGGTGTGACGTTCTCACTGTTTATGTGTGTGATGTTCTCACTGTTTTTGTGTGTGATGTTCACATTATTTATGGGTGTGACATTCACAATGTTTATGGGTGTGACGTTCACACTGTTTGTGGTTGTGACGTTCTCAATGTTTATGGGTTTAACCGTCTCACTGTTTATGGGTGTGTCACTCTCACTGTTTTATGGGGATGAAGTTCCTACTGTTTATGGGTGTGATGTTCTCACTGTTTATGGTTGTGATGTTCTCACTGATTATGGGTGTGACGTTCTCCCAGTTTATGGGTGTGACATTCTCACTGTTTATGGGTGTGACGTTCACACTGTTTATGCGTGTGGCTTTCTGACTTTATATGGGCGTGACGTTCACATTGTTTTTGGTTGTGACTTCTCACTGTTTTTGGTTGTGACATCTCACTGTTTATGGGTATGATGTTCTCACTGTTTATGGGTGTCACGTTCTCACTTTATGGGTGTGGCTTTCTGACTTTATATGGGCGTGACGTTCACACTGTTTTTGGTTGTGACTTCTCACTGTTTTTGGTTGTGACATCTCACTGTTTATGAGTATGACGTTCTCACTGTTTATGGGTGTCACGTTCTCACTGTATATGGGTGTGACTTTCTCACTGTTTATCGGTTTAACCGTCTCACTGTTTATTTGTGTGTCACTCTCCCTGTTTTATGGGTGTGACGTTCCTATTGTTTATCGGTGTGACGTTCTCACTGTTTATGGGTGTGACTTCTCATTGTTTATGGGTGTGACGTTCTCATTGTTTATAGGTGTGATGTTTACACTGTTTATGGGTGTGACATTCTCACTTTTAATGGGTGTGACGTTCACACTGTTTTTGGATGTGACTTTCACACTGTTTATCGGTGTGACGGTCTCACTGTTTATGGGTGTGATGTTCACACTGTTTATGGGTGTGACATTCACACTGTTTATGGATGTGACGTTCACACTGTTTAAGGGTGTGCCGGTCTCTCTGTTTATGTGTGTGATGTTCACACTGTTTATGGGTGTGATGTTCATACTGTTATTGGGTGTGAAGTTCACACTGTTTATGGGTGTGACGTTCACATTGTTTATGGGTGTGACTTCTCACATTGTTTATGGGTGTGACTTCTTATTGTTTGTGGGTGTGACGTTCACACTGCTTATGGGTGTGACTTCTCATTGTTTATGGGTGTGACGTTCTCATTGTTTACAAGTGTTATGTTCTCGCTGTTTATGGGTGTGACGAGCTCACTGTTTGTGGGTGTAACGTTCTCCCAATTTATGGGTGTGACATTCTCACTGTTTATGGCTGTGACATTCACGCTGATTATGGGTGTGACATTCTCACTGTTTATCGGTGTGACGCTCTCACTGTTTATGGGTGTGACGTTCACACTGTTTATGGGTGTGGCATTCTCACTGTTTATGGGTGTGACGTTCACATTCTTTTTGATTGTGACTTCTCACTGTTTATGGGGGTGACGTTTTCACTGTTTATGGGTGTGACTTCTCATTGTTTATGGGTGTGATGTTCTCATTGTTTATAGGTGTGACATTTACACTGTTTATGGTTGTGACATTCACACTGTTTATGGTTGTGACGTTCACACTGTTTAAGGGTGTGACGTTCTCACTGTTTATCTGTGTGATGTTTACACTGTTTTTGGGTATATCGTTCAAACAGTTTATGGGTGTGAGGTTCCAACCGTTTATGGGTGTGACGTTCACACTTTTTATGGGTGTGATCTTCTCACTGTTTATTGGTGGGACATTCATAATGTTTTTGGTTCTGATCTTCACACTGTTTTTGAGTGTGATTTTCACACTGTTTATGGCTGTGACATTCACACTGCTTATGGGTGTGACGTTCACACTGTTTAAGGGTGTGACGTTCTCTCTGTTTATGTGTGTGATGTTCGCACTGTTTTTGGGTGTGATGTTCTCACTGTTTATGGGTGTGACGTTCGCACTGTTTATGAGTTTGGCGTAATTGCTGTTTAGGGTCTGACGTTCTCACTGTTTGCGTGTGACGTTTGCACTGTTTATGGGTGTGACGTTCCCACTGTTTATGGGTGTGATATTCTCACTGTTTATGAGTGTGACGTTCTCACTGTTTATGTTGTGACGTTCTCACTGTTTATGGTCTGGCATTTTTGCTGCTTAGGGTGTTAAGTTCTACCTATTTTTCGATGTGAATTTCACAATGTTTATGGGTGTGATGTTAACACTGTTAATGGATCTGACATTCACACTGTTAATGGATCTGACGTTCTCACTGTTTATGGTGATGAATTTTTGCTGCTTAGGGAGTTAAGTTCTACCTATTTTTCGATGTGAATTTCACAATGTTTATGGGTGTGATGTTAACACTGTTAATGTATCTGACATCACACTGTTTATGGGTGTGACATGCTCACTGTTTATGGGTGTGACGTTCTCACTGTTTATGTGTGTGACATTCACACTGTTTTTAGATGTGATGTTCTCACTGTTTATTGGTGTGACGTTCTCACTGTTTATGGGTGTGAAGTTCTCATTGTTTATGGGTGTGAAGTTCGCACTGTTTTTAGGTGTGACGTTCTCACTGGTTATGGGTGTGACGTTCTCACTGTTTATGGGTGTGATTTTCAAACTGTTTATGGGTGTGACTTCTCACTGTTTATGGGTGTGACGTTCACATTCATTATGGGTCTGACTTCTTTTTGTTTATGGGTGTGACGTTCACACTGCTTATGGGTGTGACTTCTCATTGTTTATGGGTGTGACGTTCTCATTGTTCACGGGTGTGATGTTCTCACTGTTTATGGGTGTGACATTCACACTGTTAATGGGTGTGATATTCTCACTGTTTTTGGATGTGACGTTCTCACTGTTTATGGGTGTGACATTCACACTGTTTATGGGTGTGACTTCTCACTGTTTATGGGAGTGATGTTCACACTGCTTATGAGTGTTACATGTCACTGTTTATGGGTGTGACATTCTCACTGCTTATCGGTGTGCCTTCTCACTTTTTATGGGTGAGACTTCTCGCTGTTTATGGGTGTGACGTTCTCACTGTTTATGGGTGTGGCATTCACACTGTTTATGGGTGTGACTTCTCACTGTTTTTGGATATGACGTTCACACTGTTTTTGGTTGTGATCTTCATATTGTTTTTGAGTGTGATCTTCACACTGTTTATGGTTGTGACATTCACACTGTTTATGGGTGTGAAGTTCACATTGTTTATGGGTGTGACGTTCTCACTGTTTATCTGTTAAACCGTCTCACTGTTTATGGGAGTGTCGTTCACACTGTTGATGGGTTTGACGTTCTCACTGTTTTTGGTTCTGATGTTCTCACTGTTTATGGGTGTGATGTTCGCACTGTTTATGGGTGTGACCTTCACACTGTTTTTAAGTGAGACGTTCATACTGTTTTTGCATGTGAAATTGACACTGTTTATGGGTGTGATGTTCACACTGTTTATGGGTGTGACATTCTCACTGTTTATGGGTGTGACGTTCTCACTGTTTATGGGTGTGATTTTCAAACTGTTTATGGGTGTGACTTCTCACTGTTTATGGGTGTGACGTTCACATTCATTATGGGTCTGACTTCTTTTTGTTTATGGGTGTGACGTTCACACTGCTTATGGGTGTGACTTCTCATTGTTTATCGGTGTGACGTTCTCATTGTTTACGGGTGTGATGTTCTCACTGTTTATGGGTGTGACATTCACACTGTTAATGGGTGTGATATTCTCACTGTTTTTGGATGTGACGTTCTCACTGTTTATGGGTGTGACATTCACACTGTTTATGGGTGTGACTTCTCACTGTTTATGGGAGTGATGTTCACACTGCTTATGAGTGTTACATGTCACTGTTTATGGGTGTGACATTCTCACTGCTTATCGGTGTGCCTTCTCACTTTTTATGGGTGAGACTTCTCGCTGTTTATGGGTGTGACGTTCTCACTGTTTATGGGTGTGGCATTCACACTGTTTATGGGTGTGACTTCTCACTGTTTTTGGATATGACGTTCACACTGTTTTTGGTTGTGATCTTCATATTGTTTTTGAGTGTGATCTTCACACTGTTTATGGTTGTGACATTCACACTGTTTATGGGTGTGAAGTTCACATTGTTTATGGGTGTGACGTTCTCACTGTTTATCTGTTAAACCGTCTCACTGTTTATGGGAGTGTCGTTCACACTGTTGATGGGTTTGACGTTCTCACTGTTTTTGGTTCTGATGTTCTCACTGTTTATGGGTGTGATGTTCGCACTGTTTATGGGTGTGACCTTCACACTGTTTTTAAGTGAGACATTCATACTGTTTTTGCATGTGAAATTGACACTGTTTATGGGTGTGATGTTCACACTGTTTATGGGTGTGATTTTCAAACTGTTTATGGGTGTGACTTCTCACTGTTTATGGGTGTGACGTTCACATTCATTATGGGTCTGACTTCTTTTTGTTTATGGGTGTGACGTTCACACTGCTTATGGGTGTGACTTCTCATTGTTTATCGGTGTGACGTTCTCATTGTTTATGGGTGTGACGTTCTCACTGTTTATGGGTGTGATTTTCAAACTGTTTATGGGTGTGACATTCTCACTGTTTATGGGTGTGACGTTCTCACTGTTTATGGGTGTGATTTTCAAACTGTTTATGGGTGTGACTTCTCACTGTTTATGGGTGTGACGTTCACATTCATTATGGGTCTGACTTCTTTTTGTTTATGGGTGTGACGTTCACACTGCTTATGGGTGTGACTTCTCATTGTTTATCGGTGTGACGTTCTCATTGTTTACGGGTGTGATGTTCTCACTGTTTATGGGTGTGACATTCACACTGTTAATGGGTGTGATATTCTCACTGTTTTTGGATGTGACGTTCTCACTGTTTATGGGTGTGACATTCACACTGTTTATGGGTGTGACTTCTCACTGTTTATGGGTGTGATGTTCACACTGTTTATGGGTGTGACATTCTCACTGTTTATGGGTGTGACGTTCTCACTGTTTATGGGTGTGATTTTCAAACTGTTTATGGGTGTGACTTCTCATTGTTTATGGGTGTGACGTTCACATTCATTATGGGTCTGACTTCTTTTTGTTTATGGGTGTGACGTTCACACTGCTTATGGGTGTGACTTCTCATTGTTTATCGGTGTGACGTTCTCATTGTTTACCGGTGTGATGTTCTCACTGTTTATGGGTGTGACATTCACACTGTTAATGGGTGTGATATTCTCACTGTTTTTGGATGTGACGTTCTCACTGTTTATGGGTGTGACATTCACACTGTTTATGGGTGTGACTTCTCACTGTTTATGGGTGTGATGTTCACACTGCTTATGAGTGTTACATGTCACTGTTTATGGGTGTGACATTCTCACTGCTTATCGGTGTGCCTTCTCACTTTTTATGGGTGAGACTTCTCGCTGTTTATGGGTGTGACGTTCTCACTGTTTATGGGTGTGGCATTCACACTGTTTATGGGTGTGACTTCTCACTGTTTATGGGAGTGATGTTCACACTGTTTATGAGTGTTACCTCTTACTGTTTATGGGTGTGACATTCTCACTGCTTATCGGTGTGCCTTCTCACTATTTGTGGGTGTGACTTTTCACTGTTTATGGGTGTGACGTTCTCACTGTTTATGGGTGTCGCATTCACACTGTTTATGGGTGTGACGTTCTCACTGTTTATGGGTGTGATGTTCACACTGTTTTTGGGTGTGATGTTCATACTGTTTTTGGGTGTGATGTTTACACTGTTTATGGATGTGAAGTTCACACTGTTTATGGGTGTGAAGTTCTCACTGTATATGGGTGTGACATTCTCACTGTTTCTTTGTGTGACATTCACACTGTTTTTGGGTTTGATGTTCACTCTGTTTTTGGGTGTGATGTTCACACTGTTTATGGGTGTGATGTTCACACGGTTTTTGGGTGTGATGTTCACACTGTTTATGGATGTGATGTTCACAATGTTTATGGGTGTGACGTTCTCACTGTATTTGGGTGTGACATTCTCACTGTTTCTTTGTGTGACATTCACACTGTTTTTGGGTTTGATGTTCGCACTGTTTTTGGGTGTGATGTTCACACTGTTTATCAGTGTGACGTTCTCAATGTTTATGTGTGTGACGTTCGCACTGTTTATTGGTGTGACGTTCTCAATGTTTATGTCTGTGACGTTCACACTGTTTATTGGTGTGAGGTTCTCACCATTTATGGGTGTGACGTTCACACTGTTTATGGGTGTGACTTCTCACTGTTTGTGGATGTGACGTTCACACTGTTTATGGGTGTGATCTTCACACTGTTTATGGTTGTGACATTCACACTGTTTATGGGTGTGAAGTTCACATTGATTATGGGTGTGACATTCTCACTGATTATCCTTGTGCCTTCTCACTATTTATGGGTGTGACTTCTCACTGTTTATGGGTGTGACGTTCTCACTGTTTATGGGTGTGGCATTCACACTGTTTATGGATGTGACGTTCTCACTGTTTATCTGTTAAACCGTCTCACTGTTTATGGGAGTTTCGTTCACACTGTTGATGGGTTTGACGTTCTCACTGTTTTTGGTTCTGATGTTCTCACTGTTTATGGGTGTGATGTTCGCACTGTTTATGGGTGTGACCTTCACACTGTTTTTAAGTGTGACGTTCATACTGTTTTTGCATGTGAAATTGACACTGTTTATGTGTGTGATGTTCACACTGTTTATGGGTGTGACATTCTCACTGTTTATGGGTGTGACGTTCTCCCAGTTTATGGGTGTGACATTCACACTGTTTATGGGTGTGACATTCACACTGTTTATGGGTGTGACGTTCTTAATGTTTATGGGTGTGAAGCCCTCACTGTTTATAGTTGTGACGTGCTCACTGTTTATGGGTTTGGCGTTTTCACTGTTTATGGGTGTGACGTTCACACTGTTTTTGGTTGTGATGTTCATACTGTTTTTGAGTGTGATGTTCACACTGTTTATGGTTGTGACATTCACACTGTTTATGGGTGTGACGTTCACACTGTTTAAGGGTGTGATGTTCTCACTGTTTATGTGTGTGATGTTTACACTGTTAAAGGTTATATCGTTCAAACTGTTTATGGGTGTGAGGTTCACACCGTTTATGGGTGTGACGTTCACACTGTTTATGGGTGTGACTTCTCACTGTTTATGGGTGTGACGTTCACACTGTGCTTGGTTCTGATCTTCATACTGTTTTTGAGAGTAATGTTCACTCTGTTTATGGTTCTGACATTCACACTGTTTATGGGTGTTACGTTCACACTGTTTAAGTGTGAGGTTCTCTCTGTTTATGTGTGTGAGGTTCACACTGTTTTTGGGTGTGATGTTCACACTGTTTATGGGTGTGAAGTTCACTCCGTTTATGGGTGTGACGTTCACACTGTTTATGGGTGTGACTTCTCATTGTTTATGGGTGTGACATTCACACTGTTTATGGGTGTGACGTTCTTAATGTTTATGGGTGTGAAGCCCTCACTGTTTACAGTTGTGACGTGCTCACTGTTTATGGGTTTGGCGTTTTCACTGTTTATGGGTGTGACTTCTCACTGTTTATGGGTGTGACGTTCACACTGTTCTTGGTTCTGATCTTCATACTGTTTTTGAGAGTAATGTTCACTCTGTTTATGGTTCTGACATTCACACTGTTTATGTGTGTTACGTTCAAACTGTTTAAGGGTGTGAGGTTCTCTCTGTTTATGTGTGTGATGTTCACACTGTTTTTGGGTGTGATGTTCACACTGTTTATGGGTGTGAAGTTCACTCCGTTTATGGGTGTGACGTTCACACTGTTTATGGTTGTGACTTCTCATTGTTTATGGGTGTGACATTCACACTGTTTATGGGTGTGACGTTCTTAATGTTTATGGGTGTGAAGCCCTCACTGTTTATAGTTGTGACGTGCTCACTGTTTATGGGTTTGGCGTTTTCACTGTTTATGGGTGTGACGTTCACACTGTTTTTGGTTGTGATGTTCATACTGTTTTTGAGTGTGATGTTCACACTGTTTATGGTTGTGACATTCACACTGTTTATGGGTGTGACGTTCACACTGTTTAAGGGTGTGATGTTCTCACTGTTTATGTGTGTGATGTTTACACTGTTAAAGGTTATATCGTTCAAACTGTTTATGGGTGTGAGGTTCACACCGTTTATGGGTGTGACATTCACACTGTTTATGGGTGTGATCTTCTCACTGTTTATGGGTGTGACATTCAGACTGTTTTTGGCTCTGATCTTCACATTGTGTTTGCGTGTGATTTTAACACTGTTTATGGTTGTGACATTCACACTGTTTATGGGTGTGACGTTCACACTGTTTAGGGGTATGACATTCTCTCTGTTTATGTGTGTGATGTTCAAACTGTTTTTGGGTGTGATGTTCATACTGTTTATGGGTGTGACATTCACACTGTTTATGGGTATGACGTTCACACTCTTTAAGGGCGTGAAGTTCTCTCTGTTCATCGTTTTAACCGTCTCACTGTTTATGGATGTGTCGTTCACAGTGTTTATGGATTTGTCGTTCTCACTGTTTATGGGTGTGACATTCTCACTGTTTATCGGTGTGACATTCTCACTGTTCATGGTTGTGACGTTCTCACTGTTTATGGGTGTGACGTTCACACTGTTTTTGGGTGTGATGTTCATACTGTTTTTGGGTATGATGTTGGCACTGTTTATGGGTGTGATGTTCACACTGTTTTTGGTTGTGACGTTCACACTGTTTATGGGTGTGACGTTCTCACTGTTTATGCGTGTGACGTTCTCACTGTTTTTGTGTGTGATGTTCACACTGTTTTTGGTTGTGATGTGCATACTGTTTTTGAGTGTGATGTTCACACTGTTTATGGTTCTGACATTAGCACTGTTTATGGGTGTGACGTTCACACTGTTTAAGGGTGTGACGTTCTCACTGTTTATGTGTCTGATGTTTACACTGTTTTTGGGTATATCGTTCAAACTGTTTATGGGTGTGAGGTTCACACCATTTTTGGGTGTGACGTTCACACTGTTTATGGGTGTGACTTCTCACTGTTTATGGGTGTGACGTTCACACTGTTCTTGGGTGTGATGTTCATACTGTTTTTGGGTGTGGTGTTGACACTGGGTAATGTTCACACTGTTTTTGGGTGTGATGTTCACACTGTTTATGGGTGTCAAGTTCACTCCGTTTATGGGTGTGACGTTCACACTGTTTATGTGTGTGACTTCTCACTGTTTATGGGTGTGACGTTCACACTCATTATGGGTGTGACTTCTTATTGTTTATGGGTGTGACGTTCACACTGCTTATGGGTGTGACTTCTCATTGTTTATGGGTGCGACGTTCTCATTGTTTACGGTTATGATGTTCACACTGTTTATGGGTTTGACATTCACATTGTTACTGGGTGTGACGTTCACACTGTTTTTGGATGTGACGTTCACACTGTTTATGGGTGTGACATTCACACTGTTTATGGGTGTGACTTCTCACTGTTTATGGGAGTGATGTTCACTCTGTTTATGAGTGTTCCCTCTCACTGTTTATGGGTGTGACATTCTCACTGATTATCAGTGTGCCTTCTCACTATTATTGGGTGTGACTTCTCACTGTTTATGGGTGCGATGTTCTCACTGTTTATGGTTGTGGCATTCACACTGTTTATGGGTGTTACGTTCTCACTGTTCATGGGTGTGACATTCTCACTGTTTATGTGTGTGACGTTCACACTGTTTATGGATGTGACGTTCTCACTGTTTATGGGTGTGACGTTCTCCCAGTTTATGGGTGTGACATTCTCACTGTTTATGGGTGTGAAGTTCACACTGTTTTTGGTTGTGACCTCTCACCGTTTTTGGTTCTGATGTTCTCACTGTTTATGGGTGTGATGTTCTCACTGTTTATGGGTGTGACATTCACACTTTTTAAGGGTGTGATGTTCTCACTGTTTATGGGTGTGACATTCACACTTTTTAAGGGTGTGATGTTCTCACTGTTTATGGGTGTGACATTCACACTGTTTTTGGGTGTGATGTTCATACTGTTTTTGGGTGTGGTGTTGACACTGTTTATCGGTGTGTTGTTCACACTGTTTATGGGTGTGACATTCACACTGTTTATGGGTGTGACGTTCACACTGTTTATGGTTGTGACATTCTCACTCTTTATCGGTGTGACGTTCTCACTGTTTATGTGTGTGACGTTCACACTGTATATAGGTGTGACGTTCTCACTATTTATGTATGTGATGTTCTCACTGTTTTTGTGCGTGATGTTAACACTGTTTTTGGTTGTGATGTTCATACTGTTTTTGAGTCTAATGTTCACACTGTTTATGTTTGTGACATTCACACTGTTTATGGGTGTGACGTTCACACTGTTTAAGGGTGTGACGTTCTCACGGTTTATGTTTGTGATGTTTACACTGTTTTTGGGTATATCATTCACACTGTTTATGGGTGTGAGGTTCACACCGTTTATGGGTGTGACGTTCACACTGTTTATGGGTGTGACTTCTCACTGTTTATGGGTGTGACATTCTCACTGTTTATGGGTGTCACGTTCACACTTTTAGTGGGTGTGTCGTTCACACTGTTTATGGGTGTGACTTCTCATTGTTTATGGGTGTGACATTCTCATTGTTTACGGGTGTGATGTTCACACACTTTATGGGTGTGATGTTCTCACTGTTTATTGTTTTAACCGTCTCACTGTTTATGGGTGTGTCGTTCACACTGTTTATGGGTTTGACGTTCTCAGTGTTTTTGGTTTTGATGTGCTCATTGTATATGGGTGTGATGTTCTCAGTGTTTATGGGAGTGACATTCACACTGTTTTGGGTGTAATGTTCATAATGTTTTTGGGTGTGATGTTGACACTGTTTATGGGTGTGATGTTCATACTGTTTTTAGTTGTGACTTCTCACTGTTTATGGGTTTGACATCCTCACTCTTTATAGGTATGATGTTCACACTGTTTATGTGTGTGTCGTTCACATTGTTTATGGGTGTGACGTTTGCACTCTTTATGGGTGTGACTTTCTCACTGTTTATGGGTGTGACTTCTCACTCTTTATGGGTGTGACGTTCACACTGTTTTTGGTTGTGACTTCTCATTGGTTTTGGTTGTGATGTTCTCACTGTTTATGGGTGTGACTTCTCACTGTTTATGGGTGTGACATTCTCACTGTTTATGGGTGTGATGTTCACACTGTTTATGGGTGTGACGTTCTCACTGTTTATGGGTGTGATGTTCACCCTGTTTATGGGTGTGACGTTCTCACTGTTTATGGGTGTGGCATTCACACTGTTTATGGGGGTGACGTTCTCACTGTTTATGGGTGTGACGTTAACACTCTTCATGGGTGTGATGTTCTCAATGTTTAATGGTTTAACCGTCTCACTGTTTATGGGTGTGTCACTCTCCCTGTTTTATGGGTGTGATGTTCCTACTGTTTTTGGGTGTGACGTTTACACTGTTTATGGGTGTGATGTTCACACTGTTTATGGGTGTGACATTCACACTGTTTATGGGTGTGACGTTCACACTGTTTATGGGTGTGACGTTCTCACTGTTTATGTGTGTGACGTTCTCACTGTTTTTGGCTGTGACGTTCACACTGTTTTTGTGTGTGATGTTCACACTGTTTATGGGTTTGACATTCACACAGTTTATCGGTGTGACGTTCACACTGTTTATGGGTGTGACATTCTCACTGTTTATTGGTGTGACGTTCTCACTGTTCATGGTTGTAATGTTCTCACTGTTTATGGGTGTGAAGTTCACACTGTTTTTGGTTGTGACCTCTCACCGTTTTTGGTTCTGATGTTCTCATTGTTTATGGGTGTGATGTTCTCACTGTTTATGGGTGTGACATTCACACAGTTTTTGGGTGTGATGTTCATACTGTTTTTGGGTGTGGTGTTGACACTGTTTATCGGTGTGTTGTTCACACTGTTTATGGGTGTGACATTCACACTGTTTATGGGTGTGACGTTCACACTGTTTATGGGTGTGACGTTCTCACTGTTTATGTGTGTGACGTTCTCACTGTTTTTGGCTGTGACGTTCACACTGTTTTTGTGTGTGATGTTCACATTGTTTATGGGTTTGACGTTCACACTGTTTATGGGTGTCACGTTCACACTTTTAATGGGTGTGTCATTCACACTGTTTATGGGTGTGACTTCTCATTGTTTATGGGTGTGACATTCTCATTGTTTACGGGTGTGATGTTCACACTGTTTATGGGTGTGACATTCACACTGTTAATGGGTGTGACGTTCACACTGTCTATGGGTGTGACTTCTCACTGTTTATGGGTGTGATTTTCACAATGTTTATGAGTGTTACCTCTCACTGTTTATGAGAGTGACATTCTCACTGATTATCGGTGTGCCTTCTCACTATTTATGGGTGTGACTTCTCACTGTTTATGGGTGTGACATTCTCACTGTTTATGGGTGTGGCATTCTCTCTGTTTACGGGTGTGATGTTCTCCCTGTTTATGGGCATGATGTTCACACTGTTTTTGGGTGTAATGTTCATACTGTTTTTGGGTGTGATGTTGATTTTGTTTATGAATGTGATGTTCACACTGTTTATTGGTGTGACGTTCTCACTGTTTATGTGTGTGACGTTCACACTATTTTTGGGTGTGACATTCACACTGTTTATGGGTGTGACGTTCACACACTTTATGGGTGTGATGTTCTCACTGTTTATTGTTTTAACTGTCTCACTGTTTATGGGTGTGTCGTTCACACTGTTTATGGGTTTGACGTTTTCAGTGTTTTTGGTTCTGATGTGCTCACTGTATATGGGTGTGATGTTCTCAGTGTTTATGGGAGTGACATTCACACTGTTTTGGGTGTAATGTTCATAATGTTTTTGGGTGTGATGTTGACACTGTTTATGGGTGTTATGTTCATACTGTTTTTAGTTGTGACTTCTCACTGTTTATGGGTTTGACATCCTCACCCTTTATAGGTATTATGTTCACACTGTTTATGTGTGTGTCGTTCCCATTGTTTGTGGGTGTGACGTTTGCACTCTTTATGGGTGTGACTTTCTCACTGTTTCTGGGTGTGACTTTCACACTGTTTTTGGTTGTGACTTCTCATTGGTTTTGGTTGTGATGTTCTCACTGTTTATGGGTGTGACTTCTCACTGTTTATGGGTGTGATATTCTCACTGTTTATGGGTGTCACGTTCACACTTTTAATGGGTGAGTCCTTCACACTGTTTATGGGTGTGACTTCTCATTGTTTATGGGTGTGACTTCTCATTGTTTATGGGTGTGACGTTCTCATTGTTTACGGGTGCGATGTTCACACTATTTATGGGTGTGACGTTCACATTGTTAATGGGTGTGACCTTCACACTGTTTTTGGATGTGACGTTCTCATTGTTTATGGGTGTCACATCCACACTATCTATCGGTGTGACTTCTCACTGTTTATGGGTGTGATTTTCACACTGTTTATGAGTGTTACCTCTCACTGTTTATGAGTGTGACCTTCTCACTGATTATCGGTGTAGCGTTCTCACTGTTTATGGGTGTGACATTCACATTGTTTTTGGTTGTGATGTTCATACTGTTTTTGAGTGTGATGTTCACACTGTTTATGGTTGTGGCATTCTCTCTATTTATGGGTGTGACGTTCTCACTGTTTATGGGCGTGACATTCACACTGTTTTTGGCTGTGATGTTCATACTGTTTTTGGGTGTGATGTTGACACTGTTTATGGATGTGATGTTCACACTGTTTATGGGTGTGACATTCTCACTGTTTATGTGTGTGACGTTCACACTGTTTTTGGTTGTGATGTTCACACTTTTTTTGGGTGTGATGTTCACACTGTTTATGGGTATGACATTACGCACTGATTATGGGTGTGACGTTCACACTCTTTATGGGTGTGATGTTCTCACTGTTTATCGGTTTAACCGTCTCACTGTTTATGGGTGTGTCGTTCACATTGTTTTTGTCTTTGACGTTCTCAGTGTTTTTGGTTCTGATGTGCTCACTGTTTATGGGTGTGATGTTCTCACTGTTTATGGGAGTGACATTCACACTGTTATGGGTGTAATGTTCATAATGTTTTTGGGTGTGATGTTGACACTGTTTTTGGGTGTTATGTTCATACTGTTTTTAGTTGTGACTTCTCATTGTTTATGGCTTTGACATCCTCACTCTTTATAGGTATGATGTTCACACTGTTTATGTGTGTGTCGTTCACATTGTTTATGGGTGTGACGTTCTCACTGTTTATGGGTGTGACATTCTCACTGTTTTTGGGTGTGATGTTCTCACTGTTTATGGGTGTGACGTTCACACTGTTAATGGGTGTGATATTCTCACTGTTTTTGGATGTGACGTTCTCACTGTTTATGGGAGTGATGTTCACACTGCTTATGAGTGTTACATGTCACTGTTTATGGGTGTGACATTCTCACTGCTTATCGGTGTGCCTTCTCACTTTTTATGGTGAGACTTCTCGCTATTTATGGGTGTGACGTTCTCACTGTTTATGGGTGTGGCATTCACACTGTTTATGGGTGTGACTTCTCACTGTTTATGGGAGTGATGTTCACACTGTTTATGAGTGTTACCTCTTACTGTTTTTGGGTGTGACATTCTCACTGCTTATCGGTGTGCCTTCTCACTATTTGTGGGTGTGACTTTTCACTGTTTATGGGTGTGACGTTCTCACTGTTTATGGGTGTCGCATTCACACTGTTTATGGGTGTGATGTTCTCACTGTTTATGGGTGTGATGTTCACACTGTTTATGGGTGTGATGTTCTCACTGTTTATGGGTGTGATGTTCACACTGTTTTTGGGTGTGATGTTCATACTGTTTTTGGGTGTGATGTTTACACTGTTTATGGATGTGAAGTTCACACTGTTTATGGGTGTGAAGTTCTCACTGTATATGGGTGTGACATTCTCACTGTTTCTTTGCGTGACATTCACACTGTTTTTGGGTTTGATGTTCACTCTGTTTATGGGTGTGACGTTCTCACTGTTTATGTGTGTGATGTTCTCACTGTTTTTGGCTGTGACATTCACACTGTTTTTGTGTGTGATGTTCACACTGTTTATGGGTTTGACATTGACACTGTTTATCGGTGTGACGTTCACACTGTTTATGGGTGTGACGTTCTCACTGTTCATGGTTGTGATGTTCTCACTGTTTTTGGGTGTGAAGTTCACACTGTTTTTGGTTGTGACCTCTCACCGTTTTTGGTTCTGATGTTCTCACTGTTTATGGGTGTGATGTTCTCACTGTTTATGGGTGTGACATTCACACTTTTTAAGGGTGTGATGTTCTCACTGTTTATGGGTGTGACATTCACACTGTTTTTGGGTGTGATGTTCATACTGTTTTTGGGTGTGGTGTTGACACTGTTTATCGGTGTGATGTTCACACTGTTTATGGGTGTGACATTCACACTGTTTATGGGTGTGACATTCACACTTTTTATGGGTGTGACGTTCTCACTGTTTATGGGTGTGACTTCTCACTGTTTATGGGAGTGATGTTCACACTGTTTTTGGTTGTGATATTCACACTGTTTATTCGTGTGATGTTCACACTGTTTATGGGTGTGACTTCTCACTGTTTATGGGAGTGATGTTCGCACTGTTTATGAGTGTTCCCTCTCACTGTTTATGGGTGTGACATTCTCACTGATTATCAGTGTGCCTTCTCACTATTATTGGGTTTGACTTCTCACTGTTTATGGGTGTGATGTTCTCACTGTTTATGGTTGTGGCATTCACACTGTTTATGGGTGTTACGTTCTCACTGTTCATGGGTGTGACATTCTCACTGTTTATGTTGTGACGTTCACACTGTTTATGGATGTGACATTCTCACTGTTTATGGGTGTGACTTCTCATTGTTTATCAGTGTGACGTTCTCATTGTTTACGGGTGTGATGTCTCACTGTTTATGGGTGTGACATTCACACTGTTAATTGGTGTGATATTCTCCCTGTTTTTGGATGTGACGTTCTCACTGTTTATGGGTGTGACATTCACACTGTTTATGGGTGTGACTTCTCACTGTTTATGGGATTGATGTTCACACTGCTTATGAGTGTTACATGTCACTGTTTATGGGTGTGACATTCTCACTGCTTATCGGTGTGCCTTCTCACTTTTTATGGTGAGACTTCTTGCTGTTCATGGGTGTGATGTTCTCACTGTTTATGGGTGTGGCATTCACACTGTTTATGGGTGTGACTTCTCACTGTTTATGGGAGTGATGTTCACACTGTTTATGAGTGTTACCTCTTACTGTTTATGGGTGTGACATTCTCACTGCTTATCGGTGTGCCTTCTCACTATTTGTGCGTGTGACTTTTCACTGTTTATGGGTGTGACGTTCTCACTGTTTATGGGTGTCGCATTCACACTGTTTATGTGAGGTTCCAACCGTTTATGGGTGTGACGTTCACACTGTTTATGGGTGTGATCTTCTCACTGTTTATTGGTGGGACATTCATAATGTTTTTGGTTCTGATCTTCACACTGTTTTTGAGTGTGATTTTCACACTGTTTATGGCTGTGACATTCACACTGCTTATGGGTGTGACGTTCACACTGTTTAAGGGTGTGACGTTCTCTCTGTTTATGTGTGTGATGTTCGCACTGTTTTTGGGTGTGATGTTCTCACTGTTTATGGGTGTGACGTTCGCACTGTTTATGAGTTTGGCGTAATTGCTGTTTAGGGTCTGACGTTCTCACTGTTTGCGTGTGACGTTTGCACTGTTTATGGGTGTGACGTTCCCACTGTTTATGGGTGTGATATTCTCACTGTTTATGAGTGTGACGTTCTCACTGTTTATGTTGTGACGTTCTCAGTGTTTATGGTCTGGCATTTTTGCTGCTTAGGGTGTTAAGTTCTACCTATTTTTCGATGTGAATTTCACAATGTTTATGGGTGTGATGTTAACACTGTTAATGGATCTGACATTCACACTGTTAATGGATCTGACGTTCTCACTGTTTATGGTGATGAATTTTTGCTGCTTAGGGAGTTAAGTTCTACCTATTTTTCGATGTGAATTTCACAATGTGTATGGGTGTGATGTTAACACTGTTAATGTATCTGACGTCACACTGTTTATGGGTGTGACATGCTCACTGTTTATGGGTGTGACGTTCTCACTGTTTATGTGTGTGACATTCACACTGTTTTTAGATGTGATGTTCTCACTGTTTATTGGTGTGACGTTCTCACTGTTTATGGGTGTGAAGTTCTCATTGTTTATGGGTGTGAAGTTCACACTGTTTTTAGGTGTGACGTTCTCACTGGTTATGGGTGTGACGTTCTCACTGTTTATGGGTGTGATTTTCAAACTGTTTATGGGTGTGACTTCTCACTGTTTATGGGTGTGACGTTCACATTCATTATGGGTCTGACTTCTTTTTGTTTATGGGTGTGACGTTCACACTGCTTATGGGTGTGACTTCTCATTGTTTATGGGTGTGACGTTCTCATTGTTCACGGGTGTGATGTTCTCACTGTTTATGGGTGTGACATTCACACTGTTAATGGGTGTGATATTCTCACTGTTTTTGGATGTGACGTTCTCACTGTTTATGGGTGTGACATTCACACTGTTTATGGGTGTGACTTCTCACTGTTTATGGGAGTGATGTTCACACTGTTTATGAGTGTTACATGTCACTGTTTATGGGTGTGACATTCTCACTGCTTATCGGTGTGCCTTCTCACTTTTTATGGGTGAGACTTCTCGCTGTTTATGGGTGTGACGTTCTCACTGTTTATGGGTGTGGCATTCACACTGTTTATGGGTGTGACTTCTCACTTTTTATGGGAGTGATGTTCACACTGTTTATGAGTGTTACCTCTTACTGTTTATGGGTGTGACATTCTCACTGCTTATCGGTGTGCCTTCTCACTATTTGTGGGTGTGACTTTTCACTGTTTATGGGTGTGACGTTCTCACTGTTTATGGGTGTCGCATTCACACTGTTTATGGGTGTGACGTTCTCACTGTTTATGGGTGTGATGTTCACACTGTTTTTGGGTGTGATGTTCATACTGTTTTTGGGTGTGATGTTTACACTGTTTATGGATGTGAAGTTCACACTGTTTATGGGTGTGAAGTTCTCACTGTATATGGGTGTGACATTCTCACTGTTTCTTTGTGTGACATTCACACTGTTTTTGGGTTTGATGTTCACTCTGTTTTTGGGTGTGATGTTCACACTGTTTATGGGTGTGATGTTCACACGGTTTTTGGGTGTGATGTTCACACTGTTTATGGATGTGATGTTCACAATGTTTATGGGTGTGACGTTCTCACTGTATTTGGGTGTGACATTCTCACTGTTTCTTTGTGTGACATTCACACTGTTTTTGGGTTTGATGTTCGCACTGTTTTTGGGTGTGATGTTCACACTGTTTATCAGTGTGACGTTCTCAATGTTTATGTGTGTGACGTTCGCACTGTTTATTGGTGTGACGTTCTCAATGTTTATGTCTGTGACGTTCACACTGTTTATTGGTGTGAGGTTCTCACCATTTATGGGTGTGACGTTCACACTGTTTATGGGTGTGACTTCTCACTGTTTTTGGATATGACGTTCACACTGTTTTTGGTTGTGATCTTCATATTGTTTTTGAGTGTGATCTTCACACTGTTTATGGTTGTGACATTCACACTGTTTATGGGTGTGAAGTTCACATTGTTTATGGGTGTGACATTCTCACTGATTATCCTTGTGCCTTCTCACTATTTATGGGTGTGACTTCTCACTGTTTATGGGTGTGACGTTCTCACTGTTTATGGGTGTGGCATTCACACTGTTTATGGGTGTGACGTTCTCACTGTTTATCTGTTAAACCGTCTCACTGTTTATGGGAGTGTCGTTCACACTGTTGATGGGTTTGACGTTCTCACTGTTTTTGGTTCTGATGTTCTCACTGTTTATGGGTGTGATGTTCGCACTGTTTATGGGTGTGACCTTCACACTGTTTTTAAGTGAGACGTTCATACTGTTTTTGCATGTGAAATTGACACTGTTTATGGGTGTGATGTTCACACTGTTTATGGGTGTGACATTCTCACTGTTTATGGGTGTGACGTTCTCACTGTTTATGGGTGTGATTTTCAAACTGTTTATGGGTGTGACTTCTCACTGTTCATGGGTGTGACTTTCACATTCATTATGGGTCTGACTTCTTTTTGTTTATGGGTGTGACGTTCACACTGCTTATGGGTGTGACTTCTCATTGTTTATCGGTGTGACGTTCTCATTGTTTACGGGTGTGATATTCTCACTGTTTTTGGATGTGACGTTCTCACTGTTTATGGGTGTGACATTCACACTGTTTATGGGTGTGACTTCTCACTGTTTATGGGTGTGATGTTCACACTGCTTATGAGTGTTACATGTCACTGTTTATGAGTGTGACATTCTCACTGCTTATCGGTGTGCCTTCTCACTTTTTATGGGTGAGACTTCTCGCTGTTTATGGGTGTGACGTTCTCACTGTTTATGGGTGTGGCATTCACACTGTTTATGGGTGTGACTTCTCACTGTTTATGGGAGTGATGTTCACACTGTTTATGAGTGTTACCTCTTACTGTTTATGGGTGTGACATTCTCACTGCTTATCGGTGTGCTTTCTCACTATTTGTGGGTGTGACTTTTCACTGTTTATGGGTGTGACGTTCTCACTGTTTATGGGTGTCGCATTCACACTGTTTATGGGTGTGACGTTCTCACTGTTTATGGGTGTGATGTTCACACTGTTTTTGGGTGTGATGTTCATACTGTTTTTGGGTGTGATGTTTACACTGTTTATGGATGTGAAGTTCACACTGTTTATGGGTGTGAAGTTCTCACTGTATATGGGTGTGACATTCTCACTGTTTCTTTGTGTGACATTCACACTGTTTTTGGGTTTGATGTTCACTCTGTTTTTGGGTGTGATGTTCACACTGTTTATGGGTGTGATGTTCACACGGTTTTTGGGTGTGATGTTCACACTGTTTATGGATGTGATGTTCACAATGTTTATGGGTGTGACGTTCTCACTGTATTTGGGTGTGACATTCTCACTGTTTCTTTGTGTGACATTCACACTGTTTTTGGGTTTGATGTTCGCACTGTTTTTGGGTGTGATGTTCACACTGTTTATCAGTGTGACGTTCTCAATGTTTATGTGTGTGACGTTCGCACTGTTTATTGGTGTGACGTTCTCAATGTTTATGTCTGTGACGTTCACACTGTTTATTGGTGTGAGGTTCTCACCATTTATGGGTGTGACGTTCACACTGTTTATGGGTGTGACTTCTCACTGTTTGTGGATGTGACGTTCACACTGTTTATGGGTGTGATCTTCACACTGTTTATGGTTGTGACATTCACACTGTTTATGGGTGTGAAGTTCACATTGTTTATGGGTGTGACATTCTCACTGATTATCCTTGTGCCTTCTCACTATTTATGGGTGTGACTTCTCACTGTTTATGGGTGTGACGTTCTCACTGTTTATGGGTGTGGCATTCACACTGTTTATGGGTGTGACGTTCTCACTGTTTATCTGTTAAACCGTCTCACTGTTTATGGGAGTGTCGTTCACACTGTTGATGGGTTTGACGTTCTCACTGTTTTTGGTTCTGATGTTCTCACTGTTTATGGGTGTGATGTTCGCACTGTTTATGGGTGTGACCTTCACACTGTTTTTAAGTGTGACGTTCATACTGTTTTTGCATGTGAAATTGACACTGTTTATGGGTGTGATGTTCACACTGTTTATGGGTGTGACATTCTCACTGTTTATGGGTGTGACGTTCTCCCAGTTTATGGGTGTGACATTCACACTGTTTATGGGTGTGACATTCACACTGTTTATGGGTGTGACGTTCTTAATGTTTATGGGTGTGAAGCCCTCACTGTTTATAGTTGTGACGTGCTCACTGTTTATGGGTTTGGCGTTTTCACTGTTTATGGGTGTGACGTTCACACTGTTTTTGGTTGTGATGTTCATACTGTTTTTGAGTGTGATGTTCACACTGTTTATGGTTGTGACATTCACACTGTTTATGGGTGTGACGTTCACACTGTTTAAGGGTGTGATGTTCTCACTGTTTATGTGTGTGATGTTTACACTGTTAAAGGTTATATCGTTCAAACTGTTTATGGGTGTGAGGTTCACACCGTTTATGGGTGTGACGTTCACACTGTTTATGGGTGTGATCTTCTCACTGTTTATGGGTGTGACGTTCAGACTGTTTTTGGCTCTGATCTTCACATTGTGTTTGCGTGTGATTTTAACACTGTTTATGGTTGTGACATTCACACTGTTTATGGGTGTGACGTTCACACTGTTTAGGGGTATGACGTTCTCTCTGTTTATGTGTGTGATGTTCAAACTGTTTTTGGGTGTGATGTTCATACTGTTTATGGGTGTGACATTCACACTGTTTATGGGTATGACGTTCACACTCTTTAAGGGCGTGAAGTTCTCACTGTTTATCGTTTTAACCGTCTCACTGTTTATGGATGTGTCGTTCACAGTGTTTATGGATTTGTCGTTCTCACTGTTTATGGGTGTGACATTCTCACTGTTTATCGGTGTGACATTCTCACTGTTCATGGTTGTGACGTTCTCACTGTTTATGGGTGTGACGTTCACACTGTTTTTGGGTGTGATGTTCATACTGTTTTTGGGTATGATGTTGGCACTGTTTATGGGTGTGATGTTCACACTGTTTTTTGTTGTGACGTTCACACTGTTTATGGGTGTGACGTTCAAACTGTTTAAGGGTGTGAGGTTCTCTCTGTTTATGTGTGTGATGTTCACACTGTTTTTGGGTGTGATGTTCACACTGTTTATGGGTGTGAAGTTCACTCCGTTTATGGGTGTGACGTTCACACTGTTTATGGTTGTGACTTCTCATTGTTTATGGGTGTGACATTCACACTGTTTATGGGTGTGACGTTCTTAATGTTTATGGGTGTGAAGCCCTCACTGATTATAGTTGTGACGTGCTCACTGTTTATGGGTTTGGCGTTTTCACTGTTTATGGGTGTGACGTTCACACTGTTTTTGGTTGTGATGTTCATACTGTTTTTGAGTGTGATGTTCACACTGTTTATGGTTGTGACATTCACACTGTTTATGGGTGTGACGTTCACACTGTTTAAGGGTGTGATGTTCTCACTGTTTATGTGTGTGATGTTTACACTGTTAAAGGTTATATCGTTCAAACTGTTTATGGGTGTGAGGTTCACACCGTTTATGGGTGTGACGTTCACACTGTTTATGGGTGTGATCTTCTCACTGTTTATGGGTGTGACATTCAGACTGTTTTTGGCTCTGATCTTCACATTGTGTTTGCGTGTGATTTTAACACTGTTTATGGTTGTGACATTCACACTGTTTATGGGTGTGACGTTCACACTGTTTAGGGGTATGACGTTCTCTCTGTTTATGTGTGTGATGTTCAAACTGTTTTTGGGTGTGATGTTCATACTGTTTATGGGTGTGACATTCACACTGTTTATGGGTATGACGTTCACACTCTTTAAGGGCGTGAAGTTCTCACTGTTTATCGTTTTAACCGTCTCACTGTTTATGGATGTGTCGTTCACAGTGTTTATGGATTTGTCGTTCTCACTGTTTATGGGTGTGACATTCTCACTGTTTATCGGTGTGACATTCTCACTGTTCATGGTTGTGACGTTCTCACTGTTTATGGGTGTGACGTTCACACTGTTTTTGGGTGTGATGTTCATACTGTTTTTGGGTATGATGTTGGCACTGTTTATGGGTGTGATGTTCACACTGTTTTTGGTTGTGATGTTCACGCTGTTTATGGGTGTGACGTTCTCACTGTTTATGCGTGTGACGTTCTCACTGTTTTTGTGTGTGATGTTCACACTGTTTTTGGTTGTGATGTGCATACTGTTTTTGAGTGTGATGTTCACACTGTTTATGGTTCTGACATTAGCACTGTTTATGGGTGTGACGTTCACACTGTTTAAGGGTGTGACGTTCTCACTGTTTATGTGTCTGATGTTTACACTGTTTTTGGGTATATCGTTCAAACTGTTTATGGGTGTGAGGTTCACACCATTTTTGGGTGTGACGTTCACACTGTTTATGGGTGTGACTTCTCACTGTTTATGGGTGTGACGTTCACACTGTTCTTGGTTCTGATCTTCATACTGTTTTTGAGAGTAATGTTCACTCTGTTTATGGTTCTGACATTCACACTGTTTATGGGTGTTACGTTCACACTGTTTAAGGGTGTGAGGTTCTCTCTGTTTATGTGGGTAATGTTCACACTGTTTTTGGGTGTGATGTTCACACTGTTTATGGGTGTCAAGTTCACTCCGTTTATGGGTGTGACGTTCACACTGTTTATGTGTGTGACTTCTCACTGTTTATGGGTGTGACGTTCACACTCATTATGGGTGTGACTTCTTATTGTTTATGGGTGTGACGTTCACACTGCTTATGGGTGTGACTTCTCATTGTTTATGGGTGCGACGTTCTCATTGTTTACGGTTATGATGTTCACACTGTTTATGGGTTTGACATTCACATTGTTACTGGGTGTGACGTTCACACTGTTTTTGGATGTGACGTTCACACTGTTTATGGGTGTGACATTCACACTGTTTATGGGTGTGACTTCTCACTGTTTATGGGAGTGATGTTCACTCTGTTTATGAGTGTTCCCTCTCACTGTTTATGGGTGTGACATTCTCACTGATTATCAGTGTGCCTTCTCACTATTATTGGGTGTGACTTCTCACTGTTTATGGGTGCGATGTTCTCACTGTTTATGGTTGTGGCATTCACACTGTTTATGGGTGTTACGTTCTCACTGTTCATGGGTGTGACATTCTCACTGTTTATGTGTGTGACGTTCACACTGTTTATGGATGTGACGTTCTCACTGTTTATGGGTGTGACGTTCTCCCAGTTTATGGGTGTGACATTCTCACTGTTTATGGGTGTGAAGTTCACACTGTTTTTGGTTGTGACCTCTCACCGTTTTTGGTTCTGATGTTCTCACTGTTTATGGGTGTGATGTTCTCACTGTTTATGGGTGTGACATTCACACTTTTTAAGGGTGTGATGTTCTCACTGTTTATGGGTGTGACATTCACACTGTTTTTGGGTGTGATGTTCATACTGTTTTTGGGTGTGGTGTTGACACTGTTTATCGGTGTGTTGTTCACACTGTTTATGGGTGTGACATTCACACTGTTTATGGGTGTGACGTTCACACTGTTTATGGTTGTGACATTCTCACTCTTTATCGGTGTGACGTTCTCACTGTTTATGTGTGTGACGTTCACACTGTTTAAAGGTGTGACGTTCACACTGTATATAGGTGTGACGTTCTCACTATTTATGTATGTGATGTTCTCACTGTTTTTGTGCGTGATGTTAACACTGTTTTTGGTTGTGATGTTCATACTGTTTTTGAGTCTAATGTTCACACTGTTTATGTTTGTGACATTCACACTGTTTATGGGTGTGACGTTCACACTGTTTAAGGGTGTGACGTTCTCACGGTTTATGTTTGTGATGTTTACACTGTTTTTGGGTATATCATTCACACTGTTTATGGGTGTGAGGTTCACACCGTTTATGGGTGTGACGTTCACACTGTTTATGGGTGTGACTTCTCACTGTTTATGGGTGTGACATTCTCACTGTTTATGGGTGTCACGTTCACACTTTTAGTGGGTGTGTCGTTCACACTGTTTATGGGTGTGACTTCTCATTGTTTATGGGTGTGACATTCTCATTGTTTACGGGTGTGATGTTCACACACTTTATGGGTGTGATGTTCTCACTGTTTATTGTTTTAACCGTCTCACTGTTTATGGGTGTGTCGTTCACACTGTTTATGGGTTTGACGTTCTCAGTGTTTTTGGTTTTGATGTGCTCATTGTATATGGGTGTGATGTTCTCAGTGTTTATGGGAGTGACATTCACACTGTTTTGGGTGTAATGTTCATAATGTTTTTGGGTGTGATGTTGACACTGTTTATGGGTGTTATGTTCATACTGTTTTTAGTTGTGACTTCTCACTGTTTATGGGTTTGACATCCTCACTCTTTATAGGTATGATGTTCACACTGTTTATGTGTGTGTCGTTCACATTGTTTATGGGTGTGACGTTTGCACTCTTTATGGGTGTGACTTTCTCACTGTTTATGGGTGTGACTTCTCACTCTTTATGGGTGTGACGTTCACACTGTTTTTGGTTGTGACTTCTCATTGGTTTTGGTTGTGATGTTCTCACTGTTTATGGGTGTGACGTTCTCACTGTTTATGGGTGTGATGTTCACCCTGTTTATGGGTGTGACGTTCTCACTGTTTATGGGTGTGGCATTCACACTGTTTATGGGGGTGACGTTCTCACTGTTTATGGGTGTGACGTTAACACTCTTCATGGGTGTGATGTTCTCAATGTTTAATGGTTTAACCGTCTCACTGTTTATGGGTGTGTCACTCTCCCTGTTTTATGGGTGTGATGTTCCTACTGTTTTTGGGTGTGACGTTTACACTGTTTATGGGTGTGATGTTCACACTGTTTATGGGTGTGACATTCACACTGTTTATGGGTGTGACGTTCACACTGTTTATGGGTGTGACGTTCTCACTGTTTATGTGTGTGACGTTCTCACTGTTTTTGGCTGTGACGTTCACACTGTTTTTGTGTGTGATGTTCACACTGTTTATGGGTTTGACATTCACACAGTTTATCGGTGTGACGTTCACACTGTTTATGGGTGTGACATTCTCACTTTTTATTGGTGTGACGTTCTCACTGTTCATGGTTGTAATGTTCTCACTGTTTATGGGTGTGAAGTTCACACTGTTTTTGGTTGTGACCTCTCACCGTTTTTGGTTCTGATGTTCTCACTGTTTATGGGTGTGATGTTCTCACTGTTTATGGGTGTGACATTCACACAGTTTTTGGGTGTGATGTTCATACTGTTTTTGGGTGTGGTGTTGACACTGTTTATCGGTGTGTTGTTCACACTGTTTATGGGTGTGACATTCACACTGTTTATGGGTGTGACGTTCACACTGTTTATGGGTGTGACGTTCTCACTGTTTATGTGTGTGACGTTCTCACTGTTTTTGGCTGTGACGTTCACACTGTTTTTGTGTGTGATGTTCACACTGTTTATGGGTTTGACGTTCACACTGTTTATGGGTGTCACGTTCACACTTTTAATGGGTGTGTCATTCACACTGTTTATGGGTGTGACTTCTCATTGTTTATGGGTGTGACATTCTCATTGTTTACGGGTGTGATGTTCACACTGTTTATGGGTGTGACATTCACACTGTTAATGGGTGTGACGTTCACACTGTCTATGGGTGTGACTTCTCACTGTTTATGGGTGTGATTTTCACAATGTTTATGAGTGTTACCTCTCACTGTTTATGAGAGTGACATTCTCACTGATTATCGGTGTGCCTTCTCACTATTTATGGGTGTGACTTCTCACTGTTTATGGGTGTGACATTCTCACTGTTTATGGGTGTGGCATTCTCTCTGTTTATGGGTGTGATGTTCTCCCTGTTTATGGGCATGATGTTCACACTGTTTTTGGGCGTGATGTTCATACTGTTTTTGGGTGTGATGTTGATTTTGTTTATGGATGTGATGTTCACACTGTTTATTGGTGTGACGTTCTCACTGTTTATGTGTGTGACGTTCACACTATTTTTGGGTGTGACATTCACACTGTTTATGGGTGTGACGTTCACACACTTTATGGGTGTGGTGTTCTCACTGTTTATTGTTTTAACTGTCTCACTGTTTATGGGTGTGTCGTTCACACTGTTTATGGGTTTGACGTTTTCAGTGTTTTTGGTTCTGATGTGCTCACTGTATATGGGTGTGATGTTCTCAGTGTTTATGGGAGTGACATTCACACTGTTTTGGGTGTAATGTTCATAATGTTTTTGGGTGTGATGTTGACACTGTTTATGGGTGTTATGTTCATACTGTTTTTAGTTGTGACTTCTCACTGTTTATGGGTTTGACATCCTCACCCTTTATAGGTATTATGTTCACACTGTTTATGTGTGTGTCGTTCCCATTGTTTGTGGGTGTGACGTTTGCACTCTTTATGGGTGTGACTTTCTCACTGTTTCTGGGTGTGACTTTCACACTGTTTTTGGTTGTGACTTCTCATTGGTTTTGGTTGTGATGTTCTCACTGTTTATGGGTGTGACTTCTCACTGTTTATGGGTGTGATATTCTCACTGTTTATGGGTGTCACGTTCACACTTTTAATGGGTGAGTCCTTCACACTGTTTATGGGTGTGACTTCTCATTGTTTATGGGTGTGACTTCTCATTGTTTATGGGTGTGACGTTCTCATTGTTTACGGGTGCGATGTTCACACTATTTATGGGTGTGACGTTCACATTGTTAATGGGTGTGACCTTCACACTGTTTTTGGATGTGACGTTCTCATTGTTTATGGGTGTCACATCCACACTATCTATCGGTGTGACTTCTCACTGTTTATGGTTGTGATTTTCACACTGTTTATGAGTGTTACCTCTCACTGTTTATGAGTGTGACCTTCTCACTGATTATCGGTGTAGCGTTCTCACTGTTTATGGGTGTGACATTCACATTGTTTTTGGTTGTGATGTTCATACTGTTTTTGAGTGTGATGTTCACACTGTTTATGGTTGTGGCATTCTCTCTATTTATGGGTGTGACGTTCTCACTGTTTATGGGCTTGACATTCACACTGTTTTTGGCTGTGATGTTCATACTGTTTTTGGGTGTGATGTTGACACTGTTTATGGATGTGATGTTCACACTGTTTATGGGTGTGACATTCTCACTGTTTATGTGTGTGACGTTCACACTGTTTTTGGTTGTGATGTTCACACTTTTTTTGGGTGTGATGTTCACACTGTTTATGGGTGTGACATTACACACTGATTATGGGTGTGACGTTCACACTCTTTATGGGTGTGATGTTCTCACTGTTTATCGGTTTAACCGTCTCACTGTTTATGGGTGTGTCGTTCACATTGTTTTTGTCTTTGACGTTCTCAGTGTTTTTGGTTCTGATGTGCTCACTGTTTATGGGTGTGATGTTCTCACTGTTTATGGGAGTGACATTCACACTGTTATGGGTGTAATGTTAATAAGTTTTTGGGTGTGATGTTGACACTGTTTTTGGGTGTTATGTTCATACTGTTTTTAGTTGTGACTTCTCATTGTTTATGGCTTTGACATCCTCACTCTTTATAGGTATGATGTTCACACTGTTTATGTGTGTGTCGTTCACATTGTTTATGGGTGTGACGTTCTCACTGTTTATGGGTGTGACGTTCTCACTGTTTTTGGGTGTGATGTTCTCACTGTTTATGGGTGTGACGTTCACACTGTTAATGGGTGTGATATTCTCACTGTTTTTGGATGTGACGTTCTCACTGTTTATGGGTGTGACATTCACACTGTTTATGGGTGTGACTTCTCACTGTTTATGGGATTGATGTTCACACTGCTTATGAGTGTTACATGTCACTGTTTATGGGTGTGACATTCTCACTGCTTATTGGTGTGCCTTCTCACTTTTTATGGTGAGACTTCTCGCTATTTATGGGTGTGACGTTCTCACTGTTTATGGATGTGGCATTCACACTGTTTATGGGTGTGACTTCTCACTGTTTATGGGAGTGATGTTCACACTGTTTATGAGTGTTACCTCTTACTGTTTTTGGGTGTGACATTCTCACTGCTTATCGGTGTGCCTTCTCACTATTTGTGGGTGTGACTTTTCACTGTTTATGGGTGTGACGTTCTCACTGTTTATGGGTGTCGCATTCACACTGTTTATGGGTGTGATGTTCTCACTGTTTATGGGTGTGATGTTCACACTGTTTATGGGTGTGATGTTCTCACTGTTTATGGGTGTGATGTTCACACTGTTTTTGGGTGTGATGTTCATACTGTTTTTGGGTGTGATGTTTACACTGTTTATGGATGTGAAGTTCACACTGTTTATGGGTGTGAAGTTCTCACTGTATATGGGTGTGACATTCTCACTGTTTCTTTGCGTGACATTCACACTGTTTTTGGGTTTGATGTTCACTCTGTTTATGGGTGTGACGTTCTCACTGTTTATGTGTGTGATATTCTCACTGTTTTTGGCTGTGACATTCACACTGTTTTTGTGTGTGATCTTCACACTGTTTATGGGTTTGACATTGACACTGTTTATCGGTGTGACGTTCACACTTTTTAAGGGTGTGATGTTCTCACTGTTTATGGGTGTGACATTCACACTGTTTTTGGGTGTGATGTTCATACTGTTTTTGGGTGTGGTGTTGACACTGTTTATCGGTGTGATGTTCACACTGTTTATGGGTGTGACATTCACACTGTTTATGGGTGTGACATTCACACTTTTTATGGGTGTGACGTTCTCACTGTTTATGGGTGTGACTTCTCACTGTTTATGGGAGTGATGTTCACACTGTTTTTGGTTGTGATATTCACACTGTTTATTCGTGTGATGTTCACACTGTTTATGGGTGTGACTTCTCACTGTTTATGGGAGTGATGTTCGCACTGTTTATGAGTGTTCCCTCTCACTGTTTATGGGTGTGACATTCTCACTGATTATCAGTGTGCCTTCTCACTATTATTGGGTTTGACTTCTCACTGTTTATGGGTGTGATGTTCTCACTGTTTATGGTTGTGGCATTCACACTGTTTATGGGTGTTACGTTCTCACTGTTCATGGGTGTGACATTCTAACTGTTTATGTGTGTGACGTTCACACTGTTTATGGATGTGACATTCTCACTGTTTATGGGTGTGACTTCTCATTGTTTATCAGTGTGACGTTCTCATTGTTTACGGGTGTGATGTCTCACTGTTTATGGGTGTGACATTCACACTGTTAATTGGTGTGATATTCTCCCTGTTTTTGGATGTGATGTTCTCACTTTTTATGGGTGTGACATTCACACTGTTTATGGGTGTGACTTCTCACTGTTTATGGGATTGATGTTCACACTGCTTATGAGTGTTACATGTCACTGTTTATGGGTGTGACATTCTCACTGCTTATCGGTGTGCCTTCTCACTTTTTATGGTGAGACTTCTCGCTGTTTATGGGTGTGATGTTCTCACTGTTTATGGGTGTGGCATTCACACTGTTTATGGGTGTGACTTCTCACTGTTTATGGGAGTGATGTTCACACTGTTTATGAGTGTTACCTCTTACTGTTTATGTGTGTGACATTCTCACTGCTTATCGGTGTGCCTTCTCACTATTTGTGCGTGTGACTTTTCACTGTTTATGGGTGTGACGTTCTCACTGTTTATGGGTGTCGCATTCACACTGTTTATGTGAGGTTCCAACCGTTTATGGGTGTGACGTTCACACTGTTTATGGGTGTGATCTTCTCACTGTTTATTGGTGGGACATTCATAATGTTTTTGGTTCTGATCTTCACACTGTTTTTGAGTGTGATTTTCACACTGTTTATGGCTGTGACATTCACACTGCTTATGGGTGTGACGTTCACACTGTTTAAGGGTGTGACGTTCTCTCTGTTTATGTGTGTGATGTTCGCACTGTTTTTGGGTGTGATGTTCTCACTGTTTATGGGTGTGACGTTCGCACTGTTTATGAGTTTGGCGTAATTGCTGTTTAGGGTCTGACGTTCTCACTGTTTGCGTGTGACGTTTGCACTGTTTATGGGTGTGACGTTCCCACTGTTTATGGGTGTGATATTCTCACTGTTTATGAGTGTGACGTTCTCACTGTTTATGTTGTGACGTTCTCACTGTTTATGGTCTGGCATTTTTGCTGCTTAGGGTGTTAAGTTCTACCTATTTTTCGATGTGAATTTCACAATGTTTATGGGTGTGATGTTAACACTGTTAATGGATCTGACATTCACACTGTTAATGGATCTGACGTTCTCACTGTTTATGGTGATGAATTTTTGCTGCTTAGGGAGTTAAGTTCTACCTATTTTTCGATGTGAATTTCACAATGTGTATGGGTGTGATGTTAACACTGTTAATGTATCTGACGTCACACTGTTTATGGGTGTGACATGCTCACTGTTTATGGGTGTGACGTTCTCACTGTTTATGTGTGTGACATTCACACTGTTTTTAGGTGTGACGTTCTCACTGGTTATGGGTGTGACGTTCTCGCTGTTTATGGGTGTGATTTTCAAACTGTTTATGGGTGTGACTTCTCACTGTTTATGGGTGTGACGTTCACATTCATTATGGGTCTGACTTCTTTTTGTTTATGGGTGTGACGTTCACACTGCTTATGGGTGTGACTTCTCATTGTTTATGGGTGTGACGTTCTCATTGTTCACGGGTGTGATGTTCTCACTGTTTATGGGTGTGACATTCACACTGTTAATGGGTGTGATATTCTCACTGTTTTTGGATGTGACGTTCTCACTGTTTATGGGTGTGACATTCACACTGTTTATGGGTGTGACTTCTCACTGTTTATGGGAGTGATGTTCACACTGTTTATGAGTGTTACATGTCACTGTTTATGGGTGTGACATTCTCACTGCTTATCGGTGTGCCTTCTCACTTTTTATGGGTGAGACTTCTCGCTGTTTATGGGTGTGACGTTCTCACTGTTTATGGGTGTGGCATTCACACTGTTTATGGGTGTGACTTCTCACTTTTTATGGGAGTGATGTTCACACTGTTTATGAGTGTTACCTCTTACTGTTTATGGGTGTGACATTCTCACTGCTTATCGGTGTGCCTTCTCACTATTTGTGGGTGTGACTTTTCACTGTTTATGGGTGTGACGTTCTCACTGTTTATGGGTGTCGCATTCACACTGTTTATGGGTGTGACGTTCTCACTGTTTATGGGTGTGATGTTCACACTGTTTTTGGGTGTGATGTTCATACTGTTTTTGGGTGTGATGTTTACACTGTTTATGGATGTGAAGTTCACACTGTTTATGGGTGTGAAGTTCTCACTGTATATGGGTGTGACATTCTCACTGTTTCTTTGTGTGACATTCACACTGTTTTTGGGTTTGATGTTCACTCTGTTTTTGGGTGTGATGTTCACACTGTTTATGGGTGTGATGTTCACACGGTTTTTGGGTGTGATGTTCACACTGTTTATGGATGTGATGTTCACAATGTTTATGGGTGTGACGTTCTCACTGTATTTGGGTGTGACATTCTCACTGTTTCTTTGTGTGACATTCACACTGTTTTTGGGTTTGATGTTCGCACTGTTTTTGGGTGTGATGTTCACACTGTTTATCAGTGTGACGTTCTCAATGTTTATGTGTGTGACGTTCGCACTGTTTATTGGTGTGACGTTCTCAATGTTTATGTCTGTGACGTTCACACTGTTTATTGGTGTGAGGTTCTCACCATTTATGGGTGTGACGTTCACACTGTTTATGGGTGTGACTTCTCACTGTTTTTGGATATGACGTTCACACTGTTTTTGGTTGTGATCTTCATATTGTTTTTGAGTGTGATCTTCACACTGTTTATGGTTGTGACATTCACACTGTTTATGGGTGTGAAGTTCACATTGTTTATGGGTGTGACATTCTCACTGATTATCCTTGTGCCTTCTCACTATTTATGGGTGTGACTTCTCACTGTTTATGGGTGTGACGTTCTCACTGTTTATGGGTGTGACATTCACACTGTTTATGGGTGTGACATTCACACTGTTTATGGGTGTGACGTTCTTAATGTTTATGGGTGTGAAGCCCTCACTGTTTATAGTTGTGACGTGCTCACTGTTTATGGGTTTGGCGTTTTCACTGTTTATGGGTGTGACGTTCACACTGTTTTTGGTTGTGATGTTCATACTGTTTTTGAGTGTGATGTTCACACTGTTTATGGTTGTGACATTCACACTGTTTATGGGTGTGACGTTCACACTGTTTAAGGGTGTGATGTTCTCACTGTTTATGTGTGTGATGTTTACACTGTTAAAGGTTATATCGTTCAAACTGTTTATGGGTGTGAGGTTCACACCGTTTATGGGTGTGATCTTCTCACTGTTTATGGGTGTGACGTTCAGACTGTTTTTGGCTCTGATCTTCACATTGTTTTTGCGTGTGATTTTAACACTGTTTATGGTTGTGACATTCACACTGTTTATGGGTGTGACGTTCACACTGTTTAGGGGTATGACATTCTCTCTGTTTATGTGTGTGATGTTCAAACTGTTTTTTGGTGTGATGTTCATACTGTTTATGGGTGTGACATTCACACTGTTTATGGGTATGACGTTCACACTCTTTAAGGGCGTGAAGTTCTCACTGTTTATCGTTTTAACCGTCTCACTGTTTATGGATGTGTCGTTCACAGTGTTTATGGATTTGTCGTTCTCACTGTTTATGGGTGTGACATTCTCACTGTTTATCGGTATGACTTTCTCACTGTTCATGGTTGTGATGTTCTCACTGTTTATGGGTGTGACGTTCACACTGTTTTTGGGTGTGATGTTCATACTGTTTTTGGGTATGATGTTGGCACTGTTTATGGGTGTGATGTTCACACTGTTTTTGGTTGTGACGTTCACACTGTTTATGGGTGTGACGTTCTCACTGTTTATGTGTGTGACGTTCTCACTGTTTTTGTGTGTGACGTTCACAATGTTTTTGGTTCTAACATTAGCACTGTTTATGGGTGTGACGTTCACACTGTTTAAGGGTGTGACGTTCTCACTGTTTATGTGTCTGATGTTTACACTGTTTTTGGGTATATCGTTCAAACTGTTGATGGGTGTGAAGTTCACACCATTTATGGGTGTGACGTTCACACTGTTTATGGGTGTGACTTCTCACTGTTTATGGGTGTGACGTTCTCACTGTTTATCGGTGTGACATTCTCAATGTTTATGTGTCTGATGTTTACACTGTTTTTCGGTATATCGTTCAAACTGTTTATGGGTGTGAAGTTTCACTGTTTATGGGTGTGACTTCTCACTGTTTATGGGTGTGACGTTCACACTGTTCTTGGTTCTGATCTTCATACTGTTTTTGAGAGTAATGTTCACTCTGTTTATGGTTCTGACATTCACACTGTTTATGGGTGTTACGTTCACACTGTTTAAGGGTGTGAGGTTCTCTCTGTTTATGTGTGTGATGTTCACACTGTTTTTGGGTGTGATGTTCACATTGTTTATGGGTGTGAAGTTCACTCCGTTTATGGGTGTGACGTTCACACTGTTTATGGGTGTGACTTCTCATTGTTTATGGGTGTGACATTCACACTGTTTATGGGTGTGACGTTCTTAATGTTTATGGGTGTGAAGCCCTCACTGTTTACAGTTGTGACGTGCTCACTGTTTATGGGTTTGGCGTTTTCACTGTTTATGGGTGTGACGTTCACACTGTTTTTGGTTGTGATGTTCATACTGTTTTTGAGTGTGATGTTCACACTGTTTATGGTTGTGACATTCACACTGTTTATGGGTGTGACGTTCACACTGTTTAAGGGTGTGATGTTCTCACTGTTTATGTGTGTGATGTTTACACTGTTAAAGGTTATATCGTTCAAACTGTTTATGGGTGTGAGGTTCACACCGTTTATGGGTGTGAGGTTCACACCGTTTATGGGTGTGACGTTCACACTGTTTATGGGTGTGATCTTCTCACTGTTTATGGGTGTGACGTTCAGACTGTTTTTGGCTCTGATCTTCACATTGTTTTTGCGTGTGATTTTAACACTGTTTATGGTTGTGACATTCACACTGTTTATGGGTGTGACGTTCACACTGTTTAGGGGTATGACGTTCTCTCTTTTTATGTGTGTGATGTTCAAACTGTTTTTGGGTGTGATGTTCATACTGTTTATGGGTGTGACATTCACACTGTTTATGTGTCTGATGTTTACACTGTTTTTGGGTATATCGTTCAAACTGTTTATGGGTGTGAGGTTCACACCGTTTATGGGTGTGACGTTCACACTGTTTATGGGTGTGACTTCTCACTGTTTATGGGTGTGACGTTCACACTCATTATGGGTATGACTTCTTATTGTTTATGGGTGTGACGTTCACACTGTTTATGGGTGTGACTTCTCACTGTTTATGGGTGTGACGTTCACACTCATTATGGGTATGACTTCTTATTGTTACTGGGTGTGACGTTCACACTGTTTATGGGTGTGACATTCACACTGTTTATGGGTGTGACTTCTCACTGTTTATGGGAGTGATGTTCACTCTGTTAATGAGTTTTCCCTCTCACTGTTTATGGGTGTGACATTCTCACTGATTATCAGTGTGCCTTCTCACTATTATTGGGTGTGACCTCTCACTGTTTATGGGTGCGATGTTCTCACTGTTTATGGTTATGGCATTCACACTGTTTATGGGTGTTACGTTCTCACTGTTCATGGGTGTGACATTCTCACTGTTTATGTGTGTGACGTTCACACTGTTTATGGATGTGACGTTCTCACTGTTTATGGGTGTGACGTTCTCCCAGTTTATGGGTGTGACATTCTCACTGTTTATGGGTGTGACATTCACACTGTTTATGGGTGTGACATTCCTAATGTTTATGGGTGTGATGCTCTCACTGTTTTTAGTTGTGGCGTGCTCACTGTTTATGGGTGTGACATTCTCACTGTTTATGGGTGTGACATTCACACTGTTTATGGTTGTGACATTCTCACTCTTTATCGGTGTGACGTTCTCACTGTTTATGTGTGTGACGTTCACACTGTTTAAAGGTGTGACGTTCACACTGTTTTTCGGTGTGACGTTCTCACTATTTATGTATGTGATGTTCTCACTGTTTTTGTGTGTGATGTTCATACTGTTTTTGAGTGTGATGTTCACACTGTTTATGTTTGTGACATTCACACTGTTTATGGGTGTGACGTTCACACTGTTTAAGGGTGTGACGTTCTCACGGTTTATGTTTGTGATGTTTACAATGTTTTTGGGTATATCATTCACACTGTTTATGGGTGTGAGGTTCACACCGTTTATGGGTGTGATGTTCACACTGTTTATGGGTGTGACTTCTCACTGATTATGGGTGTGACGTTCACACTGTTTTCGTTTCTGATCTTCATACTGTTTTTGAGTGTGATGTTCACACTGTTCATGGGTGTGACCTTCTCACTGTTTATGTGTGGTGACGTTCACACTGTTTATGGTGTGACGTTCTCACTGTTTATGGGTGTGACGTTCTCCCAGTTTATTGGTGTGACATTCTCACTGTTTATGGGTGTGACATTCACACTGTTTATGGGTGTGACTTTCCTAATGTTTATGGGTGTGATGCTCTCACTGTTTTTAGTTGTGGCGTGCTCACTGTTTATGGGTGTGACGTTCTCCCAATTTATGGGTGTGACATTCTCACTGTTTATGGGTGTGACATTCACACTGTTTATGGTTGTGACATTCTCACTCTTTATCGGTGTGACGTTCTCACTGTTTATGTGTGTGACGTTCACACTGTTTAAAGGTGTGACGTTCACACTGTTTTTCGGTGTGACGTTCTCACTATTTATGTATGTGATGTTCTCACTGTTTTTGTGTGTGATGTTCATACTGTTTTTGAGTGTGATGTTCACACTCTTTATGTTTGTGACATTCACACTGTTTATGGGTGTGACGTTCACACTGTTTAAGGGTGTGACGTTCTCACGGTTTATGTTTGTGATGTTTACAATGTTTTGGGTATATCATTCACACTGTTTATGGGTGTGAGGTTCACACCGTTTATGGGTGTGACGTTCACACTGTTTATGGGTGTGACTTCTCACTGATTATGGGTGTGACGTTCACACTGTTTTCAGTTCTGATCTTCATACTGTTTTTGAGTGTGATGTTCACACTGTTTATGGTTGTGACATTCACACTGTTTATGGGTGTGACATTCACACTGTTTAAGGATGTGACATTCTCTCTGCTTATGGGGGCGACCTTCACACTGTTTATGGGTGTGACGTTCCTAATGTTTATGGGTGTGATGCTCTCACTGGTTATAGTTGTGACATGCTCACTGTTTATGGGTGTGACATTCTCACAATTTATGGGTGTGACATTCTCACTGTTTATGGGTGTGACATTCACACTGTTTATGGGTGTGACATTCTCACTGTTTATCGGTGTGACGTTCACACTGTTTTTGGTTGTGACTTCTCACTGTTTTTGTTTGTGACTTCTCACTGTTTATGGGTATGACTTTCTCACTGTTTATGGGTGTGACGTTCTCACTGTTTATCGGTTTAACCGTCTCACTGTTTATGGGTGTGTCACTTTCCCTGTTTTATGGGTGTGGCGTTCCTACTGTTTCTTGGTGTGACGTTTTCACTGTTTATGTGTGTGACTTCTCATCGTTTATGGGTGTGATGTTCTCATTGTTTATATGTGTGACGTTTACACTGTTTATGGGTGTGACATTCAAACTTTTAATGGGTGTGACATTCACACTGTTTTTGGATGTGACTTTCTCACTGTTTATGGGTGTGACATTCACACTGTTGATGGGAGTGACTTCTCATTGTTCATGTGTGTGACGTTGACACTGTTTATGGTTGTGACTTCTCATTGTTTATTGGTGTGACGTTCTCATTGTTTGTAGGTGTGACGTTTACATTGTTTATGGGTGTGACATTCTCACTGTTAATGGGTGTAACGTTCAAACTGTTCTTGGATGTGAAGTTCTCACTGTTTATGGTTATGACATTTTCACTCATTTTCAGTGTGCCTTCTCTCTGTTTATGGGTGTGACTTCTCACAGTTTTTGGGTGTGACGTTCTCACTGTTTATGGGTGTGACATTCTCACTGTTTATGGGTATGTCGTTCACATTGTTTATGGGTGTGACGTTTGCACTCTTTATGGGTGTGACTTTCTCACTGTTTATGGGTGTGACTTCTCACTCTTTATGGGTGTGATGTTCACACTGTTTTTTGTTGTGACTTCTCATTGGTTTTGGTTGTGATGTTCTCACTGTTTATGGGTGTGACTTCTCACTGTTTATGGGTGTGACATTCTCACTGTTTATGGGTGTCACGTTCACACTTTTAATGGCTGTGTCGTTCACACTGTTTATGGGTGTGACTTCTCATTGTTTATGGGTGTGACATTCTCATTGTTTACGGGTGTGATGTTCACACACTTTATGGGTGTGATGTTCTCACTGTTTATTGTTTTAACCGTCTCACTGTTTATGGGTGTGTCGTTCACACTGTTTATGGGTTTGACGTTCTCAGTGTTTTTGGTTTTGATGTGCTCATTGTATATGGGTGTGATGTTCTCAGTGTTTATGGGAGTGACATTCACACTGTTTTGGGTGTGATGTTCATAATGTTTTTGGGTGTGATGTTGACACAGTTTATGGGTGTTATGTTCATACTGTTTTTAGTTGTGACTTCTCACTGTTTATGGGTTTGACATCCTCACTCTTTATAGGTATGATGTTCACACTGTTTATGTGTGTGTCGTTCACATTGTTTATGGGTGTGACGTTTGCACTCTTTATGGGTGTGACTTTCTCACTGTTTATGGGTGTGACTTCTCTCTTTATGGGTGTGACGTTCACACTGTTTTTTGTTGTGACTTCTCATTGGTTTTGGTTGTGATGTTCTCACTGTTTATGGGTGTGACTTCTCACTGTTTATTGGTGTGACATTCTCACTGTTTATGGGTGTCACGTTCACACTTTTAATGGGTGTGTCGTTCACAATGTTTATGGGTGTGACTTCTCATTATTTATGGGTGTGACCTTCTCATTGTTTACGGGTGTGATGTTCACACTGTTTATGGGTGTGACATTCACACTGTTAATGAGTGTGACGTTCACACTGTTTTTGGATGTGACATTCTCATTGTTTATGGGTGTGACATTCACACTGTCTATGGGTGTGATTTCTCACTGTTTATGGGTGTGATTTTCACACTGTTTATGAGTGTTACCTCTCACTGTTTATGAGAGTGACATTCTCACTGATTATCGGTGTGCCTTCTCACTATTTATGGGTGTGACTTCTCACTGTTTATGGGTGTGACATTCTCACTGTTTATGGGTGTGGCATTCTCTCTGTTTATGGGTGTGATGTTCTCCCTGTTTATGGGCATGATGTTCACACAGTTTTTGGGTGTGATGTTCATACTGTTTTTGGGTGTGATGTTGATTTTGTTTATGGATGTGATGTTCACACTGTTTATGGGTGTGACGTTCTCACTGTTAATGTGTGTGACGTTCACACTATTTTTGGGTGTGACATTCACACTGTCTATGGGTGTGACGTTCACACACTTTATGGGTGTGATGTTCTCACTGTTTATTGTTTTAACCGTCTCACTGTTTATGGGTGTGTCGTTCACACTGTTTATGGGTTTGACGTTTTCAGTGTTTTTGGTTCTGATGTGCTCACTGTATATGGGTGTGATGTTCTCAGTGTTTATGGGAGTGACATTCACACTGTTTTGGGTGTAATGTTCATAATGTTTTTGGGTGTGATGTTGACACTGTTTATGGGTGTTATGTTCATACTGTTTTTAGTTGTGACTTCTCACTATTTATGGGTTTGACATCCTCACTCTTTATAGGTATGATGTTCACACTGTTTATGTGTGTGTCGTTCACATTGTTTATGGGTGTGACGTTTGCACTCTTTATGGTTGTGACTTTCTCACTGTTTATGGGTTTGACTTCTCACTCTTTATGGGTGTGACGTTCACACTGTTTTTGGTTGTGACATCTCATTGGCTTTGGTTGTGATGTTCTCACTGTTTATGGGTGTGACTTCTCACTGTTTATGGGTGTGATATTCTCACTGTTTATGGGTGTCACGTTTACACTTTTAATGGGTGTGTCGTTCACACTGTTTATGGGTGTGAATTCTCATTGTTTCTGGGTGTGACGATCTCATTGTTTATATGTGTGACGTTTACACTGTTTATGGGTGTGACATTCAAACTTTTAATGGGTGTGACGTTCACACTGTTTTTGGATGTGACTTTCTCACTGTTTATGGGTGTGACATTCACACTGTTGATGGGAGTGACTTCTCATTGTTCATGGCTGTGATGTTGACACTGTTTATGGTTGTGACTTCTCATTGTTTATTGGTGTGATGTTCTCATTGTTTGTAGGTGTGACGTTTACATTGTTTATGGGTGTGACATTCTCACTGTTAATGGGTGTAACATTCAAACTGTTCTTGGATGTGAAGTTCTCACTATTTATGGATGCGACATTCACACTATTTATGGGTGTGACTTTCATTATTTATGGGTGTTAGGTTCACACTGTTTATGAGTGTGACCACTCACTGTTTATGGTTATGACATTTTCACTCATTTTCAGTGTGCCTTCTCTCTGTTTATGGGTGTGACGTCTCACAGTTTTTGGGTGTGATGTTCTCACTGTTTATGGGTGTGACATTCTCACTGTTTATGGGTATGTCGTTCACATTGTTTATGGGTGTGACGTTTGCACTCTTTATGGGTGTGACTTTCTCACTGTTTATGGGTGTGACTTCTCTTTATGGGTGTGACGTTCACACTGTTTTTTGTTGTGACTTCTCATTGGTTTTGGTTGTGATGTTCTCACTGTTTATGGGTGTGACTTCTCACTGTTTATTGGTGTGACATTCTCACTGTTTATGGGTGTCACATTCACACTTTTAATGGGTGTGTCGTTCACAATGTTTATGGGTGTGACTTCTCATTATTTACGGGTGTGACATTCTCATTGTTTACGGGTGTGATGTTCACACTGTTTATGGGTGTGACATTCACACTGTTAACGGGTGTGACGTTCACACTGTTTTTGGATGTGACATTCTCATTGTTTATGGGTGTGACATTCACACTGTCTATGGGTGTGATTTCTCACTGTTTATGGGTGTGATTTTCACACTGTTTATGAGTGTTACCTCTCACTGTTTATGAGAGTGACATTCTCACTGATTATCGGTGTGCCTTCTCACTATTTATGGGTGTGACTTCTCACTGTTTATGGGTGTGACATTCTCACTGTTTATGGGTGTGGCATTCTCTCTGTTTATGGGTGTGATGTTCTCCCTGTTTATGGGCATGATGTTCACACAGTTTTTGGGTGTGATGTTCATACTGTTTTTGGGTGTGATGTTGATTTTGTTTATGGATGTGATGTTCACACTGTTTATGGGTGTGACGTTCTCACTGTTAATGTGTGTGACGTTCACACTATTTTTGGGTGTGACATTCACACTGTTTATGGGTGTGACATTCCTAATGTTTATGGGTGTGATGCTCTCACTGTTTTTAGTTGTGGCGTGCTCACTGTTTATGGGTGTGACGTTCTCCCAATTTATGGGTGTGACATTCTCACTGTTTATGGGTGTGACATTCACACTGTTTATGGTTGTGACATTCTCACTCTTTATCGGTGTGTCGTTCTCACTGTTTATGTGTGTGACGTTCACACTGTTTAAAGGTGTGACGTTCACACTGTTTTTCGGTGTGACGTTCTCACTATTTATGTATGTGATGTTCTCACTGTTTTTGTGTGTGATGTTCATACTGTTTTTGAGTGTGATGTTCACACTGTTTATGTTTGTGACATTCACACTGTTTATGGATGTGACGTTCACACAGTTTAAGGGTGTGACGTTCTCAAGGTTTATGTTTGTGATGTTTACAATGTTTTTGGGTATATCATTCACACTGTTTATGGGTGTGAGGTTCACACCGTTTATGGGTGTGACGTTCACACTGTTTATGGGTGTGACTTCTCACTGATTATGGGTGTGACGCTCACACTGTTTTCGTTTCTGATCTTCATACTGTTTTTGAGTGTGATGTTCACACTGTTCATGGGTGTGACATTCTCACTGTTTATGTGTGGTGACGTTCACACTGTTTATGGTGTGACGTTCTCACTGTTTATGGGTGTGACATTCTCCCAGTTTATTGGTGTGACATTCTCACTGTTTATGGGTGTGACATTCACACTGTTTATGGGTGTGACGTTCCTAATGTTTATGGGTGTGATGCTCTCACTGTTTTTAGTTGTGGCGTGCTCACTGTTTATGGGTGTGACGTTCTCCCAATTTATGGGTGTGACATTCTCACTGTTTATGGGTGTGACATTCACACTGTTTTTGGGTGTGACATTCTCACTCTTTATCGGTGTGACGTTCTCACTGTTTATGTGTGTGACGTTCACACTGTTTAAAGGTGTGACGTTCACACTGTTTTTCGGTGTGATGTTCTCACTATTTATGTATGTGATGTTCTCACTGTTTTTGTGTGTGATGTTCATACTGTTTTTGAGTGTGATGTTCACACTGTTTATGTTTGTGACATTCACACTGTTTATGGGTGTGACGTTCACACTGTTTATGGGTGTGACGTTCTCACTGTTCATGGTTGTGATGTTCTCACTGTTTATGGGTGTGAAGTTCACACTGTTTTTGGTTGTGACTTCTCACCATTTTTGGTTCTGGTGTTCTCACTGTTTATGGGTGTGATGTTCTCACTGTTTATGGGTGTGACATTCACACAGTTTTTGGGTGTGATGTTCATACTGTTTTTGGGTGTGGTGTTGACACTGTTTATCGGTGTGATGTTCACACTGTTTATGGGTGTGACATTCACACTGTTTGTGGGTGTGACATTCTCAACGTTTATCGGTTTAACCGTCTCACTGTTTATGGGTGTGTCACTCTCCTTGTTTTATGAGTGTGATGTTCCTACTTTTTATGGGTTTGATATTCTCACTGTTTATGGTTGTGACGTTCTCACTGTTTATGGGTGTGACGTTCTCGCAGTTTATGGGTGTGACAATCTCACTGTTTATGGGTGTGACATTCACGCTGTTTATGAGTGTGACATTCACATTGTTTATGGGTGTGACATTCTCACTGTTTATGGGTTTGACGTTCTCACTGTTTATGCGTTTGATGTTCTCACTATTTATGGGTGTGACATTCTCACTGTTTATCGGTGTGACGTTCTCACTGTTCATGGTTGTGACTTTCTTACAGTTTATGGGTGTGACGTTCACACTGTTTTTGGTTGTGACTTCTCACTGTTTTTGGTTTTGATGTTCTCACTGTTTATGGGTGTGGCATTCACAATGTTTATGGGTGTGACGTTCTGTCTCTTTATGGGTGTGACGTTCACACTGTTTTTGGGTGTGATGTTCATACTGTTTGTGGGTGTGATGTTCAAACTGTTTATGGATGTGATGTTCACACTGTTTCTGGGTGTGACATTCTCCCAATTCATGGGTGTGACATTCTCAATGTTTATGGGTGTGCCATTCAAACAGTTTATGGGTGTGACATTCTCACAGTTTATCGGTGTGATGTTCTCAATGTTTATGGATGTGACGTTCACACTGTTTATGGGTGTGGCATTCACACTGTTTATGGGTGTGACGGTCTCTCTGTTTATGGGTGTGACATTCTCACTGTTTATGTGTGTGACGTTCTCACTGTTTTTGGCTGTGACGTTCACACTGTTTTTGTGTGTGATGTTCACACTGTTTATGGGTGTGACATTCACACTGTTTGTCGGTGTGACGTTCACACTGTTTATTGGTGTGACCTTCTCACTGTTTATTGGTGTGACGTTCTCACTGTTCATGGTTGTGATGTTCTCACTGTTTATGGGTGTGAAGTTCACACTGTTTTTGGTTGTGACTTCTCACCGTTTCTGGTTCTGGTGTTCTCACTGTTTATGGGTGTGACATTCACACAGTTTTTGGGTGTGATGTTCATACTGTTTTTGGGTGTGGTGTTGACACTGTTTATCGGTGTGACATATTCACTGTTTTTATGTGTGACGTTCACACTGTTTTTGGTTGTGACGTTCACACTGTTTATGAGTGTGACATTCACACTGTTTATGGGTGTTACGTTCACACTGTTTGTGCGTGTGACATTCTCAATGTTTATCTGTTTAACCGTCTCACTGTTTATGGGTGTGTCACTCTCCTTGTTTTATGAGTGTGATGTTCCTACTGTTTATGGGTTTGATATTCTCACTGTTTATGGTTGTGACGTTCTCACTGTTTATGGGTGTGACGTTCTCGCAGTTTATGGGTGTGACATTCTCACTGTTTATGGGTGTGACATTCACACTGTTTATGAGTGTGACATTCACATTGTTTATGGGTGTGACATTCTCACTGTTTATGGGTGTGACATTCACACTATTTATGGGTGTGACATTCTCACTGTTTATCGGTGTGACGTTCTCATTGTTTATGGGTGTGATGTTCACACTGTTCATGAGGGTGACCTCTCTCTGTTTATTGGTTCTGATATTCTCACTGATTATCGGTGTGCCTTCTCACTATTTATGGGTGTGATATTCACACTGTTTATGGGTGTGACTTTCTCACTGTTTATGGATGTGACGTATTCACTGTTTATGGGTGTGACGTTCTCACTGTTTATGGGTGTGACGTTCACACTGTTTATGGGTGTGACATTCACACTGTTTATGGGTGTGACGTTCACACTGTTTGTGGGTGTGACATTCTCAATGTTTATCGGTTTAACCGTCTCACTGTTTATGGGTAGGTCCTTCACACTGTTTATGGGTTTGACGTTCTCACTGTTTATGGGTTTGATGTTCTCACTGTTTATGGGTGTGACATTCTCACTGTTTATCGGTGTGACGTTCTCACTGTTCATGGTTGTGACTTTCTTACAGTTTATGGGTGTGACGTTCACACTGTTTTTGGTTGTGACTTCTCACTGTTTTTGGTTTTGATGTTCTCACTGTTCATGGGTGTGGCATTCACCATGTTTATGGATGTGACGTTCTCTCTGTTTATGGGTGTGACGTTCACACTGTTTTTGGGTGTGATGTTCATACTGTTTGTGGGTGTGATGTTCAAACTGTTTATGGATGTGATGTTCACACTGTTTATGGGTGTGACATTCTCCCAATTCATGGGTGTGACATTCTCAATGTTTATGGGTGTGACATTCACACTGTTTATGGGTGTGACATTCTCACAGTTTATTGGTGTGATGTTCTCAATGTTTATGGATGTGACGTTCACACTGTTTATGGGTGTGGCATTCACACTGTTTATGGGTGTGACGTTCCTAATGTTTATGGATGTGATTCTCTCACTGTTTATAGTTGTGACGTTTATGTGACCAATTTATGGGTGTGACATTCTCACTGTCTATGTCTGTGGCATTCACACTCTTTATGGTTGTGACATTCTCACTCTATATCGGTGTGACGTTCTCACTGTTTATGTGTGTGACATTCACACTGTTTATGGGTGTTGCATTCTCACGGTTTATGGGTGTGACGTTCACACTGTTTTTGGCTGTGACTTCTCACTGTTTTTGGTTGTGACGTCTCACTGTTTATGGGTGTGATGTTTTCACTGTTTATGGGTGTGACGTTCTCACTGTTTATGGGTGTGAGGTTCTCACTGTTTATGGATGTGACATTCTCACTGTTTATCGGTTTAACCATCTCACTGTTTATGGATGTGTCACTCTCCCTGTTTTAAGGGTGTGATGTTCCTATTGTTTATGGGTGTGACGTTCTCTAGGTTTATGGGTGTGACATTCTCACTGTCAATGAGTGTGACATTATCACTCTTTTGCAGTCTGCAGTTCTCGCTGTTTATGGTTGTGATATTCTCACTGTTTATGGGTGTGAAGTACACACTGTTTATGGGTGTGACGTTCACACTGTTTTGAGTTGTGACTTCTCACTTATTATGGGATTGACATCCTCACTCTTTATAGGTATGATGTTCACACTGTTTATGGGTGTGACGTTCTCACTGTTTATGGGTGTGATGTTCACACTGTTTATGGATGTGACGTTCTCACTGTTTATGGGTGTGATGTTCACCCTGTTTATGGGTGTGACTTTCTCACTGTTTATGCGTGTGGCATTCACACTGTTTATGGGGTTGACGTTCTCACTGTTTATGGGTGTGACTCTCACACTGTTTTTGGGTGTGATGTTCATACTGTTTTTGGGTGTGATGTTCACACTGTTTATGGGTATGACGTTCTCACTGTTTATGGGTGTGACGTTCTCACTGTTTACATGTGTGATGTTCACGCTGTTTTTGGGTGTGATGTTCACACTGTTTATGGGTGTGACGTTCACACTGTTTATGGGTGGGACGTTCACACTCTTCATGGGTGTGATGTTCTCAATGTTTAATGGTCTGACCGTCTCACTGTTCATGGGTGTGTCACTCTCCCTGTTTTATGGGTGTGATGTTCCTACTGTTTTTGGGTGTGATGTTTACACTGTTTATGGGTGTGATGTTCACACTGTTTATGGGTGTGACATTCACACTGTTTATGGGTGTGACGTTCACACTGTTTATGTGTGTGACGTTCACACTCTTTTTGGGTGTGATGTTCACACTGTTTTTGGGTGTGATGTTCACACTGTTTATGGGTGTGACATTCACACTGTTTATGGGTGTGACTTTCACACTCTTTATGGGTGTGACGTTCACACTCTTTATGTGTGTGACGTTCTCACTGTTTATCGGTTTAACCATCTCACTTTTTATGGGTAGGTCCTTCACACTGTTTATGAGTTTGACGTTCTCACTGTTTATGGGTTTGATGTACTCACTGATTATGGGTGTTACATTCTCACTGTTTATCGGTGTGACGTTCTCACTGTTCATGGTTGTGACTTTCTTACAGTTTATGGGTGTGATGTTCCCACTGTTTTTGGTTGAGTCTTCTCACTGTTTTTGGTTTTGATGTTCACACTGTTTATGGGTGTGACGTTCACACGGTTATTGGGTGTGATGTTCATACTGTTTTTGGGTGTGATGTTGACACTGTTTATGGGTGTGATGTTCACACTGTTTATGGGTGTGACATTCACACTGTTTATGGGTGTGACGTTCACACTGTTTATTGGGTGTGATGTTCTCACTGTTTATGTGTGTGACGTTCTCACTGTTTTTGGGAGTGACTTCTCTTTGTTTATGGATGTGACGTTCACACTGTTTATGGTTGTGACTTCTCATTGTTTATGGGTGTGACATTCTCATTGTTTATAGGTGTGACGTTCACACTGTTTTTGGATGTGACTTTCTCACTGTTTCTGGGTGTGACATTCACACTGTTTATGGGAGTGACTTCTCATTGTTTATGGGTGTGACGTTCACACTGTTTATGGTTCTGACTTCTCATTGTTTATGGGTGTGACGTTCTCGTTGTTTATAAGTGTGACGTTCACACTGTTTTTGGGTGTGATGTTCATACTGTTTGTGGGTGTGATGTTCAAACTGTTTATGGATGTGATGTTCACACTGTTTATGGGTGTGACATTCTCCCAATTCATGGGTGTGACATTCTGAATGTTTATGGGTGTGACATTCACACTGTTTATGGGTGTGGCATTCACACTGTTTATGGGTGTGACGGTCTCTCTGTTTATGGGTGTGACATTCACACTGATTATGGGTGTGACGTTCCTAATGTTTATGGATGTGATTCTCTCACTGTTTATAGTTGTGACGTGCTGACTGTTTATGGGTGTGACGTTCTCGCTGTTTATGGCTGTGGCATTCACACTCTTTATGGTTGTGACATTCTCACTCTATATCGGTGTGACGTTCTCACTGTTTATGTGTGTGACATTCACACTGTTTATGGGTGCTGCGTTCTCACGGTTTATGGGTGTGACGTTCACACTGTTTTTGGTTGTGACGTCTCACTGTTTATGGGTGTGATGTTTTCACTGTTTATGGGTGTGACGTTCTCACTGTTTATGGGTGTGACGTTCTCACTGTTTATGGATGTGACATTCTCACTGTTTATCGGTTTAACCATCTCACTGTTTATGGATGTGTCACTCTTCCTGTTTTAAGGGTGTGATGTTCCTATTGTTTATGGGTGTGACGTCCTCACTGTTTATGGGTGTGACCTTCTCAGTGTTTATGGGTGTGTCGTTCTCTAGGTTTATGGGTGTGACATTCTCACTGTCAATGAGTGTGACATTATCACTCTTTTGCAGTCTGCAGTTCTCGCTGTTTATGGTTGTGATATTCTCACTGTTTATGGGTGTGAAGTACACACTGTTTATGGGTGTGACGCTCACACTGTTTTGAGTTGTGACTTCTCACTTATTATGGGATTGAATCCTCACTCTTTATAGGTATGATGTTCACACTGTTTATGGGTGTGACGTTCTCACTGTTTATGGGTGTGATGTTCACACTGTTTATGTGTGTGATGTTCTCACTGTTTATGCATGTGATGTTCACACTGTTTATGGGTGTGACGTTTTCACTGTTTATGGGTGTGTCGTTCACATTGTTTATGGGTGTGAAGTTCACACTCTTTATGGGTGTGATGTTCTCACTGTTTTTGGGTGTGACGTTCACATTGTTTTTGGTTGTGACTTCTCACTGTTTTTGGTTCTGATGTTCTCATTGTTTATGGGAGTGATGTTCTCACTGTTTCTGGGTGTGACGTTCACACTGTTTTTGGGTGCGATGTTGACACTGTTTATGGGTGTGATGTTCACACTGTTTATGGGTATGAAATTCAGACTGTTTATGGGTGGGACGTTCATACTGTTTTTGGGTGTGATGTTCTCACTGTTTATGTGTGTGACATTCTCACTGTTTTTTGGTGTGACGTTCACACTGTTTTTGGGCGTGGGGTTCACACTCTTTATGGGTGTGACATCCACAACGTTTATGGGTGTGACGTTCACACTGTTTGTGGGTGTGACGTTCTCAATGTTTATCAGTTTAACTGTCTCACTGTTTATGGGTTTGTCACTCTCCCTGTTTCATTGGTGTGGCGTTCCTACTGTTTATGGGTGTGATGTTCTCACTGTTTATGTTTGTGACGTTCTCACTGTTTATGGGCGTGACATTCTCACTGTTTATGGGTTTGACATTCACACTGTTTATGGGTGTGATGTTCTCACTGTTATCGGTGTGACGTTCTCACTGTTTATGGGTTTGACGTTCACACTGTTTATGATGGTGACCTCTCACTATTTATGGGTGTGACATTCTCACTGTTTATGGATGTGACGTTCTCACTGTTTATGGGTGTGGCATTCACACTGTTTCTGGGTGTGACGTTCTCACTGTTTATGGGTGTGATGTTCACACTGTTTTTGGGTGTGGTGTTCATACTGTTTTTGGGTGTGACGTTCTCACTGTTTATGGGTGTGACGTTCACACTGTTTATGGGTGTGGCATTCACACTGTTTATGGGTGTGACGTTCCTAATGTTTATGGATGTGATTCTCTCACTGTTTATAGTTGTGACGTGCTGACTGTTTATGGGTGTGACGTTCTCCCAATTTATGGGTGTGACATTCTCACTGTCTATGGCTGTGGCATTCACACTCTTTATGGTTGTGACATTCTCACTCTATATCGGTGTGACGTTCTCACTGTTTATGTGTGTGACATTCACACTGTTTATGGGTGTTGCATTCTCACGGTTTATGGGTGTGACGTTCACACTGTTTTTGGCTGTGACTTCTCACTGTTTTTGGTTGTGACGTCTCACTGTTTATGGGTGTGATGTTTTCACTGTTTATGGGTGTGACGTTCTCACTGTTTATGGGTGTGAGGTTCTCACTGTTTATGGATGTGACATTCTCACTGTTTATGGGTTTGACATCACACTGTTTATGGGTGTGAATGTTCTCACTGTTATGCGGTGTGACGTTCTCCACTGTTTTTTATTGGGTTTGATGAGAAACGTTTCACATTGTTTAATGATGGTGGACCTCATCAATGTTTATGGGTGTGGGCATTCACACTGTTTCTGGGTGTGACGTTTTTCTCACTGTTTATGGTGTGATGTTTCTACACTGTTTTTTTGGGTGTGGTGTTCATACTGTTTTTTTTGGGTGGTGAACGTTCTCACCTGGTTTATGGTGTGACGTTCTCGACTGTTTTTATTGGTGTTACGTTCACCTGTGTGTTTGGTTTTGTTGAACGTCCCTCACTGTTTATTGGTGTGAATGTTTTCACTGTTTTTTATGGTGTGACCGTCTCACTGTTTTATGGGTGTGCGTTCTCACTGTTTATGGATGTGACCATTCTCACCTGTTTATATATAATCCGGTTTTAACCCACTCACCACCTGTTTTTTATGGATGTGTCCACTCTTTCCTGTTTTTAAGGGTGTGATGTTCCTATTGTTTGTATGGGTGTGACGTTCTCACTGTTTATGGGTGTGACCTTCTCAGTGTTTATGGGTGTGTCGTTCTCTAGGTTTATGGGTGTGACATTCTCACTGTCAATGAGTGTGACATTATCACTCTTTTGCAGTCTGCAGTTCTCGCTGTTTATGGTTGTGATATTCTCACTGTTTATGGGTGTGAAGTACACACTGTTTATGGGTGTGACGCTCACACTGTTTTGAGTTGTGACTTCTCACTTATTATGGGATTGACATCCTCACTCTTTATAGGTATGATGTTCACACTGTTTATGGGTGTGACGTTCTCACTGTTTATGGGTGTGATGTTCACACTGTTTATGTGTGTGATGTTCTCACTGTTTATGCATGTGATGTTCACACTGTTTATGGGTGTGACGTTTTCACTGTTTATGGGTGTGTCGTTCACATTGTTTATGGGTGTGAAGTTCACACTCTTTATGGGTGTGATGTTCTCACTGTTTTTGGGTGTGACGTTCACATTGTTTTTGGTTGTGACTTCTCACTGTTTTTGGTTCTGATGTTCTCATTGTTTATGGGAGTGATGTTCTCACTGTTTCTGGGTGTGACGTTCACACTGTTTTTGGGTGCGATGTTGACACTGTTTATGGGTGTGATGTTCACACTGTTTATGGGTATGAAATTCAGACTGTTTATGGGTGGGACGTTCATACTGTTTTTGGGTGTGATGTTCTCACTGTTTATGTGTGTGACATTCTCACTGTTTTTTGGTGTGACGTTCACACTGTTTTTGGGCGTGGGGTTCACACTCTTTATGGGTGTGACATCCACAACGTTTATGGGTGTGACGTTCACACTGTTTGTGGGTGTGACGTTCTCAATGTTTATCAGTTTAACTGTCTCACTGTTTATGGGTTTGTCACTCTCCCTGTTTCATTGGTGTGGCGTTCCTACTGTTTATGGGTGTGATGTTCTCACTGTTTATGTTTGTGACGTTCTCACTGTTTATGGGCGTGACATTCTCACTGTTTATGGGTTTGACATTCACACTGTTTATGGGTGTGATGTTCTCACTGTTATCGGTGTGACGTTCTCACTGTTTATGGGTTTGACGTTCACACTGTTTATGATGGTGACCTCTCACTATTTATGGGTGTGACATTCTCACTGTTTATGGATGTGACGTTCTCACTGTTTATGGGTGTGGCATTCACACTGTTTCTGGGTGTGACGTTCTCACTGTTTATGGGTGTGATGTTCACACTGTTTTTGGGTGTGGTGTTCATACTGTTTTTGGGTGTGACGTTCTCACTGTTTATGGGTGTGACGTTCACACTGTTTATGGGTGTGGCATTCACACTGTTTATGGGTGTGACGTTCCTAATGTTTATGGATGTGATTCTCTCACTGTTTATAGTTGTGACGTGCTGACTGTTTATGGGTGTGACGTTCTCCCAATTTATGGGTGTGACATTCTCACTGTCTATGGCTGTGGCATTCACACTCTTTATGGTTGTGACATTCTCACTCTATATCGGTGTGACGTTCTCACTGTTTATGTGTGTGACATTCACACTGTTTATGGGTGTTGCATTCTCACGGTTTATGGGTGTGACGTTCACACTGTTTTTGGCTGTGACTTCTCACTGTTTTTGGTTGTGACGTCTCACTGTTTATGGGTGTGATGTTTTCACTGTTTATGGGTGTGACGTTCTCACTGTTTATGGGTGTGAGGTTCTCACTGTTTATGGATGTGACATTCTCACTGTTTATCGGTTTAACCATCTCACTGTTTATGGATGTGTCACTCTCCCTGTTTTAAGGGTGTGATGTTCCTATTGTTTATGGGTGTGACGTTCTCTAGGTTTATGGGTGTGACATTCTCACTGTCAATGAGTGTGACATTATCACTCTTTTGCAGTCTGCAGTTCTCGCTGTTTATGGTTGTGATATTCTCACTGTTTATGGGTGTGAAGTACACACTGTTTATGGGTGTGACGTTCACACTGTTTTGAGTTGTGACTTCTCACTTATTATGGGATTGACATCCTCACTCTTTATAGGTATGATGTTCACACTGTTTATGGGTGTGACGTTCTCACTGTTTATGGGTGTGATGTTCACACTGTTTATGGATGTGACGTTCTCACTGTTTATGGGTGTGATGTTCACCCTGTTTATGGGTGTGACTTTCTCACTGTTTATGCGTGTGGCATTCACACTGTTTATGGGGTTGACGTTCTCACTGTTTATGGGTGTGACTCTCACACTGTTTTTGGGTGTGATGTTCATACTGTTTTTGGGTGTGATGTTCACACTGTTTATGGGTATGACGTTCTCACTGTTTATGGGTGTGACGTTCTCACTGTTTACATGTGTGATGTTCACGCTGTTTTTGGGTGTGATGTTCACACTGTTTATGGGTGTGACGTTCACACTGTTTATGGGTGGGACGTTCACACTCTTCATGGGTTAGATGTTCCCAATGTTTAATGGTCTGACCGTCTCACTGTTTATGGGTGTGTCACTCTCCCTGTTTTATGGGTGTGATGTTCCTACTGTTTTTGGGTGTGATGTTTACACTGTTTATGGGTGTGACATTCACACTGTTTATGGGTGTGATGTTCACACTGTTTATGTGTGTGACGTTCACACTCTTTTTGGGTGTGATGTTCGTACTGTTTTTGGGTGTGATGTTCACACTGTTTATGGGTGTGACATTCACACTGTTTATGGGTGTGACTTTCACACTCTTTATGGGTGTGACGTTCACACTCTTTATGTGTGTGACGTTCTCACTGTTTATCGGTTTAACCATCTCACTTTTTATGGGTAGGTCCTTCACACTGTTTATGAGTTTGACGTTCTCACTGTTTATGGGTTTGATGTACTCACTGTTTATGGGTGTGACATTCTCACTGTTTCTCGGTGTGACGTTCTCACTGTTCATGGTTGTGACTTTCTTACAGTTTATGGGTGTGACGTTCCCACTGTTTTTGGTTGTGACTTCTCACTGTTTTTGGTTTTGATGTTCTCACTGTTTATGGGTGTGACGTTCACACTGTTATTGGGTGTGATGTTCATACTGTTTTTGGGTGTAATGTTGACACTGTTTATGGGTGTGATGTTCACACTGTTTATGGGTGTGACATTCACACTGTTTATGGGTGTGACGTTCACACTGTTTATTGGGTGTGATGTTCTCACTGTTTATGTGTGTGACGTTCTCACTGTTTTTGGGAGTGACTTCTCTTTGTTTATGGATGTGACGTCCACACTGTTTATGGTTGTGACTTCTCATTGTTTATGGTTGTGACATTCTCATTGTTTATAGGTGTGACGTTTACACTGTTTTTGGGTGTGACATTCACACTTTTTATGGGTGTGATGTTCACACTGTTTTTGGGTGTGATGTTCACACTGTTTATGGGTGTGACATTCACACTGTTTATGGGTGGGACGTTCACACTCTTCATGGGTGTGATGTTCTCAATGTTTAATGGTCTGACCGTCTCACTGTTTATGGGTGTGTCACTCTCCCTGTTTTATGGGTGTGATGTTCCTACTGTTTTTGGGTGTGATGTTTACACTGTTTATGGGTGTGATGTTTACACTGTTTATGGGTGTGACATTCACACTGTTTATGGGTGTGACGTTCACACTGTTTATGTGTGTGACGTTCACACTCTTTTTGGGTGTGATGTTCACGCTGTTTTTGGGTGTGATGTTCACACTGTTTATGGGTGTGACATTCACACTGTTTATGGGTGTGACTTTCACACTCTTTATGGGTGTGACGTTCACACTCTTTATGTGTGTGACGTTCTCACTGTTTATCGGTTTAACCATCTCACTTTTTATGGGTAGGTCATTCACACTGTTTATGAGTTTGACGTTCTCACTGTTTATGGGTTTGATGTACTCACTGTTTATGGGTGTTACATTCTCACTGTTTATCGGTGTGACGTTCTCACTGTTCATGGTTGTGACTTTCTTACAGTTTATGGGTGTGACGTTCCCACTGTTTTGGTTGTGACTTCTCACTGTTTTTGGTTTTGATGTTCTCACTGTTTATGGGTGTGACGTTCACACTGTTATTGGGTGTGATGTTCATACTGTTTTTGGGTGTGATGTTGACACTGTTTTTGGGTGTGATGTTCACACTGTTTATGGGTGTGACATTCACACTGTTTATGGGTGTGACGTTCACACTGTTTATTGGGTGTGATGTTCTCACTGTTTATGTGTGTGACGTTCTCACTGTTTTTGGGAGTGACTTCTCTTTGTTTATGGATGTGACGTTCACACTGTTTATGGTTGTGACTTCTCATTGTTTATGGGTGTGACATTCTCATTGTTTATAGGTGTGACGTTTACACTGTTTTTGGGTGTGACATTCACACTTTTTATGGGTGTGATGTTCACACTGTTTTTGGATGTGACTTTCTCACTGTTTCTGGGTGTGACATTCACACTGTTTATGGGAGTGACTTCTCATTGTTTATGGGTGTGACGTTCACACTGTTTATGGTTCTGACTTCTCATTGTTTATGGGTGTGACGTTCTCGTTGTTTATAAGTGTGACGTTCACACTGTTTTTGGGTGTGATGTTCATACTGTTTGTGGGTGTGATGTTCAAACTGTTTATGGATGTGATGTTCACACTGTTTATGGGTGTGACATTCTCCCAATTCATGAGTGTGACATTCTGAATGTTTATGGGTGTGACATTCACACTGTTTATGGGTGTGGCATTCACACTGTTTATGGGTGTGACGATCTCTCTGTTTATGGGTGTGACATTCACACTGATTATGGGTGTGACGTTCCTAATGTTTATGGATGTGATTCTCTCACTGTTTATAGTTGTGACGTGCTGACTGTTTATGGGTGTGACGTTCTCGCTGTTTATGGCTGTGGCATTCACACTCTTTATGGTTGTGACATTCTCACTCTATATCGGTGTGACGTTCTCACTGTTTATGTGTGTGACATTCACACTGTTTATGGGTGCTGCGTTCTCACGGTTTATGGGTGTGACGTTCACACTGTTTTTGGTTGTGACGTCTCACTGTTTATGGGTGTGATGTTTTCACTGTTTATGGGTGTGACGTTCTCACTGTTTATGGGTGTGACGTTCTCACTGTTTATGGATGTGACATTCTCACTGTTTATCGGTTTAACCATCTCACTGTTTATGGATGTGTCACTCTTCCTGTTTTAAGGGTGTGATGTTCCTATTGTTTATGGGTGTGAAGTTCACACTCTTTATGGGTGTGATGTTCTCACTGTTTATGGGTGTGACGTTCACATTGATTTTGGTTGTGACTTCTCACTGTTTTTGGTTCTGATGTTCTCATTGTTTATGGGAGTGATGTTCTCACTGTTTCTGGGTGTGACGTTCACACTGTTTTTGGGTGCGATGTTGACACTGTTTATGGGTGTGATGTTCACACTGTTTATGGGTATGAAATTCAGACTGTTTATGGGTGGGACGTTCATACTGTTTTTGGGTGTGATGTTCTCACTGTTTATGTGTGTGACATTCTCACTGTTTTTTGGTGTGACGTTCACACTGTTTTTGGGCGTGAGGTTCACACTCTTTATGGGTGTGACATCCACAATGTTTATGGGTGTGACGTTCACACTGTTTGTGGGTGTGACGTTCTCAATGTTTATCAGTTTAACTGTCTCACTGTTTATGGGTTTGTCACTCTCCCTGTTTCATTGGTGTGGCGTTCCTACTGTTTATGGGTGTGATGTTCTCACTGTTTATGTTTGTGACGTTCTCACTGTTTATGGGCGTGACATTCTCACTGTTTATGGGTTTGACATTCACACTGTTTATGGGTGTGATGTTCTCACTGTTATCGGTGTGACGTTCTCACTGTTTATGGGTTTGACGTTCACATTGTTTATGATGGTGACCTCTCACTATTTACGGGTGTGACATTCTCACTGTTTTTGGATGTGACGTTCTCACAGTTTATGGGTGTGGCATTCACACTGTTTCTGGGTGTGACGTTCTCACTGTTTATGGGTGTGATGTTCACACTGTTTTTGGGTGTGGTGTTCATACTGTTTTTGGGTGTGACGTTCTCACTGTTTATGGGTGTGACGTTCTCACTGTTTATGGGTGTTACGTTCACACTGTTTTTGGGTGTGATGTTCACACTGTTTATGGGTGTGACATTCACACTCTTTATGGTTGTGCCGTTCACACTCTTTATGGGTGTGACGTTCACACTCTTTATTGGTTTACCCGTCTCACTGTTTATGGGTGTGTCGTTCACACTGTTTATGGGTTTGATGTTCTCACTGCTCATGGGTTTGATGTTCTCACTGTTTATGGGTTTGACATTCTTACTGTTTATCGGTGAGATGTTCTCACTGTTCATGGTTGTGACATTCTCACTCTTCATGGATGTGAAGTTCACACTGTTTTTGGTTGTGACTTCTCACTTTTTTGGTTCTGATGTTCCCACTGTTTATGGGAGTGATGTTCACACTCTTAATGGGTGTGACATCCACAATGTTTATGGGTGTGACGTTCACACTGTTTGTGGGTGTGACGTTCTCAATGTTCATCAGTTTAACCGTCTCACTGTTTTTGGGTGTGTCACTCTCCCTGTTTTATTGGTTTGACGTTCCTACTGTTTATGGGTCTGACGTTCTCACTCTTTATGGGTGTGACGTTCTCCCAGTTTATGGGTGTGACATTCTCACTGTTTATGGCTGTGACATTCACACTGTTTATGGGTGTGATATTCTCACTGTTTATCGGTGTGACTTTCTCACTGTTTATGGGTGTGACGTTCACACTGTTTATGGGTGTGGCGTTCTCTCTGTATATGGGTGTGACTTTCTTTCTGCTTTTGGTAGTGACTTCTCACTGCTTTTGGTTGTGACTTCTCACTGTTTATGGATGTGATGTTCACACTGTTTATGGGTGTGACATTCTCACTGTTTATGGGTTTGACGTTCAAACTGTTTATGGTTGTGATGTTCACACTGTTTATGGGTGTGACCTCTCACTGTTTATGGGTGTGACGTTCACACTGTTTATGATGGTGACCTCTCTATTCATGGGTGTGACATTCTCACTGTTTATGGGTGTGACGTTCTCACAGTTTATGGGTGTGGCATTCACACTGTTTATGGGTGTGACGTTCTCACTGTTTATGGGTGTGATGTTCACACTGTTTATGGGTGTGATGTTCACACTGTTTATGGGTGTGACGTTCACACTGTTTATGGGTGGGACGTTCACACTCTTCATGGGTTAGATGTTCCCAATGTTTAATGGTCTGACCGTCTCACTGTTTATGGGTGTGTCACTCTCCCTGTTTTATGGGTGTGATGTTCCTACTGTTTTTGGGTGTGATGTTTACACTGTTTATGGGTGTGACATTCACACTGTTTATGGGTGTGACGTTCACACTGTTTATGTGTGTGACGTTCACACTCTTTTTGGGTGTGATGTTCACACTGTTTTTGGGTGTGATGTTCACACTGTTTATGGGTGTGACATTCACACTGTTTATGGGTGTGACTTTCACACTCTTTATGGGTGTGACGTTCACACTCTTTATGTGTGTGACGTTCTCACTGTTTATCGGTTTAACCATCTCACTTTTTATGGGTAGGTCCTTCACACTGTTTATGAGTTTGACGTTCTCACTGTTTATGGGTTTGATGTACTCACTGTTTATGGGTGTGACATTCTCACTGTTTATCGGTGTGACGTTCTCACTGTTCATGGTTGTGACTTTCTTACAGTTTATGGGTGTGACGTTCCCACTGTTTTTGGTTGTGACTTCTCACTGTTTTTGGTTTTGATGTTCTCACTGTTTATGGGTGTGATGTTCACACTGTTATTGGGTGTGATGTTCATACTGTTTTTGGGTGTAATGTTGACACTGTTTATGGGTGTGATGTTCACACTGTTTATGGGTGTGACATTCACACTGTTTATGGGTGTGACGTTCACACTGTTTATTGGGTGTGATGTTCTCACTGTTTATGTGTGTGACGTTCTCACTGTTTTTGGGAGTGACTTCTCTTTGTTTATGGATGTGACGTCCACACTGTTTATGGTTGTGACTTCTCATTGTTTATGGTTGTGACATTCTCATTGTTTATAGGTGTGACGTTTACACTGTTTTTGGGTGTGACATTCACACTTTTTATGGGTGTGATGTTCACACTGTTTTTGGATGTGACTTTCTCACTGTTTCTGGGTGTGACATTCACACTGTTTATGGGAGCGACTTCTCATTGTTTATGGGTGTGACGTTCACACTGTTTATGGTTCTGACTTCTCATTGTTTATGGGTGTGACGTTCTCGTTGTTTATAGGTGTGACGTTCACACTGTTTTTGGGTGTGATGTTCATACTGTTTGTGGGTGTGATGTTCAAACTGTTTATGGATGTGATGTACACACTGTTTATGGGTGTGACATTCTCCCAATTCATGGGTGTGACATTCTGAATGTTTATGGGTGTGACATTCACACTGTTTATGGGTGTGGCATTGACACTGTTTATGGGTGTGACGGTCTCTCTGTTTATGGGTGTGACATTCACACTGATTATGGGTGTGACGTTCCTAATGTTTATGGATGTGATTCTCTCACTGTTTATAGTTGTGACGTGCTGACTATTTATGGGTGTGACGTTCTCGCTGTTTATGGCTGTGGCATTCACACTCTTTATGGTTGTGACATTCTCACTCTATATCGGTGTGACGTTCTCACTGTTTATGGGTGTGACGTTCACACTGTTTTTGGTTGTGACGTCTCACTGTTTATGGGTGTGATGTTTTCACTGTTTATGGGTGTGACGTTCTCACTGTTTATGGGTGTGACGTTCTCACTGTTTATGGATGTGACATTCTCACTGTTTATCGGTTTAACCATCTCACTGTTTATGGATGTGTCACTCTTCCTGTTTTAAGGGTGTGATGTTCCTATTGTTTATGGGTGTGACGTTCTCACTGTTTATGGGTGTGACCTTCTCAGTGTTTATGGGTGTGTCGTTCTCTAGGTTTATGGGTGTGACATTCTCACTGTCAATGAGTGTGACATTATCACTCTTTTGCAGTCTGCAGTTCTCGCTGTTTATGGTTGTGATATTCTCACTGTTTATGGGTGTGAAGTACACACTGTTTATGGGTGTGACGCTCACACTGTTTTGAGTTGTGACTTCTCACTTATTATGGGATTGACATCCTCACTCTTTATAGGTATGATGTTCACACTGTTTATGGGTGTGACGTTCTCACTGTTTATGGGTGTGATGTTCACACTGTTTATGTGTGTGATGTTCTCACTGTTTATGCATGTGATGTTCACACTGTTTATGGGTGTGACATTTTCACTGTTTATGGGTGTGTCGTTCACATTGTTTATGGGTGTGAAGTTCACACTCTTTATGGGTGTGATGTTCTCACTGTTTATGGGTGTGACGTTCACATTGATTTTGGTTGTGACTTCTCACTGTTTTTGGTTCTGATGTTCTCATTGTTTATGGGAGTGATGTTCTCACTGTTTCTGGGTGTGACGTTCACACTGTTTTTGGGTGCGATGTTGACACTGTTTATGGGTGTGATGTTCACACTGTTTATGGGTATGAAATTCAGACTGTTTATGGGTGGGACGTTCATACTGTTTTTGGGTGTGATGTTCTCACTGTTTATGTGTGTGACATTCTCACTGTTTTTTGGTGTGACGTTCACACTGTTTTTGGGCGTGAGGTTCACACTCTTTATGGGTGTGACATCCACAATGTTTATGGGTGTGACGTTCACACTGTTTGTGGGTGTGACGTTCTCAATGTTTATCAGTTTAACTGTCTCAATGTTTATGGGTTTGTCACTCTCCCTGTTTCATTGGTGTGGCGTTCCTACTGTTTATGGGTGTGATGTTCTCACTGTTTATGTTTGTGTCGTTCTCACTGTTTATGGGCGTGACATTCTCACTGTTTATGGGTTTGACATTCACACTGTTTATGGGTGTGATGTTCTCACTGTTTATGGGTTTGACGTTCACATTGTTTATGATGGTGACCTCTCACTATTTATGGGTGTGACATTCTCACTGTTTTTGGATGTGACGTTCTCACTGTTTATGGGTGTGGCATTCACACTGTTTCTGGGTGTGACGTTCTCACTGTTTATGGGTGTGATGTTCACACTGTTTTTGGGTGTGGTGTTCATACTGTTTTTGGGTGTGACGTTCTCACTGTTTATGGGTGTGACGTTCTCACTGTTTATGGGTGTTACGTTCACACTGTTTTTGGGTGTGATGTTCACACTGTTTTTGGGTGTGATGTTCACACTGTTTATGGGTGTGACATTCACACTCTTTATGGTTGTGCCGTTCACACTCTTTATGGGTGTGACGTTCACACTCTTTATTGGTTTACCCGTCTCACTGTTTATGGGTGTGTCGTTCACACTGTTTATGGGTTTGATGTTCTCACTGCTCATGGGTTTGATGTTCTCACTGTTTATGGGTTTGACATTCTTACTGTTTATCGGTGAGATGTTCTCACTGTTCATGGTTGTGACATTCTCACTCTTTATGGATGTGAAGTTCACACTGTTTTTGGTTGTGACTTCTCACTTTTTTGGTTCTGATGTTCCCACTGTTTATGGGAGTGATGTTCTCACTGTTTATGTGTGTGACATTCTCACTGTTTTTTGGTGTGACGTTCACACTGTTTTTGGGTGTGCGGTTCACACTCTTAATGGGTGTGACATCCACAATGTTTATGGGTGTGACGTTCACACTGTTTGTGGGTGTGACGTTCTCAATGTTCATCAGTTTAACCGTCTCACTGTTTATGGGTGTGTCACTCTCCCTGTTTTATTGGTTTGACGTTCCTACTGTTTATGGGTCTGACGTTCTCACTCTTTATGGGTGTGACGTTCTCCCAGTTTATGGGTGTGACATTCTCACTGTTTATGGCTGTGACATTCACACTGTTTATGGGTGTGATATTCTCACTGTTTATCGGTGTGACGTTCTCACTGTTTATGGGTGTGACGTTCACACTGTTTATGGGTGTGGCGTTCTCTCTGTATATGGGTGTGACTTTCTTTCTGCTTTTGGTAGTGACTTCTCACTGCTTTTGGTTGTGACTTCTCACTGTTTATGGATGTGATGTTCACACTGTTTATGGGTGTGACATTCTCACTGTTTATGGGTTTGACGTTCAAACTGTTTATGGTTGTGATGTTCACACTGTTTATGGGTGTGACCTCTCACTGTTTATGGGTGTGACGTTCACACTGTTTATGATGGTGACCTCTCTATTCATGGGTGTGACATTCTCACTGTTTATGGGTGTGACGTTCTCACAGTTTATGGGTGTGGCATTCACACTGTTTATGGGTGTGACGTTCTCACTGTTTATGGGTGTGATGTTCACACTGTTTATGGGTGTGATGTTCACACTGTTTATGGGTGTGACGTTCACACTGTTTATGGGTGGGACGTTCACACTCTTCATGGGTTAGATGTTCCCAATGTTTAATGGTCTGACCGTCTCACTGTTTATGGGTGTGTCACTCTCCCTGTTTTATGGGTGTGATGTTCCTACTGTTTTTGGGTGTGATGTTTACACTGTTTATGGGTGTGACATTCACACTGTTTATGGGTGTGACGTTCACACTGTTTATGTGTGTGACCTTCACACTCTTTTTGGGTGTGATGTTCACACTGTTTTTGGGTGTGATGTTCACACTGTTTATGGGTGTGACATTCACACTGTTTATGGGTGTGACTTTCACACTCTTTATGGGTGTGACGTTCACACTCTTTATGTGTGTGACGTTCTCACTGTTTATCGGTTTAACCATCTCACTTTTTATGGGTAGGTCCTTCACACTGTTTATGAGTTTGACGTTCTCACTGTTTATGGGTTTGATGTACTCACTGTTTATGGGTGTGACATTCTCACTGTTTATCGGTGTGACGTTCTCACTGTTCATGGTTGTGACTTTCTTACAGTTTATGGGTGTGACGTTCCCACTGTTTTTGGTTGTGACTTCTCACTGTTTTTGGTTTTGATGTTCTCACTGTTTATGGGTGTGACGTTCACACTGTTATTGGGTGTGATGTTCATACTGTTTTTGGGTGTAATGTTGACACTGTTTATGGGTGTGATGTTCACACTGTTAATGGGTGTGACATTCACACTGTTTATGGGTGTGACGTTCACACTGTTTATTGGGTGTGATGTTCTCACTGTTTATGTGTGTGACGTTCTCACTGTTTTTGGGAGTGACTTCTCTTTGTTTATGGATGTGACGTCCACACTGTTTATGGTTGTGACTTCTCATTGTTTATGGTTGTGACATTCTCATTGTTTATAGGTGTGACGTTTACACTGTTTTTGGGTGTGACATTCACACTTTTTATGGGTGTGATGTTCACACTGTTTATGGGAGTGACTTCTCATTGTTTATGGGTGTGACGTTCACACTGTTTATGGTTCTGACTTCTCATTGTTTATGGGTGTGACGTTCTCGTTGTTTATAGGTGTGACGTTCACACTGTTTTTGGGTGTGATGTTCATACTGTTTGTGCGTGTGATGTTCAAACTGTTTATGGATGTGATGTTCACACTGTTTATGGGTGTGACATTCTCCCAATTCATGGGTGTGACATTCTGAATGTTTATGGGTGTGACATTCACACTGTTTATGGGTGTGGCATTCACACTGTTTATGGGTGTGACAGTCTCTCTGTTTATGGGTGTGACATTCACACTGATTATGGGTGTGACGTTCCTAATGTTTATGGATGTGATTCTCTCACTGTTTATAGTTGTGACGTGCTGACTGTTTATGGGTGTGACGTTCTCGCTGTTTATGGCTGTGGCATTCACACTCTTTATGGTTGTGACATTCTCACTCTATATCGGTGTGACGTTCTCACTGTTTATGTGTGTGACATTCACACTGTTTATGGGTGTTGCGTTCTCACGGTTTATGGGTGTGACGTTCACACTGTTTTTGGTTGTGACGTCTCACTGTTTATGGGTGTGATGTTTTCACTGTTTATGGGTGTGACGTTCTCACTGTTTATGGGTGTGACGTTCTCACTGTTTATCGGTTTAACCATCTCACTGTTTATGGATGTGTCACTCTTCCTGTTTTAAGGGTGTGATGTTCCTATTGTTTATGGGTGTGACGTTCTCACTGTTTATGGGTGTGACCTTCTCAGTGTTTATGGGTGTGTCGTTCTCTAGGTTTATGGGTGTGACATTCTCACTGTCAATGAGTGTGACATTATCACTCTTTTGCAGTCTGCAGTTCTCGCTGTTTATGGTTGTGATATTCTCACTGTTTATGGGTGTGAAGTACACACTGTTTATGGGTGTGACACTCACACTGTTTTGAGTTGTGACTTCTCACTTATTATGGGATTGACATCCTCACTCTTTATAGGTATGATGTTCACACTGTTTATGTGTGTGACGTTCTCACTGTTTATGTGTGTGATGTTCTCACTGTTTATGCATGTGATGTTCACACTGTTTATGGGTGTGACGTTTTCACTGTTTATGGGTGTGTCGTTCACTTTGTTTATGGGTGTGAAGTTCACACTCTTTATGGGTGTGATGTTCTCACTGTTTATGGGTGTGACGTTCACATTGATTTTGGTTGTGACTTCTCACTGTTTTTGGTTCTGATGTTCTCATTGTTTATGGGAGTGATGTTCTCACTGTTTCTGGGTGTGACGTTCACACTGTTTTTGGGTGCGATGTTGACACTGTTTATGGGTGTGATGTTCACACTGTTTATGGGTATGAATTTCAGACTGTTTATGGGTGGGACGTTCATACTGTTTTTGGGTGTGATGTTCTCACTGTTTATGTGTGTGACATTCTCACTGTTTTTTGGTGTGACGTTCACACTGTTTTTGGGCGTGAGGTTCACACTCTTTATGGGTGTGACATCCACAATGTTTATGGGTGTGACGTTCACACTGTTTGTGGGTGTGACGTTCTCAATGTTTATCAGTTTAACTGTCTCACTGTTTATGGGTTTGTCACTCTCCCTGTTTCATTGGTGTGGCGTTCCTACTGTTTATGGGTGTGATATTCTCACTGTTTATGTTTGTGACGTTCTCACTGTTTATGGGCGTGACATTCTCACTGTTTATGGGTTTGACATTCACACTGTTTATGGGTGTGATGTTCTCACTGTTATCAGTGTGACGTTCTCACTGTTTATGGGTTTGACGTTCACATTGTTTATGATGGTGACCTCTCACTATTTATGGGTGTGACATTCTCACTGTTTATGGATGTGACGTTCTCACTGTTTATGGATGTGGCATTCACACTGTTTCTGGGTGTGACGTTCTCACTGTTTATGGGTGTGATGTTCACACTGTTTTTGGGTGTGGTGTTCATACTGTTTTTGGGTGTGATGTTCACACTGTTTATGGGTGTGACATTCACACTCTTTATGGTTGTGCCGTTCACACTCTTTATGGGTGTGACGTTCACACTCTTTATTGGTTTACCCGTCTCACTGTTTATGGGTGTGTCGTTCACACTGTTTATGGGTTTGATGTTCTCACTGCTCATGGGTTTGATGTTCTCACTGTTTATGGGTTTGACATTCTTACTGTTTATCGGTGAGATGTTCTCACTGTTCATGGTTGTGACATTCTCACTCTTTATGGATGTGAAGTTCACACTGTTTTTGGTTGTGACGTCTCACTGTTTATGGGTGTGATGTTTTCACTGTTTATGGGTGTGACGTTCTCACTGTTTATGGGTGTGACGTTCTCACTGTTTATGGATGTGACATTCTCACTGTTTATCGGTTTAACCATCTCACTGTTTATGGATGTGTCACTCTTCCTGTTTTAAGGGTGTGATGTTCCTATTGTTTATGGGTGTGACGTTCTCACTGTTTATGGGTGTGACCTTCTCAGTGTTTATGGGTGTGTCGTTCTCTAGGTTTATGGGTGTGACATTCTCACTGTCAATGAGTGTGACATTATCACTCTTTTGCAGTCTGCAGTTCTCGCTGTTTATGGTTGTGATATTCTCACTGTTTATGGGTGTGAAGTACACACTGTTTATGGGTGTGACGCTCACACTGTTTTGAGTTGTGACTTCTCACTTATTATGGGATTGACATCCTCACTCTTTATAGGTATGATGTTCACACTGTTTATGGGTGTGACGTTCTCACTGTTTATGGGTGTGATGTTCACACTGTTTATGTGTGTGATGTTCTCACTGTTTATGCATGTGATGTTCACACTGTTTATGGGTGTGATGTTTTCACTGTTTATGGGTGTGTCGTTCACTTTGTTTATGGGTGTGAAGTTCACACTCTTTATGGGTGTGATGTTCTCACTGTTTATGGGTGTGACGTTCACATTGATTTTGGTTGTGACTTCTCACTGTTTTTGGTTCTGATGTTCTCATTGTTTATGGGAGTGATGTTCTCACTGTTTCTGGGTGTGACGTTCACACTGTTTTTGGGTGCGATGTTGACACTGTTTATGGGTGTGATGTTCACACTGTTTATGGGTATGAAATTCAGACTGTTTATGGGTGGGACGTTCATACTGTTTTTGGGTGTGATGTTCTCACTGTTTATGTGTGTGACATTCTCACTGTTTTTTGGTGTGACGTTCACACTGTTTTTGGGCGTGAGGTTCACACTCTTTATGGGTGTGACATCCACAATGTTTATGGGTGTGACGTTCACACTGTTTGTGGGTGTGACGTTCTCAATGTTTATCAGTTTAACTGTCTCACTGTTTATGGGTTTGTCACTCTCCCTGTTTCATTGGTGTGGCGTTCCTACTGTTTATGGGTGTGATGTTCTCACTGTTTATGTTTGTGACGTTCTCACTGTTTATGGGCGTGACATTCTCACTGTTTATGGGTTTGACATTCACACTGTTTATGGGTGTGATGTTCTCACTGTTATCGGTGTGACGTTCTCACTGTTTATGGGTTTGACGTTCACATTGTTTATGATGGTGACCTCTCACTATTTATGGGTGTGACATTCTCACTGTTTTTGGATGTGACGTTCTCACTGTTTATGGGTGTGGCATTCACACTGTTTCTGGGTGTGACGTTCTCACTGTTTATGGGTGTGATGTTCACACTGTTTTTGGGTGTGATGTTCATACTGTTTTTGGGTGTGACGTTCTCACTGTTTATGGGTGTGACGTTCTCACTGTTTATGGGTGTTACGTTCACACTGTTTTTGGGTGTGATGTTCACACTGTTTTTGGGTGTGATGTTCACACTGTTTATGGGTGTGACATTCACACTCTTTATGGTTGTGCCGTTCACACTCTTTATGGGTGTGACGTTCACACTCTTTATTGGTTTACCCGTCTCACTGTTTATGGGTGTGTCGTTCACACTGTTTATGGGTTTGATGTTCTCACTGCTCATGGGTTTGATGTTCTCACTGTTTATGGGTTTGACATTCTTACTGTTTATCGGTGAGATGTTCTCACTGTTCATGGTTGTGACATTCTCACTCTTTATGGATGTGAAGTTCACACTGTTTTTGGTTGTGACTTCTCACTTTTTTGGTTCTGATGTTCCCACTGTTTATGGGAGTGATGTTCTCACTGTTTATGTGTGTGACATTCTCACTGTTTTTTGGTGTGACGTTCACACTGTTTTTGGGTGTGCGGTTCACACTCTTAATGGGTGTGACATCCACAATGTTTATGGGTGTGACGTTCACACTGTTTGTGGGTGTGACGTTCTCAATGTTCATCAGTTTAACCGTCTCACTGTTTATGGGTGTGTCACTCTCCCTGTTTTATTGGTTTGACGTTCCTACTGTTTATGGGTCTGACGTTCTCACTCTTTATGGGTGTGACGTTCTCCCAGTTTATGGGTGTGACATTCTCACTGTTTATGGCTGTGACATTCACACTGTTTATGGGTGTGATATTCTCACTGTTTATCGGTGTGACGTTCTCACTGTTTATGGGTGTGACGTTCACACTGTTTATGGGTGTGGCGTTCTCTCTGTATATGGGTGTGACTTTCTTTCTGCTTTTGGTAGTGACTTCTCACTGCTTTTGGTTGTGACTTCTCACTGTTTATGGATGTGATGTTCACACTGTTTATGGGTGTGACATTCTCACTGTTTATGGGTTTGACGTTCAAACTGTTTATGGTTGTGATGTTCACACTGTTTATGGGTGTGACCTCTCACTGTTTATGGGTGTGACGTTCACACTGTTTATGATGGTGACCTCTCTATTCATGGGTGTGACATTCTTACTGTTTATGGGTGTGACGTTCTCACAGTTTATGGGTGTGGCATTCACACTGTTTATGGGTGTGACGTTCTCACTGTTTATGGGTGTGATGTTCACACTGTTTATGGGTGTGATGTTCACACTGTTTATGGGTGTGACGTTCACACTGTTTATGGGTGGGACGTTCACACTCTTCATGGGTTAGATGTTCCCAATGTTTAATGGTCTGACCGTCTCACTGTTTATGGGTGTGTCACTCTCCCTGTTTTATGGGTGTGATGTTCCTACTGTTTTTGGGTGTGATGTTTACACTGTTTATGGGTGTGACATTCACACTGTTTATGGGTGTGACGTTCACACTGTTTATGTGTGTGACCTTCACACTCTTTTTGGGTGTGATGTTCACACTGTTTTTGGGTGTGATGTTCACACTGTTTATGGGTGTGACATTCACACTGTTTATGGGTGTGACTTTCACACTCTTTATGGGTGTGACGTTCACACTCTTTATGTGTGTGACGTTCTCACTGTTTATCGGTTTAACCATCTCACTTTTTATGGGTAGGTCCTTCACACTGTTTATGAGTTTGACGTTCTCACTGTTTATGGGTTTGATGTACTCACTGTTTATGGGTTTGACATTCTCACTGTTTATCGGTGTGACGTTCTCACTGTTCATGGTTGTGACTTTCTTACAGTTTATGGGTGTGACGTTCCCACTGTTTTTGGTTGTGACTTCTCACTGTTTTTGGTTTTGATGTTCTCACTGTTTATGGGTGTGACGTTCACACTGTTATTGGGTGTGATGTTCATACTGTTTTTGGGTGTAATGTTGACACTGTTTATGGGTGTGATGTTCACACTGTTAATGGGTGTGACATTCACACTGTTTATGGGTGTGACGTTCACACTGTTTATTGGGTGTGATGTTCTCACTGTTTATGTGTGTGACGTTCTCACTGTTTTTGGGAGTGACTTCTCTTTGTTTATGGATGTGACGTCCACACTGTTTATGGTTGTGACTTCTCATTGTTTATGGTTGTGACATTCTCATTGTTTATAGGTGTGACGTTTACACTGTTTTTGGGTGTGACATTCACACTTTTTATGGGTGTGATGTTCACACTGTTTATGGGAGTGACTTCTCATTGTTTATGGGTGTGACGTTCACACTGTTTATGGTTCTGACTTCTCATTGTTTATGGGTGTGACGTTCTCGTTGTTTATAGGTGTGACGTTCACACTGTTTTTGGGTGTGATGTTCATACTGTTTGTGGGTGTGATGTTCAAACTGTTTATGGATGTGATGTTCACACTGTTTATGGGTGTGACATTCTCCCAATTCATGGGTGTGACATTCTGAATGTTTATGGGTGTGACATTCACACTGTTTATGGGTGTGGCATTCACACTGTTTATGGGTGTGACGGTCTCTCTGTTTATGGGTGTGACATTCACACTGATTATGGGTGTGACGTTCCTAATGTTTATGGATGTGATTCTCTCACTGTTTATAGTTGTGACGTGCTGACTGTTTATGGGTGTGACGTTCTCGCTGTTTATGGCTGTGGCATTCACACTCTTTATGGTTGTGACATTCTCACTCTATATCGGTGTGACGTTCTCACTGTTTATGTGTGTGACATTCACACTGTTTATGGGTGTTGCGTTCTCACGGTTTATGGGTGTGACGTTCACACTGTTTTTGGTTGTGACGTCTCACTGTTTATGGGTGTGATGTTTTCACTGTTTATGGGTGTGACGTTCTCACTGTTTATGGGTGTGACGTTCTCACTGTTTATGGATGTGACATTCTCACTGTTTATCGGTTTAACCATCTCACTGTTTATGGATGTGTCACTCTTCCTGTTTTAAGGGTGTGATGTTCCTATTGTTTATGGGTGTGACGTTCTCACTGTTTATGGGTGTGACCTTCTCAGTGTTTATGGGTGTGTCGTTCTCTAGGTTTATGGGTGTGCCATTCTCACTGTCAATGAGTGTGACATTATCACTCTTTTGCAGTCTGCAGTTCTCGCTGTTTATGGTTGTGATATTCTCACTGTTTATGGGTGTGAAGTACACACTGTTTATGGGTGTGACGCTCACACTGTTTTGAGTTGTGACTTCTCACTTATTATGGGATTGACATCCTCACTCTTTATAGGTATGATGTTCACACTGTTTATAGGTGTGACGTTCTCACTGTTTATGGGTGTGATGTTCACACTGTTTATGTGTGTGATGTTCTCACTGTTTATGCATGTGATGTTCACACTGTTTATGGGTGTGACGTTTTCACTGTTTATGGGTGTGTCGTTCACTTTGTTTATGGGTGTGAAGTTCACACTCTTTATGGGTGTGATGTTCTCACTGTTTATGGGTGTGACGTTCACATTGATTTTGGTTGTGACTTCTCACTGTTTTTGGTTCTGATGTTCTCATTGTTTATGGGAGTGATGTTCTCACTGTTTCTGGGTGTGACGTTCACACTGTTTTTGGGTGCGATGTTGACACTGTTTATGGGTGTGATGTTCACACTGTTTATGGGTATGAAATTCAGACTGTTTATGGGTGGGACGTTCATACTGTTTTTGGGTGTGATGTTCTCACTGTTTATGTGTGTGACATTCTCACTGTTTTTTGGTGTGACGTTCACACTGTTTTTGGGCGTGAGGTTCACACTCTTTATGGGTGTGACATCCACAATGTTTATGGGTGTGACGTTCACACTGTTTGTGGGTGTGACGTTCTCAATGTTTATCAGTTTAACTGTCTCACTGTTTATGGGTTTGTCACTCTCCCTGTTTCATTGGTGTGGCGTTCCTACTGTTTATGGGTGTGATGTTCTCACTGTTTATGTTTGTGACGTTCTCACTGTTTATGGGCGTGACATTCTCACTGTTTATGGGTTTGACATTCACACTGTTTATGGGTGTGATGTTCTCACTGTTATCAGTGTGACGTTCTCACTGTTTATGGGTTTGACGTTCACATTGTTTATGATGGTGACCTCTCACTATTTATGGGTGTGACATTCTCACTGTTTATGGATGTGACGTTCTCACTGTTTATGGGTGTGGCATTCACACTGTTTCTGGGTGTGACGTTCTCACTGTTTATGGGTGTGATGTTCACACTGTTTTTGGGTGTGGTGTTCATACTGTTTTTGGGTGTGATGTTCACACTGTTTATGGGTGTGACATTCACACTCTTTATGGTTGTGCCGTTCACACTCTTCATGGGTGTGACGTTCACACTCTTTATTGGTTTACCCGTCTCACTGTTTATGGGTGTGTCGTTCACACTGTTTATGGGTTTGATGTTCTCACTGCTCATGGGTTTGATGTTCTCACTGTTTATGGGTTTGACATTCTTACTGTTTATCGGTGAGATGTTCTCACTGTTCATGGTTGTGACATTCTCACTCTTTATGGATGTGAAGTTCACACTGTTTTTGGTTGTGACGTCTCACTGTTTATGGGTGTGATGTTTTCACTGTTTATGGGTGTGACGTTCTCACTGTTTATGGGTGTGACGTTCTCACTGTTTATGGATGTGACATTCTCACTGTTTATCGGTTTAACCATCTCACTGTTTATGGATGTGTCACTCTTCATGTTTTAAGGGTGTGATGTTCCTATTGTTTATGGGTGTGACGTTCTCACTGTTTATGGGTGTGACCTTCTCAGTGTCTATGGGTGTGTCGTTCTCTAGGTTCATGGGTGTGACATTCTCACTGTCAATGAGTGTGACATTATCACTCTTTTGCAGTCTGCAGTTCTCGCTGTTTATGGTTGTGATATTCTCACTGTTTATGGGTGTGAAGTACACACTGTTTATGGGTGTGACGCTCACACTGTTTTGAGTTGTGACTTCTCACTTATTATGGGATTGACATCCTCACTCTTTATAGGTATGATGTTCACACTGTTTATGGGTGTGACGTTCTCACTGTTTATGGGTGTGATGTTCACACTGTTTATGTGTGTGATGTTCTCACTGTTTATGCATGTGATGTTCACACTGTTTATGGGTGTGACGTTTTCACTGTTTATGGGTGTGTCGTTCACTTTGTTTATGGGTGTGAAGTTCACACTCTTTATGGGTGTGATGTTCTCACTGTTTATGGGTGTGACGTTCACATTGATTTTGGTTGTGACTTCTCACTGGTTTTGGTTCTGATGTTCTCATTGTTTATGGGAGTGATGTTCTCACTGTTTCTGGGTGTGACGTTCACACTGTTTTTGGGTGCGATGTTGACACTGTTTATGGGTGTGATGTTCACACTGTTTATGGGTATGAAATTCAGACTGTTTATGGGTGGGACGTTCATACTGTTTTTGGGTGTGATGTTCTCACTGTTTATGTGTGTGACATTCTCACTGTTTTTTGGTGTGACGTTCACACTGTTTTTGGGCGTGAGGTTCACACTCTTTATGGGTGTGACATCCACAATGTTTATGGGTGTGACGTTCACACTGTTTGTGGGTGTGACGTTCTCAATGTTTATCAGTTTAACTGTCTCACTGTTTATGGGTTTGTCACTCTCCCTGTTTCATTGGTGTGGCGTTCCTACTGTTTATGGGTGTGATGTTCTCACTGTTTATGTTTGTGACGTTCTCACTGTTTATGGGCGTGACATTCTCACTGTTTATGGGTTTGACATTCACACTGTTTATGGGTGTGATGTTCTCACTGTGTATGGGTTTGACGTTCACATTGTTTATGATGGTGACCTCTCACTATTTATGGGTGTGACATTCTCACTGTTTTTGGATGTGACATTCTCACTGTTTATGGGTGTGGCATTCACACTGTTTCTGGGTGTGACGTTCTCACTGTTTATGGGTGTGATGTTCACACTGTTTTTGGGTGTGGTGTTCATACTGTTTTTGGGTGTGACGTTCTCACTGTTTATGGGTGTGACGTTCTCACTGTTTATGGGTGTTACGTTCACACTGTTTTTGGGTGTGATGTTCACACTGTTTTTGGGTGTGACGTTCACACTGTTTATGGTTCTGACTTCTCATTGTTTATGGGTGTGACGTTCTCGTTGTTTATAGGTGTGACGTTCACACTGTTTTTGGGTGTGATGTTCATACTGTTTGTGGGTGTGATGTTCAAACTGTTTATGGATGTGATGTTCACACTGTTTATGGGTGTGACATTCTCCCAATTCATGGGTGTGACATTCTGAATGTTTATGGGTGTGACATTCACACTGTTTATGGGTGTGGCATTCACACTGTTTATGGGTGTGACGGTCTCTCTGTTTATGGGTGTGACATTCACACTGATTATGGGTGTGACGTTCCTAATGTTTATGGATGTGATTCTCTCACTGTTTATAGTTGTGACGTGCTGACTGTTTATGGGTGTGACGTTCTCGCTGTTTATGGCTGTGGCATTCACACTCTTTATGGTTGTGACATTCTCACTCTATATCAGTGTGACGTTCTCACTGTTTATGTGTGTGACATTCACACTGTTTATGGGTGTTGCGTTCTCACGGTTTATGGGTGTGACGTTCACACTGTTTTTGGTTGTGACGTCTCACTGTTTATGGGTGTGATGTTTTCACTGTTTATGGGTGTGACGTTCTCACTGTTTATGGGTGTGACGTTCTCACTGTTTATGGATGTGACATTCTCACTGTTTATCGGTTTAACCATCTCACTGTTTATGGATGTGTCACTCTTCCTGTTTTAAGGGTGTGATGTTCCTATTGTTTATGGGTGTGACGTTCTCACTGTTTATGGGTGTGATGTTCACACTGTTTTTGGGTGTGGTGTTCATACTGTTTTTGGGTGTGACGTTCTCACTGTTTATGGGTGTGACGTTCTCACTGTTTATGGGTGTTACGTTCACACTGTTTTTGGGTGTGATGTTCACACTGTTTTTGGGTGTGATGTTCACACTGTTTATGGGTGTGACATTCACACTCTTTATGGTTGTGCCGTTCACACTCTTTATGGGTGTGACGTTCACACTCTTTATTGGTTTACCCGTCTCACTGTTTATGGGTGTGTCGTTCACACTGTTTATGGGTTTGATGTTCTCACTGCTCATGGGTTTGATGTTCTCACTGTTTATGGGTTTGACATTCTTACTGTTTATCGGTGAGATGTTCTCACTGTTCATGGTTGTGACATTCTCACTCTTTATGGATGTGAAGTTCACACTGTTTTTGGTTGTGACTTCTCACTTTTTTGGTTCTGATGTTCCCACTGTTTATGGGAGTGATGTTCTCACTGTTTATGTGTGTGACATTCTCACTGTTTTTTGGTGTGACGTTCACACTGTTTTTGGGTGTGCGGTTCACACTCTTAATGGGTGTGACATCCACAATGTTTATGGGTGTGACGTTCACACTGTTTGTGGGTGTGACGTTCTCAATGTTCATCAGTTTAACCGTCTCACTGTTTATGGGTGTGTCACTCTCCCTGTTTTATTGGTTTGACGTTCCTACTGTTTATGGGTCTGACGTTCTCACTCTTTATGGGTGTGACGTTCTCCCAGTTTATGGGTGTGACATTCTCACTGTTTATGGCTGTGACATTCACACTGTTTATGGGTGTGATATTCTCACTGTTTATCGGTGTGACGTTCTCACTGTTTATGGGTGTGACGTTCACACTGTTTATGGGTGTGGCGTTCTCTCTGTATATGGGTGTGACTTTCTTTCTGCTTTTGGTAGTGACTTCTCACTGCTTTTGGTTGTGACTTCTCACTGTTTATGGATGTGATGTTCACACTGTTTATGGGTGTGACATTCTCACTGTTTATGGGTTTGACGTTCAAACTGTTTATGGTTGTGATGTTCACACTGTTTATGGGTGTGACCTCTCACTGTTTATGGGTGTGACGTTCACACTGTTTATGATGGTGACCTCTCTATTCATGGGTGTGACATTCTCACTGTTTATGGGTGTGACGTTCTCACAGTTTATGGGTGTGGCATTCACACTGTTTATGGGTGTGACGTTCTCACTGTTTATGGGTGTGATGTTCACACTGTTTATGGGTGTGATGTTCACACTGTTTATGGGTGTGACGTTCACACTGTTTATGGGTGGGACGTTCACACTCTTCATGGGTTAGATGTTCCCAATGTTTAATGGTCTGACCGTCTCACTGTTTATGGGTGTGTCACTCTCCCTGTTTTATGGGTGTGATGTTCCTACTGTTTTTGGGTGTGATGTTTACACTGTTTATGGGTGTGACATTCACACTGTTTATGGGTGTGACGTTCACACTGTTTATGTGTGTGACCTTCACACTCTTTTTGGGTGTGATGTTCACACTGTTTTTGGGTGTGATGTTCACACTGTTTATGGGTGTGACATTCACACTGTTTATGGGTGTGACTTTCACACTCTTTATGGGTGTGACGTTCACACTCTTTATGTGTGTGACGTTCTCACTGTTTATCGGTTTAACCATCTCACTTTTTATGGGTAGGTCCTTCACACTGTTTATGAGTTTGACGTTCTCACTGTTTATGGGTTTGATGTACTCACTGTTTATGGGTTTGACATTCTCACTGTTTATCGGTGTGACGTTCTCACTGTTCATGGTTGTGACTTTCTTACAGTTTATGGGTGTGACGTTCCCACTGTTTTTGGTTGTGACTTCTCACTGTTTTTGGTTTTGATGTTCTCACTGTTTATGGGTGTGACGTTCACACTGTTATTGGGTGTGATGTTCATACTGTTTTTGGGTGTAATGTTGACACTGTTTATGGGTGTGATGTTCACACTGTTAATGGGTGTGACATTCACACTCTTTATGGTTGTGCCGTTCACACTCTTCATGGGTGTGACGTTCACACTCTTTATTGGTTTACCCGTCTCACTGTTTATGGGTGTGTCGTTCACACTGTTTATGGGTTTGATGTTCTCACTGCTCATGGGTTTGATGTTCTCACTGTTTATGGGTTTGACATTCTTACTGTTTATCGGTGAGATGTTCTCACTGTTCATGGTTGTGACATTCTCACTCTTTATGGATGTGAAGTTCACACTGTTTTTGGTTGTGACGTCTCACTGTTTATGGGTGTGATGTTTTCACTGTTTATGGGTGTGACGTTCTCACTGTTTATGGGTGTGACGTTCTCACTGTTTATGGATGTGACATTCTCACTGTTTATCGGTTTAACCATCTCACTGTTTATGGATGTGTCACTCTTCATGTTTTAAGGGTGTGATGTTCCTATTGTTTATGGGTGTGACGTTCTCACTGTTTATGGGTGTGACCTTCTCAGTGTCTATGGGTGTGTCGTTCTCTAGGTTTATGGGTGTGACATTCTCACTGTCAATGAGTGTGACATTATCACTCTTTTGCAGTCTGCAGTTCTCGCTGTTTATGGTTGTGATATTCTCACTGTTTATGGGTGTGAAGTACACACTGTTTATGGGTGTGACGCTCACACTGTTTTGAGTTGTGACTTCTCACTTATTATGGGATTGACATCCTCACTCTTTATAGGTATGATGTTCACACTGTTTATGGGTGTGACGTTCTCACTGTTTATGGGTGTGATGTTCACACTGTTTATGTGTGTGATGTTCTCACTGTTTATGCATGTGATGTTCACACTGTTTATGGGTGTGACGTTTTCACTGTTTATGGGTGTGTCGTTCACTTTGTTTATGGGTGTGAAGTTCACACTCTTTATGGGTGTGATGTTCTCACTGTTTATGGGTGTGACGTTCACATTGATTTTGGTTGTGACTTCTCACTGGTTTTGGTTCTGATGTTCTCATTGTTTATGGGAGTGATGTTCTCACTGTTTCTGGGTGTGACGTTCACACTGTTTTTGGGTGCGATGTTGACACTGTTTATGGGTGTGATGTTCACACTGTTTATGGGTATGAAATTCAGACTGTTTATGGGTGGGACGTTCATACTGTTTTTGGGTGTGATGTTCTCACTGTTTATGTGTGTGACATTCTCACTGTTTTTTGGTGTGACGTTCACACTGTTTTTGGGCGTGAGGTTCACACTCTTTATGGGTGTGACATCCACAATGTTTATGGGTGTGACGTTCACACTGTTTGTGGGTGTGACGTTCTCAATGTTTATCAGTTTAACTGTCTCACTGTTTATGGGTTTGTCACTCTCCCTGTTTCATTGGTGTGGCGTTCCTACTGTTTATGGGTGTGATGTTCTCACTGTTTATGTTTGTGACGTTCTCACTGTTTATGGGCGTGACATTCTCACTGTTTATGGGTTTGACATTCACACTGTTTATGGGTGTGATGTTCTCACTGTGTATGGGTTTGACGTTCACATTGTTTATGATGGTGACCTCTCACTATTTATGGGTGTGACATTCTCACTGTTTTTGGATGTGACATTCTCACTGTTTATGGGTGTGGCATTCACACTGTTTCTGGGTGTGACGTTCTCACTGTTTATGGGTGTGATGTTCACACTGTTTTTGGGTGTGGTGTTCATACTGTTTTTGGGTGTGACGTTCTCACTGTTTATGGGTGTGACGTTCTCACTGTTTATGGGTGTTACGTTCACACTGTTTTTGGGTGTGATGTTCACACTGTTTTTGGGTGTGACGTTCACACTGTTTATGGTTCTGACTTCTCATTGTTTATGGGTGTGACGTTCTCGTTGTTTATAGGTGTGACGTTCACACTGTTTTTGGGTGTGATGTTCATACTGTTTGTGGGTGTGATGTTCAAACTGTTTATGGATGTGATGTTCACACTGTTTATGGGTGTGACATTCTCCCAATTCATGGGTGTGACATTCTGAATGTTTATGGGTGTGACATTCACACTGTTTATGGGTGTGGCATTCACACTGTTTATGGGTGTGACGGTCTCTCTGTTTATGGGTGTGACATTCACACTGATTATGGGTGTGACGTTCCTAATGTTTATGGATGTGATTCTCTCACTGTTTATAGTTGTGACGTGCTGACTGTTTATGGGTGTGACGTTCTCGCTGTTTATGGCTGTGGCATTCACACTCTTTATGGTTGTGACATTCTCACTCTATATCAGTGTGACGTTCTCACTGTTTATGTGTGTGACATTCACACTGTTTATGGGTGTTGCGTTCTCACGGTTTATGGGTGTGACGTTCACACTGTTTTTGGTTGTGACGTCTCACTGTTTATGGGTGTGATGTTTTCACTGTTTATGGGTGTGACGTTCTCACTGTTTATGGGTGTGACGTTCTCACTGTTTATGGATGTGACATTCTCACTGTTTATCGGTTTAACCATCTCACTGTTTATGGATGTGTCACTCTTCCTGTTTTAAGGGTGTGATGTTCCTATTGTTTATGGGTGTGACGTTCTCACTGTTTATGGGTGTGATGTTCACACTGTTTTTGGGTGTGGTGTTCATACTGTTTTTGGGTGTGACGTTCTCACTGTTTATGGGTGTGACGTTCTCACTGTTTATGGGTGTTACGTTCACACTGTTTTTGGGTGTGATGTTCACACTGTTTTTGGGTGTGATGTTCACACTGTTTATGGGTGTGACATTCACACTCTTTATGGTTGTGCCGTTCACACTCTTTATGGGTGTGACGTTCACACTCTTTATTGGTTTACCCGTCTCACTGTTTATGGGTGTGTCGTTCACACTGTTTATGGGTTTGATGTTCTCACTGCTCATGGGTTTGATGTTCTCACTGTTTATGGGTTTGACATTCTTACTGTTTATCGGTGAGATGTTCTCACTGTTCATGGTTGTGACATTCTCACTCTTTATGGATGTGAAGTTCACACTGTTTTTGGTTGTGACTTCTCACTTTTTTGGTTCTGATGTTCCCACTGTTTATGGGAGTGATGTTCTCACTGTTTATGTGTGTGACATTCTCACTGTTTTTTGGTGTGACGTTCACACTGTTTTTGGGTGTGCGGTTCACACTCTTAATGGGTGTGACATCCACAATGTTTATGGGTGTGACGTTCACACTGTTTGTGGGTGTGACGTTCTCAATGTTCATCAGTTTAACCGTCTCACTGTTTATGGGTGTGTCACTCTCCCTGTTTTATTGGTTTGACGTTCCTACTGTTTATGGGTCTGACGTTCTCACTCTTTATGGGTGTGACGTTCTCCCAGTTTATGGGTGTGACATTCTCACTGTTTATGGCTGTGACATTCACACTGTTTATGGGTGTGATATTCTCACTGTTTATCGGTGTGACGTTCTCACTGTTTATGGGTGTGACGTTCACACTGTTTATGGGTGTGGCGTTCTCTCTGTATATGGGTGTGACTTTCTTTCTGCTTTTGGTAGTGACTTCTCACTGCTTTTGGTTGTGACTTCTCACTGTTTATGGATGTGATGTTCACACTGTTTATGGGTGTGACATTCTCACTGTTTATGGGTTTGACGTTCAAACTGTTTATGGTTGTGATGTTCACACTGTTTATGGGTGTGACCTCTCACTGTTTATGGGTGTGACGTTCACACTGTTTATGATGGTGACCTCTCTATTCATGGGTGTGACATTCTCACTGTTTATGGGTGTGACGTTCTCACAGTTTATGGGTGTGGCATTCACACTGTTTATGGGTGTGACGTTCTCACTGTTTATGGGTGTGATGTTCACACTGTTTATGGGTGTGATGTTCACACTGTTTATGGGTGTGACATTCTCACTGTTTATGGGTGTGACGTTCTCACAGTTTATGGGTGTGGCATTCACACTGTTTATGGGTGTGACGTTCTCACTGTTTATGGGTGTGATGTTTTCACTGTTTATGGGTGTGACGTTCTCACTGTTTATGGGTGTGACGTTCTCGCTGTTTATGGCTGTGGCATTCACACTCTTTATGGTTGTGACATTCTCACTCTATATCAGTGTGACGTTCTCACTGTTTATGTGTGTGACATTCACACTGTTTATGGGTGTTGCGTTCTCACGGTTTATGGGTGTGACGTTCACACTGTTTTTGGTTGTGACGTCTCACTGTTTATGGGTGTGATGTTTTCACTGTTTATGGGTGTGACGTTCTCACTGTTTATGGGTGTGACGTTCTCACTGTTTATGGATGTGACATTCTCACTGTTTATCGGTTTAACCATCTCACTGTTTATGGATGTGTCACTCTTCCTGTTTTAAGGGTGTGATGTTCCTATTGTTTATGGGTGTGACGTTCTCACTGTTTATGGGTGTGATGTTCACACTGTTTTTGGGTGTGGTGTTCATACTGTTTTTGGGTGTGACGTTCTCACTGTTTATGGGTGTGACGTTCTCACTGTTTATGGGTGTTACGTTCACACTGTTTTTGGGTGTGATGTTCACACTGTTTTTGGGTGTGATGTTCACACTGTTTATGGGTGTGACATTCACACTCTTTATGGTTGTGCCGTTCACACTCTTTATGGGTGTGACGTTCACACTCTTTATTGGTTTACCCGTCTCACTGTTTATGGGTGTGTCGTTCACACTGTTTATGGGTTTGATGTTCTCACTGCTCATGGGTTTGATGTTCTCACTGTTTATGGGTTTGACATTCTTACTGTTTATCGGTGAGATGTTCTCACTGTTCATGGTTGTGACATTCTCACTCTTTATGGATGTGAAGTTCACACTGTTTTTGGTTGTGACTTCTCACTTTTTTGGTTCTGATGTTCCCACTGTTTATGGGAGTGATGTTCTCACTGTTTATGTGTGTGACATTCTCACTGTTTTTTGGTGTGACGTTCACACTGTTTTTGGGTGTGCGGTTCACACTCTTAATGGGTGTGACATCCACAATGTTTATGGGTGTGACGTTCACACTGTTTGTGGGTGTGACGTTCTCAATGTTCATCAGTTTAACCGTCTCACTGTTTATGGGTGTGTCACTCTCCCTGTTTTATTGGTTTGACGTTCCTACTGTTTATGGGTCTGACGTTCTCACTCTTTATGGGTGTGACGTTCTCCCAGTTTATGGGTGTGACATTCTCACTGTTTATGGCTGTGACATTCACACTGTTTATGGGTGTGATATTCTCACTGTTTATCGGTGTGACGTTCTCACTGTTTATGGGTGTGACGTTCACACTGTTTATGGGTGTGGCGTTCTCTCTGTATATGGGTGTGACTTTCTTTCTGCTTTTGGTAGTGACTTCTCACTGCTTTTGGTTGTGACTTCTCACTGTTTATGGATGTGATGTTCACACTGTTTATGGGTGTGACATTCTCACTGTTTATGGGTTTGACGTTCAAACTGTTTATGGTTGTGATGTTCACACTGTTTATGGGTGTGACCTCTCACTGTTTATGGGTGTGACGTTCACACTGTTTATGATGGTGACCTCTCTATTCATGGGTGTGACATTCTCACTGTTTATGGGTGTGACGTTCTCACAGTTTATGGGTGTGGCATTCACACTGTTTATGGGTGTGACGTTCTCACTGTTTATGGGTGTGATGTTCACACTGTTTATGGGTGTGATGTTCACACTGTTTATGGGTGTGACGTTCACACTGTTTATGGGTGGGACGTTCACACTCTTCATGGGTTAGATGTTCCCAATGTTTAATGGTCTGACCGTCTCACTGTTTATGGGTGTGTCACTCTCCCTGTTTTATGGGTGTGATGTTCCTACTGTTTTTGGGTGTGATGTTTACACTGTTTATGGGTGTGACATTCACACTGTTTATGGGTGTGACGTTCACACTGTTTATGTGTGTGACCTTCACACTCTTTTTGGGTGTGATGTTCACACTGTTTTTGGGTGTGATGTTCACACTGTTTATGGGTGTGACATTCACACTGTTTATGGGTGTGACTTTCACACTCTTTATGGGTGTGACGTTCACACTCTTTATGTGTGTGACGTTCTCACTGTTTATCGGTTTAACCATCTCACTTTTTATGGGTAGGTCCTTCACACTGTTTATGAGTTTGACGTTCTCACTGTTTATGGGTTTGATGTACTCACTGTTTATGGGTGTGACATTCTCACTGTTTATCGGTGTGACGTTCTCACTGTTCATGGTTGTGACTTTCTTACAGTTTATGGGTGTGACGTTCTCACTGTTTTTGGTTGTGACTTCTCACTGTTTTTGGTTTTGATGTTCTCACTGTTTATGGGTGTGATGTTCACACTGTTATTGGGTGTGATGTTCATACTGTTTTTGGGTGTAATGTTGACACTGTTTATGGGTGTGATGTTCACACTGTTTATGGGTGTGACATTCACACTGTTTATGGGTGTGACGTTCACACTGTTTATTGGGTGTGATGTTCTCACTGTTTATGTGTGTGACGTTCTCACTGTTTTTGGGAGTGACTTCTCTTTGTTTATGGATGTGACGTCCACACTGTTTATGGTTGTGACTTCTCATTGTTTATGGTTGTGACATTCTCATTGTTTATAGGTGTGACGTTTACACTGTTTTTGGGTGTGACATTCACACTTTTTATGGGTGTGATGTTCACACTGTTTTTGGATGTGACTTTCTCACTGTTTCTGGGTGTGACATTCACACTGTTTATGGGAGCGACTTCTCATTGTTTATGGGTGTGACGTTCACACTGTTTATGGTTCTGACTTCTCATTGTTTATGGGTGTGACGTTCTCGTTGTTTATAGGTGTGACGTTCACACTGTTTTTGGGTGTGATGTTCATACTGTTTGTGGGTGTGATGTTCAAACTGTTTATGGATGTGATGTTCACACTGTTTATGGGTGTGACATTCTCCCAATTCATGGGTGTGACATTCTGAATGTTTATGGGTGTGACATTCACACTGTTTATGGGTGTGGCATTCACACTGTTTATGGGTGTGACGGTCTCTCTGTTTATGGGTGTGACATTCACACTGATTATGGGTGTGACGTTCCTAATGTTTATGGATGTGATTCTCTCACTGTTTATAGTTGTGACGTGCTGACTGTTTATGGGTGTGACATTCTCGCTGTTTATGGCTGTGGCATTCACACTCTTTATGGTTGTGACATTCTCACTCTATATCGGTGTGACGTTCTCACTGTTTATGTGTGTGACATTCACACTGTTTATGGGTGTTGCGTTCTCACGGTTTATGGGTGTGACGTTCACACTGTTTTTGGTTGTGACGTCTCACTGTTTATGGGTGTGATGTTTTCACTGTTTATGGGTGTGACGTTCTCACTGTTTATGGGTGTGACGTTCTCACTGTTTATGGATGTGACATTCTCACTGTTTATCGGTTTAACCATCTCACTGTTTATGGATGTGTCACTCTTCCTGTTTTAAGGGTGTGATGTTCCTATTGTTTATGGGTGTGACGTTCTCACTGTTTATGGGTGTGACCTTCTCAGTGTTTATGGGTGTGTCGTTCTCTAGGTTTATGGGTGTGACATTCTCACTGTCAATGAGTGTGACATTATCACTCTTTTGCAGTCTGCAGTTCTCGCTGTTTATGGTTGTGATATTCTCACTGTTTATGGGTGTGAAGTACACACTGTTTATGGGTGTGACGCTCACACTGTTTTGAGTTGTGACTTCTCACTTATTATGGGATTGACATCCTCACTCTTTATAGGTATGATGTTCACACTGTTTATGGGTGTGACGTTCTCACTGTTTATGGGTGTGATGTTCACACTGTTTATGTGTGTGATGTTCTCACTGTTTATGCATGTGATGTTCACACTGTTTATGGGTGTGACATTTTCACTGTTTATGGGTGTGTCGTTCACATTGTTTATGGGTGTGAAGTTCACACTCTTTATGGGTGTGATGTTCTCACTGTTTATGGGTGTGACGTTCACATTGATTTTGGTTGTGACTTCTCACTGTTTTTGGTTCTGATGTTCTCATTGTTTATGGGAGTGATGTTCTCACTGTTTCTGGGTGTGACGTTCACACTGTTTTTGGGTGCGATGTTGACACTGTTTATGGGTGTGATGTTCACACTGTTTATGGGTATGAAATTCAGACTGTTTATGGGTGGGACGTTCATACTGTTTTTGGGTGTGATGTTCTCACTGTTTATGTGTGTGACATTCTCACTGTTTTTTGGTGTGACGTTCACACTGTTTTTGGGCGTGAGGTTCACACTCTTTATGGGTGTGACATCCACAATGTTTATGGGTGTGACGTTCACACTGTTTGTGGGTGTGACGTTCTCAATGTTTATCAGTTTAACTGTCTCACTGTTTATGGGTTTGTCACTCTCCCTGTTTCATTGGTGTGGCGTTCCTACTGTTTATGGGTGTGATGTTCTCACTGTTTATGTTTGTGACGTTCTCACTGTTTATGGGCGTGACATTCTCACTGTTTATGGGTTTGACATTCACACTGTTTATGGGTGTGATGTTCTCACTGTTTATGGGTTTGACGTTCACATTGTTTATGATGGTGACCTCTCACTATTTATGGGTGTGACATTCTCACTGTTTTTGGATGTGACGTTCTCACTGTTTATGGGTGTGGCATTCACACTGTTTCTGGGTGTGACGTTCTCACTGTTTATGGGTGTGATGTTCACACTGTTTTTGGGTGTGGTGTTCATACTGTTTTTGGGTGTGACGTTCTCACTGTTTATGGGTGTGACGTTCTCACTGTTTATGGGTGTTACGTTCACACTGTTTTTGGGTGTGATGTTCACACTGTTTTTGGGTGTGATGTTCACACTGTTTATGGGTGTGACATTCACACTCTTTATGGTTGTGCCGTTCACACTCTTTATGGGTGTGACGTTCACACTCTTTATTGGTTTACCCGTCTCACTGTTTATGGGTGTGTCGTTCACACTGTTTATGGGTTTGATGTTCTCACTGCTCATGGGTTTGATGTTCTCACTGTTTATGGGTTTGACATTCTTACTGTTTATCGGTGAGATGTTCTCACTGTTCATGGTTGTGACATTCTCACTCTTTATGGATGTGAAGTTCACACTGTTTTTGGTTGTGACTTCTCACTTTTTTGGTTCTGATGTTCCCACTGTTTATGGGAGTGATGTTCTCACTGTTTATGTGTGTGACATTCTCACTGTTTTTTGGTGTGACGTTCACACTGTTTTTGGGTGTGCGGTTCACACTCTTAATGGGTGTGACATCCACAATGTTTATGGGTGTGACGTTCACACTGTTTGTGGGTGTGACGTTCTCAATGTTCATCAGTTTAACCGTCTCACTGTTTATGGGTGTGTCACTCTCCCTGTTTTATTGGTTTGACGTTCCTACTGTTTATGGGTCTGACGTTCTCACTCTTTATGGGTGTGACGTTCTCCCAGTTTATGGGTGTGACATTCTCACTGTTTATGGCTGTGACATTCACACTGTTTATGGGTGTGATATTCTCACTGTTTATCGGTGTGACGTTCTCACTGTTTATGGGTGTGACGTTCACACTGTTTATGGGTGTGGCGTTCTCTCTGTATATGGGTGTGACTTTCTTTCTGCTTTTGGTAGTGACTTCTCACTGCTTTTGGTTGTGACTTCTCACTGTTTATGGATGTGATGTTCACACTGTTTATGGGTGTGACATTCTCACTGTTTATGGGTTTGACGTTCAAACTGTTTATGGTTGTGATGTTCACACTGTTTATGGGTGTGACCTCTCACTGTTTATGGGTGTGACGTTCACACTGTTTATGATGGTGACCTCTCTATTCATGGGTGTGACATTCTCACTGTTTATGGGTGTGACGTTCTCACAGTTTATGGGTGTGGCATTCACACTGTTTATGGGTGTGACGTTCTCACTGTTTATGGGTGTGATGTTCACACTGTTTATGGGTGTGATGTTCACACTGTTTATGGGTGTGACGTTCACACTGTTTATGGGTGGGACGTTCACACTCTTCATGGGTTAGATGTTCCCAATGTTTAATGGTCTGACCGTCTCACTGTTTATGGGTGTGTCACTCTCCCTGTTTTATGGGTGTGATGTTCCTACTGTTTTTGGGTGTGATGTTTACACTGTTTATGGGTGTGACATTCACACTGTTTATGGGTGTGACGTTCACACTGTTTATGTGTGTGACCTTCACACTCTTTTTGGGTGTGATGTTCACACTGTTTTTGGGTGTGATGTTCACACTGTTTATGGGTGTGACATTCACACTGTTTATGGGTGTGACTTTCACACTCTTTATGGGTGTGACGTTCACACTCTTTATGTGTGTGACGTTCTCACTGTTTATCGGTTTAACCATCTCACTTTTTATGGGTAGGTCCTTCACACTGTTTATGAGTTTGACGTTCTCACTGTTTATGGGTTTGATGTACTCACTGTTTATGGGTGTGACATTCTCACTGTTTATCGGTGTGACGTTCTCACTGTTCATGGTTGTGACTTTCTTACAGTTTATGGGTGTGACGTTCCCACTGTTTTTGGTTGTGACTTCTCACTGTTTTTGGTTTTGATGTTCTCACTGTTTATGGGTGTGACGTTCACACTGTTATTGGGTGTGATGTTCATACTGTTTTTGGGTGTAATGTTGACACTGTTTATGGGTGTGATGTTCACACTGTTAATGGGTGTGACATTCACACTGTTTATGGGTGTGACGTTCACACTGTTTATTGGGTGTGATGTTCTCACTGTTTATGTGTGTGACGTTCTCACTGTTTTTGGGAGTGACTTCTCTTTGTTTATGGATGTGACGTCCACACTGTTTATGGTTGTGACTTCTCATTGTTTATGGTTGTGACATTCTCATTGTTTATAGGTGTGACGTTTACACTGTTTTTGGGTGTGACATTCACACTTTTTATGGGTGTGATGTTCACACTGTTTATGGGAGTGACTTCTCATTGTTTATGGGTGTGACGTTCACACTGTTTATGGTTCTGACTTCTCATTGTTTATGGGTGTGACGTTCTCGTTGTTTATAGGTGTGACGTTCACACTGTTTTTGGGTGTGATGTTCATACTGTTTGTGGGTGTGATGTTCAAACTGTTTATGGATGTGATGTTCACACTGTTTATGGGTGTGACATTCTCCCAATTCATGGGTGTGACATTCTGAATGTTTATGGGTGTGACATTCACACTGTTTATGGGTGTGGCATTCACACTGTTTATGGGTGTGACGGTCTCTCTGTTTATGGGTGTGACATTCACACTGATTATGGGTGTGACGTTCCTAATGTTTATGGATGTGATTCTGTCACTGTTTATAGTTGTGACGTGCTGACTGTTTATGGGTGTGACGTTCTCGCTGTTTATGGCTGTGGCATTCACACTCTTTATGGTTGTGACATTCTCACTCTATATCGGTGTGACGTTCTCACTGTTTATGTGTGTGACATTCACACTGTTTATGGGTGTTGCGTTCTCACGGTTTATGGGTGTGACGTTCACACTGTTTTTGGTTGTGACGTCTCACTGTTTATGGGTGTGATGTTTTCACTGTTTATGGGTGTGACGTTCTCACTGTTTATGGGTGTGACGTTCTCACTGTTTATGGATGTGACATTCTCACTGTTTATCGGTTTAACCATCTCACTGTTTATGGATGTGTCACTCTTCCTGTTTTAAGGGTGTGATGTTCCTATTGTTTATGGGTGTGACGTTCTCACTGTTTATGGGTGTGACCTTCTCAGTGTTTATGGGTGTGTCGTTCTCTAGGTTTATGGGTGTGACATTCTCACTGTCAATGAGTGTGACATTATCACTCTTTTGCAGTCTGCAGTTCTCGCTGTTTATGGTTGTGATATTCTCACTGTTTATGGGTGTGAAGTACACACTGTTTATGGGTGTGACGCTCACACTGTTTTGAGTTGTGACTTCTCACTTATTATGGGATTGACATCCTCAC